>NW_006399918.1:1133376-1136656 GCF_000299155.1 Elephantulus edwardii
CTCCAGTGCAATCTTCAGAGTTTCTTCTGACATCCATTTTGGTCTTTTCTTCCTCTTCTGTCTTTGTAAGAAACTTGCGACTCATAGCGACCCTATATACAACAGCCCTAAACTCTGCTCCGGCCTGTGACAATCGCACTGTCTCTGGCATTCCCATCCTGATTACCCCAGTCACTGAATCAATACACCTCATAGAGGGCCTTCCCCACCTGCGCTGTTCCTCCACCCTACCAAACATAATATCCCTTTCCAAGGACCGGTCTCTCCTTACAACATGTCCAAAGTATGTCAGACAAAGCCTCAGAATCCTTGCCTCCAAGGAGCAGCCCATTTGAATGAGAGAAGGGAAAAACCTACAGGGATTTAGAAGAGTTTAAGCATTGAGGGTCTAATTCAGACTTATTGTCATTGGGTTGGAATCAACTCATAGCTGACCCTCTGGTTGGTTTCTGAGACAGTAAATTGCATGAGAGGAGATCTCCCATATTTCTCCCATGGGGTACCTAGCAGTCTTGGGACTTCTTGAAATGACATGGAGTTTCTGTATTTTGCTTTTCACAGAGCCTACATGACTATAAACATTTATCAAAATTCATAGAAGATATATTTTAAAAATAATTATCTGCTAATGTACACTTAAAATAAATTCTTAAAAAAAAAGGTTGGGTGTGTGGAGATGAAGTAAACTCACTGAAAAGTTTGTAAAAGGAGACAGAGAAATGATGCAGGAAATGGAGGAGACCATGAGGTCACATTTCTGCCTTTCCATATATTGTAGCATAACTGTACATTCCTGAGAATAGTCTAGAATGGAGAAAAATTTAATTGTGAAGCAAAAAAGGCCAGAAGACCAAGGACCCAGTGGACAATGAAGAATCCTTCTTTAGATAGGAGGAGAGACAGTCTATTCATGCTAGAGAGAGGGAGGGTACAATGTATGAATATAGACGTGACTGAGTTGGTGGATAGGGTAATAAGAAGATTAAGAAATATCTACTGGTAACTTTTTTTTTTACTCCTGTGACATGAAGCAAGATTGTAAACTAAGAGTAAAAAGGAAAGCTTGAGGAAGAAATCGTCTTCAAGAGTGGGAGAGCATATAGTACATATGAATGATAAAAACACTAATTTTAAAAGAGTGGGAGAGCACGAGGCTATCACAGCAGTCATGCCTGGCACTGATGATGATTCACGTGAAATTTAAGGATCTGCATTTAAAGTGAGATACATAGGCACTATTGTATGTTTTGTCTAAAGTCATATTTAGTCCTATTTAGATGCTTAGCGACAAGTGTGAAACATGTAGAAAAGAGTGTGATGGAGGAAGAAAGAAGAGGGACATCCAAGAGAGTGTTTTGATGATGTGTGGAGGACAGTGAATGGAGGATGCTGAGTTTTAGGATTTTACAATAGGGGTGGAGTATAAGGAGGAGTTAAGGGAAATAATGTTGATAGTACAAATGGCGAGAAACTGAGCTGCTGCATTTCATCTAAATTATATTTATAATTAAACAAATTAAGAGCAAGGACAGAATAAGTAGTGGATAGTTAGATGAAGAATGAACAACTGAAATGAAAGCTTTCTTTAAAAACTTGACTTTCCAGTATCTTTCTGCCTGACCCCAAATCCCTACTTGAGAAGTAGAGCCCTGAACATCTCCAGGTAGAAACAGAACCCACAGAAATTCACAAAGCTCTGCAAAACATGCCGTTCCTGCGTCGTGAGATCCTATCCTCTGCCCCAAGCTCTCCTACTCACCACAGAGCAGCAGCAGCAGCCTCAGCAGCATGAGGACCAGGTCGGGAACTATAATCAGAGAAGTCCCTTCATCAAACAGAGAATTCACCTTAGAATTTAGAGGTAGCAGCATGTCAGAGGTTTGAGGAAGTCAGAATAGGAAATTACCCTGCAGCACAAGTTACAAAAATAGAAGAAAAGAGATGTTGAACAGCACATATGCAAAGGTATATAGTCTTAGACATATGTTTAGAACACTCCACGTTTTTGGTTGAGAAATGGCCAGTGATCAGTATATTATTTCTCTGTATACTGATTGAGAAAATGTAAAATGTCCCTTCTTATGGTTTCCATAGTTTAGAGATTATTATGATATGTGCTTCCAATGGGTTCCAATTCATAGTGATTCTATGTATCATAGGGGGGGAAAAACCCCAACAAAACACTGCCTATCTGTTACTCTCCTCAAAACCTTTATTTACTGTGTTTGAGTTCATGGTTGAGGCAACTCTCAACTCAGCTTATTGAGAGTATTCCTAATTTTTACTTACCAAATACGATTTCTTTCTCCAGGGAATATGCCCACAATAAATGAAAGGAAAGCTTAGTATCTTCATTTCTAATGAGCATTCTAGAGGTACTTCTTTCAAGACATATTTTCTCATTCTTCAATCACACCGTTGTCATTAAGATATTGAAATATCTTAATTGCTATTCATCAACAGCATAATTCAAAAGCCCAGCTATTAGTTTTCCTTTTTAATATTCCAACTTTCACATGTATATGATTGAAAATACCATTGCTTGAGATGATCACCCTAATTTTCAAGGTTACAGATTAATTTTCTAGTACTTTTTTTATTGGGGTTTGAGTGAAAGTTTACAAATCACATTGGTTTTTCATTCAATCATTTATGCTTTCCAACACTTTAAAGATGTCTTTTGCAACAGAGGTGCACAATGCAATATGAAATTTGGCTTCTTGATTGTACATTGATTATTGAACTAAATAAAAATTAAATACATGACCATGTCAAAGGTTTTTATTAAAATAAAATTTTATTTTTTAATTGAAATTTTAATGAAAGTTTATAGAGACTTTGGATTTCCATTCATTCATTGTTGCACATTTTCTTCCCTGCCCACCCTTCCCCTCCAGTTGGTTTTTCCCTTTAAAAGTAAAAAACAAACAAACAAACAAACAAAAAACCAACCAAACCCCTAACTTTCATTATTATACAAACCCACTCTCAAGTCCACTCCCCCATAAAACTCTCATTCTGGACTCTTGTCATGAAAATAATACCTAATCATATATTCATTTCAAACAGTTCTCTCTCATCTGTTTCAAAGCAGTATACATTATATATCCCCTCTTTTCTTAGATTCCCCTAACCCCGACGTCAGTTCTGTTTTATAACAGCGGCATTATGCAGTGTTTGTACCTTTGAGACAGAGAGAAGACACAAATAATCCGAATAAGAGATGAATCAGGTAACATCACAACAGACCCAACTAAAATAAAAAAGCTAACATTAGAAT
>NW_006399918.1:1140149-1156416 GCF_000299155.1 Elephantulus edwardii
TAATTATAGAAAGAAAAAAAAAGAATTATAGCAAGCAAAATCCTGCTGGAGATTGTCCAAAACTCACTGCAACAGTATATTAACAGAGAACTACCAGAAATACAAGATAGATTTAGAAGAATCCATGGCACTGGAGACATCAAAGCTAATGTCAGAAGGATCTTGGCTGAAAGCAAAGAGTACCAGAGGTATATCTATCTATGCTTCATTGACAAAAAAAGGCATTTGACTCTGTAGATTATAACAAATTGTGGCTATCTTTGAGAATAATGGGAATCCCAAAACACTTAACTGTGTTCATGTGAAACCTGTACTTGGACCAGGTGGCAGTCATCAGAACAGAGCAATGAAACACTGCATGGTTCAAAATTAGGAAAGGGATGTATCCAGCGTCCAGAACTTTTCAATCTATATGCAGTGGGAGGATGGACTTTACAAGGAGAAATGTGGCATCAGAATTGGAGTAAAAATCACGAACAATCTGCATTATGCGGGTAATACAATCTTGCTTGCTGAAACTGAGGAGGACCTGAAGCACTTGCTGCAGATAGTCAAGTACTGTAGTCAATATGGATTGAAGCTCAACATCAAGAAGACAAAGATTCTCACCACTGGGCCATTTGGGAACACCATGATAGATGGAGAAGAGACTGAGGTTGTCAACAATTTCAGCTTGCCCAGTTCCACAATCAATACTCTTGGCACCAGCAGTCAGGAAATCAAAAGACAAATTGCACTGGGAAAGGCTGCTGTTAGGGACCTCTCCAGATTTCTGATGAGCAATGATGTGTGTCGTAAGACTAAGAGGCACTTGATCTAGACCATGGTCGCTATGCACTAGAGAGCTGGACAATGACTAACAATGACAGAAGAAGAAATTATGCTTTTGAGTTGTGGTGCTGGAGAAGAATATTGAACATAACATGAACAAGCAGGAGAACAAATAGGTTTGTCTTGTAGACGGTGAAACTAAGTTTCTCCTTGGAGGCAAGGATTTTAAAGCTCTGTCTCATATACTTTGGACATTTGGCCAGGAGACACCAATCCTTGGAGAAGGACATTATGCTTGGAAATGTGGAGGGACAGTGTAGGAGAGGAAGACCCCAGATGAGATGGATTGACACGGTAACTGGGGCAATGGGATTAGGTGTGTCAAAGTCAGTGAGGCTAGCTCAGGAGAGGGCAGGGTTCAAAGCTGTCGTATAAGGGTTGCTTTGAGTCTCAGGTGATTCTTAGCACATAACAACAACAGTCAGTTGATCAGGTAGCTATTTTCCAAATCTTTTCTCATAGAAGAGCATTCATTTCTGGTATTGCATTTGTTTCTTGAAATCATTTGATATTCCATTCTTTTCTAGAGTCACCATTTTTGCTAATGTCTTCAATGAAGCTTAGATTTCTTCCTTTAGTATCATGTGTTGTTCTTGTTATGTGCTGTCAAGTTGTTTGTGACTCATAGCGACCCTGTGTACAACAGCCTTAAACTCTGCTCTATCCTGTACCAATCACATTGCCTCTGACACACCCATCCCAACTACCCCAGTCACTGAATCAATCCATCTCATAGAGGGTCTTCCCCTCCTGCGCTGTCCCTCCACCTTACCAAGCATGATGTCCCTCTCCAAGGACATGTCTCTCCTTGCAACATGTCCAAAGTATGTCAGAAGAAGCCCCAGAATCCTTGCCTCCAAGAAGTAGCGTGGTTTAACCCTCTCCAGGATGAATCTGTTTGTTTCCTTGGCAGTCCATGGTACATTCAATACTCTTCTCCAGCATGACAGCTCAAAGGCGTCAATTCTCCTTCTATCCTCCCTAGTCATTGTCCAATTCTCTGGTGCATAACAAGTGATTGCAAAAACCATGGCCTGTGCCAGGCACACCTTAGTCTCCAGAGAGTTACCATTGCTCATGAGCACTTTAGAGAGGTCCCCACCAGCAGACTTTCCCATCGCAATACGTTTTCTTATTTCCTGGCTGCTGATGCCAAGAGTGTTGACTATGGAGCCAAGCAAACTGAAGCTGTGAACAATCTCAATCTCGTCGCCATCCATCCTGATGCTACCAATTGGTCTAGTGGTGAGAATCTTTGTCTTCTTGACACTGAGCCTCAGTCCATACTGAAGGTTGCAGTCCTTGACCCTCTGCAGCAAATGCATGAGGTCCTGCTCAGTTTCAGCAAGCAGGATTATGTCATCTGCATAATGCAGATTGTTAATAGATCTTCCACCAATCCTGACACCACTCTTATCCTCATAGAGCCCAGCCTCTCCAATAATCTGCTCTGCATACAGGTTGAAAAGGTATGGAGATAGGACACATCCCTGGCGTACACTCTTCTCAGTTTTGAACCACGCGGTGTTGCCCTGCTCTGTTGTGACGACTGCCTCTTGGTCCAAGTATAGGTTTCGCATTAGCAGGATTAAATGTTCTGGGATTCCCATTCTTCTCAGAGTCAGCCAGTTTGTTATGATTCACATAGTCAAACGCCTTTGCATAATCAATGAAACACAGATAGACATCCTTCTGGTATTCCCTGATTTCACCTAAGGTCCATCTAACATCAGCTACAATATCCCTAATACTATGACCCCTTCTAAACCCAGCCTGGACTTCTGGCAGTTCTCTGCTGATGTGTTGTTCCAGTGGTTTTTGGACAATCTTCAGTAGAATCTTGCTTGCATGTGAAATCAATGATTATTGTTCTGCAGTTTCCACACTCTGTTGTGTCACCCTTCTTTGGGATGGGAACAAATATAGATCTCTTCCAGTCAGTTGGCCAAGTGGTTGTTCTCCAGATTTCTTGGCACAACTTGGTGAGCACGTCCCGGGCAGCATCTGTTAGCTGAAATATGTTAATTGGTATTCCTGGGCTTTTTTTTTCTATTTCCTTCAAAGCAGCTTGAACTTCTTCCTTCATCACCATAGGCTCTTGCTCAAATGTTATTTCATTAAATTCTCCTATATCTGCCAACTCCTTTCAATACAATGACTCAATATATTCCTTCAATCTTCTTTTAATACTTCCTGGATCATTTAATATTCTGCCTAAACCATCCTTGATTATAGCAACTCTAGGTTTGGAATTTGTTCTTCAGTTCCTCCTTCAAAAGAAGAGAGAAGGAAATACAAAGAGTCACTGTACCAAAAGGAGTTGACCAATACATAATCATTTTAAGAAATGGCATTTGGTCAAGAACAATGGTAATAGAGGAATAAGTTCAAGCTGACCTGGAGGAATTGGCAAAAAGTAAGACCTCAGGAATTGAGAAAATACCAATTGATATGTTCTAACCAACAGATATAGCCCTGGATGTGTTCATAAGGTTATGCCAAGAAATCTGAAGACAGTTATCTAGCCAACTGATTGAACATATCGTTCTTATTCTCAAAAAAGGTGACCACATAAAATGTAGAAATTATTTAGCCATATCATTAATATCACATGCAAGTGAAACATTGCTGAAGATTATTTAAAAACACATAGAACAATACATATACAGAGAACTGACAGATATTTAAATTGTATTTGGAAGTGTGTGTCACCAGAGATTTCATTCATTACTAACGTCAGATGGATCTTGGTTCAAATCAGAGAAAAACAGAAGGATGTCTATTTATGTGTTATTGGCTATGAGAAAATATTTGACTGTGTGGATCACAATAAAATATTGCTAACATTGAAAAGAATGAGAATCTCAGAACACTCAATTATGCTCTTGTTATACTTACTTAGACGAAGTAGTAGTTAGAACAGAGCAAGAGAGCGTTATGTAGTTTAAAATCAAGAAAAGTGTGTATTGGGGCTTTATCCTTTCTCCACACTTATTCAGTCTTTAGGGAGGGAGCTCTGATGGCTTAGTGGCAAGGTGTCCACTGGCAATCCAAAGGCACATGACTCAAATTTACCAGCTAATCCACAGAACAAAGATGAGCAATCTCTTCCTGTGTAATTAACTGCCTCTGAAAAGCCCCTGGTGGAGCAGTTATGAGTCAGTTCTGACTCATGACACAAAACAGTAACAACATTCAATCTATCAGCTGAGCAAATCTTTCAAGAAGCTGACTCTATGAAGAAGATGATAACATCAGAATGGAAGGATCACTCATTAACAACTGTGCTGTGCAGATAACACAATCTTGCTTACTGAAAGTGAGAACTTGAAACTCTGGCTGCAGAAGATAAAATAGGCTTCAATATGGATTACATTTCAACATCAAGAAAACAAAAATCCTCACCACTAGGCCAATAGGCAATATCATGATTGATGGAGAAAAAAAATGAGATTGTCAATGATAATCTTTTTAGATCCACAACCAACTCTCTTGGTACTAGCGGTAAAGAATCAAAAGACAGTTTGCACTGGGAAAATCTGCTTTCAGGGACCTTTCAAAGTGCTAAAGAGCAATGATGTCATTTAAAACCTAGAGTATGCTTGATCCGAAGCATAGTCTTTTCAATTACTTATTATGCCTCTGAAAGTTGGGCAATGAATAAAGATCTTAGAAGAATCAACTCCTTTGAGTTGTTTTGTTGAAGAAGAACACTGTCTATTCACAGACTGTCAGAGAACAAACAAATTGGTCTTAGACTCAGTGTGGCCAAGATGCTCCTTTGAGGCAAGGATGGTGAAACTTCACCTCACATGTTCCGGCCATATTGTTAAGAGGGGATAGTCTTTGGAGAAAAACATCATGTTTGAGAAGGTATAGTGTCAAAAAAAGAGAGGGAGACCTTCAACAAGATGTATTGACACAATGACTAACACTGGGCTCAAGTATATCCGGGATGGTAAAGATGGTACAAGGTTCAAACCTAATGTTTATAGGGTCCCAATCAACTCAATGGCACTTGACAACAACCTTCTGAAAGGTTAATCATCTACCAATTATTTTTTATACAGTGATTTTGTGTATTTATTAATTCTTCTTTTGATGTTTTATACATTATTCTTTTTTCTTTTTTTTACTCATAGACTTTCAGTATTACAACTTGAGGCTTGATAGGGTTTGAGGGTTTTTTGTTGTTTTTCTCCCTTCATAGTTCTTTCACCTTCAGACATGTCCCAAGTGTACTTTCCTTTTCACTTTCTATTTCCAAGTCTTTATACATTTCATTATCACACTTTACTTTGTCTTCCTGAGCTACCTTTTGAAATTTACTGTTCAGTTCTTTTACTTCATCATGTCTACCTTTCACATTATCTACTCAAAGTTCAAAAGCACATTTCAGAATATTTTTTTTTATTTTTTTTGCCTTTGAATGCCATTATGCTTCCTTCATATATGATGTCGTTTGATGTCATTCCACAGCTCGTCTGGTCTTTAGTCATTTGTGTTTAAAGCGGAAAGAGTTTTTCTTTTACTTTTCAAGGAGAACAGTGAATTTGGGGGGAGGTCAGGGAGAAAAGTTCAACAATGAATGAATGGAAACCCTAAGTCTCTGTAAACTTTCATTAAAATTATTTTTTTAAAAATGGAGTCACTTGGTGGGGGAAGCTGTTATTTTTTTGTTGAATTTCTCCCACTTTGTTTGTATTTCGTATTAGTTTGCACACAAAATTCACATACATTGTGCATCATTCATGTATATTGTGCTTAACACGTTCCTATATTCGCATTATGTTTCAAATGATTACACATGTACTTGGTGTTTTATGATATTAATCACAACCATGATCTATGCCTACTATTGTCTCTTCAAACCTCTGTTGGATCTTTTCTAATTCTTTCACCACCGCTGTCACCCCATAGGTTTTGTTATGCATCAGAGAGCTGGACAATGACTAGGGAGGACAGAAGGAGAATTGACGCTTTTGAGCTGTGGTGCTGGAGAAGAGTATTGAATGTACCATGGACTGCCAAGGAAACAAACAGATTCATCCTAGAGAGGGTTAATCCAGGCTACTCCTTGGAGTCAAGGATTCTGGAGCTTCATCTGATATACTTTGGACATGTTGCAAGGAGAGACAGGTCTTTGGAGAAAGACATCATGCTGGGTAGAATAGAGGGACAGCGCAGGAGAGGAAAGCCCTCTATGAGGTGGATTGATTCAGTGACTGGGGTAATCAGGATGGGAGTGTCAGAGGCAGTGCCATTGGCACAGGTTATTAAGTTATCAATCTTTTCCTGGTGTAGGCCCTATAGCACTCTGTGAATTTTAGTTATGAGATCTTCCTCTGAAATATTACTGTCAAATGTTGTTTCCTAGGCTATAGGTTTTCTTTTCACCTTGTTGGAACAAGTTTTTGTGACACGTAAGGCTTTAATTTTTAGAAGGTCACATTCATCATTTTTCCCCCCTCTCTTGGTTGTACATCAAATCTATTCTTGAGTTGTCTCTAAATTCAGGTGAATATACTCAAGAATGTGGTATGGATCTCATGTATTTGTTTTCTTTTTTTTTTCCCTTTGCACTTGAACTTGCCTGTTGTCAATTGATGGTCTGTTCTACAGGTGGGCCCCGTCCTTGTTCTGACAGATGGTATAATATTTCTCCACGTCCTCTTTCCAGATATGGTCAATTTTATTTTTGTTCTTTCCATTTGATGAGATCCTGGAGATTTTTAAAGTCTCCATTTTTGTTGTGGAAAAAAGTTATTTCCAATAAGTAGATCCTTGGTCTTGAAAAATCATGTCATAAAATCTCTGGAATTATCTTTATAACCGAGGTGAAGTTTTCCAACTACTTATCTTTTTGTTTTACTTTTTTGAGCCTTTTTACATTCTAATTATGAATAATGGTCAATGTGTTTTGAGTATATGTCTGATCTGCTTCTCATGGCAGAAGTTAATCTTTGGGAGTAATAGTTGGTATATAAATTTGTATAATAGTTGCATCAACTTGTCTTCCTTACAGGTATATGAATATTACCATGTAACTGACTGCATTTTATTTCAAGATAGATCTTTAAATACTCTTTTCCCCCATTGTAAATATCTCTTTTTATTGATGCGCTTAACAAAGTTTTTATCCATTGTGTTTCACACTATTCTTCATTCACATTGTGTTTCAAACAATCATTCTCATGCATTATGGGTTTGTGGTTTTTTTGCTTTATATTGCTTTATTTACAAAGTTAAATTTATTGTTTTTCACACAAAATCTTTCCCATTTCCTTCATAAACCTCCAGGCTCCCATAGAATTGTGCATCACTTCACCTCACCTCCACCTTTCCTCAGCTCTCTGCTTCCACATTCCCCACTCCTTGGCTCCTCATACTCATTCTACAATAATAGTTTTATACAGTATTTGTCCTTCTGGAACTGAGCTAGTTCACTCAGCATAGTGCTTTCCAGTCCCTACCAAGTTAGGCAGTAATTCACAAAATCATTGCTCCTGTGCGCTGCTTCATATTCTACTGCATGATGTACTACAACTTCTCAATCCATTCGTTTGTGGTTGGACATCTGGGCTATTTCCACATCCTTGCAATGGTGAATAATGGTGCTATGAACATTGGTGTACAAGTCTTCGTTTGAGCCTTGGTTCTCTTTTTCTTGGGGTATATTCCAAGTAATGGAATAGCTGGGTCATATGGAATTTCTATGATTTTTTTTTTTTTTTAGGAAGCACCAAACTGCCTTCCAGAGCGGTTGTAGTATTTTACAATCCCACCAACAATGCTGTTGTTGTTGTTGTTGTTATGTGTCATCGCGTTGCCTGCAACTCATAGTAACCATATGTACAACAGCCTTAAAACTTGCTCTATCCTGTGCCAATCTTATTGTCTCTGACACACCTATCCCCATAACCCCAGTGACTGAATCAATCCATCTCATTTAATGTTTTCCTCTCCTGCAGTGTCCCTCCACCCTCCCAAGCATGATGTCCCTCTCCAAAAACTGATCCCGCCTTGCACCATGTCCAAATTATGTCAGACAAAGCTTCAGAATCCTTGCCTCCAAGGAGCAGCCTGATTTCACCCTCTCCAGAACGAACTTGCTTGTTCTCCTAGCAGTCCATAGTATTTGAATACATTTCTCCAGTACTGCAGCTCAAAGGCATCAACTCTCCTTCCTGGTCGTTGTCCAGCTCTCTGAGTCATAGCAAGTAATAGCAAAGACCATGGCCCGTGTCAGGCGCACCAAATTCTCCAGACTGACATTGTTGCTCTTCAGTGCTTTAGAGAAGTCTCTGGCAGCAGACTTTTCCAATGCAATTCATCTTTTCATTTCCTGGCTGCTGGTACCAAGAGTGTTGATTGTAGAGCCAAACAAACTGAAGCTAACAACAATCTCCATCTTTTCACCATCTAACATGATGCTGACAATTGACCCAGTCGTGAGAATCTTTTCCTGGATTGTTGAGTTTCACTCCATAGTGAAGGTTGCAGTCTTTGGTCTTCTGCAGCAAGCACTTCAGGTCCTCCTCAGTTTCAGCAAGCAGGTTTGTGTCATCTACATAATGTAGATTGTTGATGAGTCTACCTCTAATCCTGATGTCACACTTCTCTTCATAGAGCCCAGCCTCCTAAATAATCTGTTCCACAGAGAGATTAAAAAAGGGTGCAGTGAGGGGGTACAACATGTGTGACAGAAGGTGTCTAAGAGGTGTCACCAACAATGTAAATACTCTTTTTTAACAACAAATAGTGTGCCATTTATCTTCAATTTGTCATTGCTGGCATAGTAGACTATATGATTGTTGTTTCAGAATGGTCAATTTCAGTCCATTTCAGCTCACTAATGCCTAGGACATGGATCTTCCAATTTTTTTATATTGTTTTAGCATTCCCATTATCTTAATCCTTAACTTTTCACTTGTGTTTTTATTATTAATGACTGTTTATAGCTGTTTCTTCAACTTGCCATCATGCTATGTTTTTAAATAAAAGTTTCTGCCTTAGTTATCTAAGGCTGCTGTAACAGAAATACTACAAATGGAAGGCTTGTCCTTAGAAAAGGCATTTTCTCTCTATGAACTCTGGAGGAAGGAACTTAACTCTTTGAGTTTCTCCTCCTGGAAGATGTGATATAGCATCTCTTTTCTTCATTTCTGCTTTCTTTTATATCTCAAAAATATCAACTCAAAACATACCTTACACTAATCCTATCTTGAGGAATTTAAATGCAGGTATGAGAGTGTGTAGAGAATGAAGTGCTATGATACAGAAGCAGAAGAAAAAGGGTTGGTTGAAATCCCTACCCCTATCTATACAACTGAGGGGTGTCATTTGCAAAGGAAGCTAATGGAAGAACTTAGCTAAGGGGTTCCTCATTTCAGTGATTTATGGGTAAAGAAAACATGGTCCAGAGTTGGGGGAAGGAATTTGTTTCAAGTTACTGTCTTAAATTCAAATAGTGTTCTTAATTACTGTCTTCCTTCCTGTAAGAAAAGTACACATGCCTTCCCATTGTCAGAAGACTTTCTCAAGTATTTTTGTTATTTGTTTGCTTTCATTGTTTTTAATTTTTATTGGTTATCATTCAATCGCACATACACATTTTGTTTCATAATATTAATTACAATCAAATAACGCAATTATTTATAGTATTTTATCAAGTCCTAATATTTGAGACAAATGTGTGTTTCTAGTTCATTGACTTTTGACTTGGCTACCCCAAAATACATTTATCAAAGGAATTTAAGCTCATAAACATTTACTGCATCTAAGCAGTGATCTAAATGTAATGGTAATTTTGTGCTTTGGCTTGACTGCTCCTTTGATCAGAAGTCCAGACTCAGAAGATAGTTGGAGGAAACTTAAATCCAGTTTACAGGCTGAAGCGAAACTTAACTGAGGATAGCTAAACCCAACACAGATTCAGCTGACCTGTAATCTTCATAATCTTCAATTACCGTGTGTAACAAATAAAAGCTTATGTTATAAACCATGAAATATTGTGGTTTGTTCCTGTTATAAAAACCCAGCTAAAATACTAAAATAAAATTTTTGTTATTATGTGCCATGAAGTCACCTGTGACTCATAGTGACCCTATATACCACAGCCCTAAACCCTGCTCTATCCTGTGCCAATCTCACTGTCTGCAACGAAACACACCTACCCCGATTACACTAGTCACTGAATCAATCCACCTCATAAAGGATCTTCCTCTCCTGTACTGTCCCTCTAGTCTCCCAAGATGATGTCCCTCTCCAAGGAATGGTCCCTCCTTGCAACATGTCCAAATTATGTCAGATGAAGCTTCAGAATCCTTGCGCCCAAGAAGCAGCCCGGTTTAATCCTCTCTATGATGAACCTGTTCATTTTATTAGCATTCAATACTCTTCTTCAACACCAGAGCTCAAAGACATAAATTCTTCTTCTATCCTCCCTAGTCATTGTTCAGCTATCTGACGCATATCAAGTGATTGCAAAGACCACGGCCTCTATTAGGTGCACCTTAGTCTCCAGAGTGACAACATTGCTCTTAAGTACTTTGGCAAGGTCCCTAATAGCAGACTTTTCCCATTACAATTAAATTTTAAAAGTAAAACAAAACAAAACAACACAAAAAAATCACAAAACCCCAGTTACATAACAGCTGCATAGTTTACGTATAGTTTTTTCTTTCTTCCTCAGCTCAATTATATTCATTTAATTATTAGACTGCAGCTATATATTATTTAAAAGTACATTCTCTGTTCTTGTGTTTGAGCTGAAAGAAGCTAGTTTATTTGTGTCTCAGGAAGAAAAGTATGGAAGGGACATGTCTTACTTGAGGTGAATTTGGGAGAAGTAACTGAATATGTTTGTGGTGCCATCTGGGTTATATCTTGAAGATTCCAGACAGGCTTTCATCTCTGTAGTGTGCATTTTTCACACAGAAGGGGCCTGTCACTGCTCCAGAAGCCTGTGTTTATTCAAATTGACTATAACCAAGATAGTGCATCTGCATAGTTCAGCAGTGAGATATGAGAGAACCCACTGAGACCACACAATTAAAACATTTTCTCAACAAGTAACTTTTGATGTAAGAAAATTGATGTTTTACTTAATTTCTGTGATTTAATTTCTTTAACATGGACAATTAAGAAAGGAGTGTTACAGGAAATAGTTGTGTCCCACTCACTATGAAGTACCTGGGTGGAATAAATGGACTTTAATGCTTACCAAAACATTAGCAATATGACTTCTTAGAAGAAAGACTTGGTGATCTACAAGAAGACATTAGTCATTGAAAACTGTATGGTGAATAATTCTATTCTAAAACAAACAAGATTGTTCTGAGTCAAAGTTGACTCAAGAGTAAGTGATAGGCTTACACTTAACTGAGTATATAGAGATGGAAAAGATATGGTTTTAAATCCCAAGAACTCATGGTATTATTGAGAAGAAATATTTGTAAGCAAGCAAAATGCTATAAAATGTGATAACTAGAACAATTACAAACTGTAGAGGTAACACATAGGAGAATCCACTTGTAATTATACCAGGAAATAAGAATAATGCAACTATTAAACACAACTTTAGAGTGAAAGAAATGTTTGAGCTACATCTCCAAGGATGAACACGGGTTCAGCGATCTGACAGGTTAGGATAGAACATTAAAAATAAAGAGAAAAGAATTTGAAAAAGCACAAAACCATGAAATAGTGAGGCTTGTTCACTCAGACATGTTAATAATTTTTTATTAGTTTGCATATAATAATTGGTAGATGTGTTTTGTATGTCTACTCTGTGTGGAGGGTAGAGGGAGCAGAAAAAAGGGGAAATCACTATAATTTAATGTTGGGTGGGGTTTTTTTATTTTTAAAAGAAGGAAGTATTGAGAGGAAATGAGATTGAAGAAACATAGACAAAAAGTAAATCATTAATTCACACAATGTAATAAAGGTCTTTGAATGTATTTTCCGGATTGTACTTGGGCCAGATGAGGCTATGAGGGAGCTGAAGAGAATATATCCCTTTGAAGAAGAAGGCTGGATATGGTGCTCCAGCTGGTCATCTCCATGATGTCAAAAGAACTTCTTTCCAGGTCTTCTGATTATTCAAGAAATCCAGAATTTTAGAAATATGCCATCTATAAAATTTTGGTAATTGATTTTCAAACTTGTGTTAAAACAAAGCATTCTGAGACATACAACAGTTTTGTCATCTCCGTCTGTGGAATGGAACTGGTGGCCATTGTTGTTTTAGTCAGGGAAAAAACATAGTCATACTTGTAGAAGATGTATGGTGATGAACTAGTCTAGGATCCTCTAAGGAGACAGGTCTGATATTCACCACGTCTAGTTTATGCTTGCACCAGTTCACTCAAAGAAATAATAAAATCATTTGGGAAAAATAAGTTGAGAAGGTTTGATATTCAACAAGATGTAGAGGGGAAGAAAAGTATATTTATTGAATTTACTTGAGAGATGGAAGAGATTATAAAGTCACTGAACATACTAATTAATAAATATGCTATATACTTATGGTGAGTTGAAAGATTTTGAGGTAGATAATTTATTCCTTTTACAGATGAGGAAACAGAAACTCAAGGATGTTGAGTAATTTTCAAATCTTATCCCATTGACTGCCAAAAAAAACCAAGAAAAATATATGTCTTGGAGAAAATGCAGCCAGAGTACTCCTTGGAGGCAAAAATGACAGTATTTCGTCTCACATACTTTGGTCGTGTTGTTAAGAGAGGCTATTCCTAGGAGAAGGACATCATGCTTGGAAAGGTAGAGAGACAGTGGAAAAGAGGAAGACTCTCAATAAGATGGAATGATCTAGTAACTGCAGCAATGGGCAAAAATGTGTCTGAGATGGTGAAGATGGCACAGGATAGGACAGGGTTCAGATCTGTTGTTGATAGGGTCACTATGAGTGTTACTAAACAACACCTACAACAACAACATCTCTAATAAGAACCAAAGTCCATATGACCTGAAATATCTATCCTTATCCCATATGGCACGAATTATTAAATACTGATGAGCAAATATCAAATGAGTTGTTGAAAGATATAAAGAATATTGTCCATGAAGCATGAAAAATGTCATTACAAAGTTGGAGGAGAAAGAAAAGACCACATTGAATGTCAGAAAAAACTCTGAATATTGCACTAGAGAATCAAGAAGCCAAAGCAAGGGGAAAATACAAAGATGAAAAAGACCTGAACAGAAGCTTTCAAAGGGTAGCATAGGAAGACAAAGCAAAGCATTACTATAAAACATGAAAATAGCTGGAGTCGGAAAAGAAAAAGGATGAAATTGTTCAGCATTTCTTAAGCTGAAGGAAATGAAGAATAAATTGAAACCTCTAGTTGCAATACTTGAGGAATCTGTGGGCAGAATGTTGAATGACCCATGAAGCATCAAAGGAAGATGCAAGGACTACACATAGTCAATATAGCAAAAAGAATTGGTTGACACAGAAGAATTTCATGAAACAATATATGATCAAGAGGCAAAGGTGATAAAGGAGGAAGTTCAAGCTCCTCTGAAGGAATTGGTAAAAAACCAAGGCCCCAGGACTTGACAGCACACCAAATAACATATTTCTACAAACAGATGCTGCCCTGGATGCACTCACTAAGTTGTGCCAAGAAATCTAGAGGACAATCACCTGGCCAACTGACTGGAAGCGATCCTTATTTATTCCCATTAAAAAAAAAAAAGGTGATCTGACAAAATATGGAAATTGTCAATTATCATTAATACCACATACAAACAGAATGTGTAACTATGGAACAATATCATCAATATTATATGGAAGAAAAATACTGCTGAAGGTCATGAAAAAATTGCTAGAACAGAACATAGATAGGGAATTGTCAGAAGTTCAAGCAGGATTTAAAAGAGATTGTGACACCAGGAATATTATTGCTGATGTCGAATGGAGCCTGGCTGAAAGTCAAGAATACCATAATAGCTGTTACTGTTTTTTAGATGCCCTCAAGCCAAGTACAACCCATAGAGAGCCTATATACAACAGATCTGAACTCTATCCTATCCTGTGTAATCCTCACAATCTTTGGCACATTTGAGCCCAATGCTACAGTCACTGTTCCAATTCATCTGGTTGAAGGTCTTCCTCATTTTTTTCCATTCTCCACATTTCCAAGCATGATGTCCCTCTCCAAGGAATTGACTCTCCTAACAACATACTCGAAGTATGTGAGATGAAGCCTTATTGTTTTTGCCTCCAAGGAGCATTTAGGCTGTCTCCAAGACATATCTGGGTTTTTTTATTGGCAGTCCATTGGATATTCAGTATTTTAACACCAGAGCTCATATGCATCAATTCCTCTTCTGTCATAATTATACACTGTCTAGCTTTCAGTAGCATAGCAAGTGTTTGAAAAGATCATGGCCTTAATCAGGGCACATCGGTCCTCAAACTGACATCATTGCTTCTCAATAATCTGGAGAGATCCTTGAACACAGACTTTCCCAGTGCAATACATCTCCTGACCTCAAGACTACTGGTAGCCTGAATTTTTATTGTGGATCCAAGGAAGATGAAGTTGTTGACAATTCCAACTTCTCTCCATCTGTCATGTTGTTGCCTATCTGTTTGTGCTGAGAATTTTCGTTTTCTTGATGTTAAGAATGCAATACATATTGAGGGCTTTAATTTAAAATTATAAATTTGACTTGTATCACATGTTTGTTTGAGATAACTACCCTAAACCGTGGCTCTCTGAAATAGGCACATACTAATACTGCAGAGGACTGATCTATCAAGAATATCTAAATCTAAGGCATTGATCAGGCCTTTCCCATAACTCTATGTCAAGCCGCTCTATAAGATATGATACCTTTGCCTCAGAATAGAAGAAAATAAATACAAAGTGAGGAGAAGATGTGTGAAGAAGAAAGTAAAAATAACATTTTCTAATTTTGCAAGAATCTATGAAGTACATTTTGGGTCTGGAGCCTACTGGGAACAACTTAAAAGTTTAAGACATTCTTATGTTGGTGTTGTTATGTGCCGTTGAGTCACTTGCGACTCATAGCAACCCTATGTACAACAGCCCTACACTCTGCTTTGTCCTGTGCCAATCACACTGTCTCTGACACATCCACCCAATTACCCCCATCACTTAATCTACCTCTTAGAGGGCCTTCCCCTCCTGTGATGTCCCTCCACCCTACCAAGCATGATGTCCCTCTCCAATGACCAGTCTTTCCTTACAGCATGTCCAAAGTATGTCAGACGAAGCCTCAGAATCCTTGCCTCCAAGGAGCCACTCAGTTTAACCCTCTCCAGGATGAATCTGTTTGTTTTTCTAGCAGTCCATGGTACTCTCAATACTCTTCTCCAGCACCACAGCTCAAAGGCATCAATTCTCCTTCTATCCTCCTTGGTCATTGTCCAACTCGCTGATGCATAACAACTGATTGCAAAGACCATGGCTTGTATCAGACACACCTTAGTCCCCATTCTTATAAGCTTCATAATAATTTTCAAAAACTTGAATTACCAGTCTCCATTCTTATAAGCTTCATAATAATTTTCAAAAACTTGAATTACCAGTCCCTTTCTCTTAAATAATCAAGATCTAGGTCAACTTACCCATCAATAGATTATTGAGCAGTCTTAATAAAGAAATATAGAAGTAAGAACCCATGAGGAAGGAAAATATACGAGGGTGGGGCGGTTTGGGGGCAGGGGAGCCAGAGAATCAGATTCAGCTTATTCACCATCTGAATCCCTTGCATGTTCTCTGTTGGGAAAAGGGATAACAGCTGTGGGTGAAAGCAGGCTAGTTTTCATGCATCTCCATCCTTGTTATGGGACTCGTAAATAGTAACCACCTTTAAAGCTCTTACGAGGTTTCATTGAGTCAGTTTCTACTCTTGTAAACTCTGTGCACGACAGAAGGATGTTTCTTAACATTTTCGACTCTGCTAAAATTTGTTGTTGCAGCCACTGTGTTAAATCATCTTGTAAAGGGTTTTACTCTTTTTCTAAAGCTCACCTCATACTTTCCTAAGCATGATGTCTTTCTCCAGGAACTGGTTCCTTCTTGTAACATGCTCAAAGTATGTAAGACAAAGTCTCCTCAATCTTTGCTTCTAAGGAGAATTCTGGATGCATTTCCTCTAAGACAGAATTGTTTGTTCTTTTGATAGTTTATGGTATATTTTCTCCACTATTTCCAACTTTTGCATTCCAGTCACCCATTATTATCAATGCATCTTGATTGCATGTTAGATCTATCTCCGACTGTAAAAATTGGTAGAAATCATCTATTTCTTCTTCTTTGGCTCTGATTGTTGGTGCATATATCTGAATGATAGTGGTATTCACTGGGCTTCCTTGTAAGCGTATGGATATAATCCTGTCACTCACGGTGTTGTACTTCAAGATGGATCTAGAAATTACTTT
>NW_006399918.1:1158836-1196931 GCF_000299155.1 Elephantulus edwardii
GCATAGGGTCGCTATGAGTCGGAAACGACTCGACGGCACATAACAACAACAACAACATGGTATATTTAATATTTTCCACTAATACAATACATGATCTTTTCAATCATTTGCTATGTATATGACAGCTAGACATTGACATTAACATAAGAATGACACAGAAAAACGGATGCCTTTAAACTGTGTTGTTAGAAGGCAGTACTGAATAACCTGTGGACTGACAAAAAAACCAAACGAATATGTGTTGGAAAAGCTAAAACCAAAGTACTGTTTTGGTTCAAGAATGTCAAAGCTTCATTTCACATATTTTGGTCATTTTGCTAAGAGATACTATTCCTTCCAAAAGCACATCATATCTCTTTGCAATATACCTCTTATTCTGGGCAATTGTCATACATGTAATGTCTAATCATATATTCCTTTTAAACAGAAATTTCCTTCCTCTATTCCAGTGCAGTGTGTATTATCTATACACTCCTATCCTATTCTCTCAAACCCTCATATCAGACCTGCTTTATAATAGTGGTGCTATGCAATATTTGTCCTTTTTGTGACTGAGATATTTCACTCAAAAGTATATTGCAAAGAGGACTGGGGGAGGGGGAGGGAGGTAAATGTGCAGCAATGAATGAATATTTAAAAAACAACAAAAAAGTGAACTTGCAGAGGGAAAGGGAGAGAGGGCAAGGGGGTAAAAGTGTGTAATAATGAATGAATGAAAATCTGACTTTTCTACTTTTCTGTAAATTTTCATTAAATTCACAATTAAAATTTAAAAAGAAGGACATCATGGTTCCAAAACTGGAGGAATTGCAAAGGAGAGGAGAACTCTTAACCAAGTGGATTGAAATAGTGAGTGCAGCAGTGGGCTTGAGTGGCAGATCTGTTATTCACAGGGTCAACTATGAGCCGTACTAGGTCTCATAGCGTCTACCCCACAACAACAGAGCTGTGTTGGCTTGTAGAACACCTCCATTAGCTGCTTACTCTTGAATCATTGTATTCTTTAAACTTTTTTTTATTAATTTTTTTTTATTTCCGTGAATATCTACAGAGATTTTGGAATTTCATTCATTCATTTTTGTACCACCCCCATTCACTCCTTTCCTTGAAAAGCAAAAGAAAAACTCCTTCATTGGTACACAATCCCCCCCTGTATTTTTTTAACTTTTATAATACTGAAATCTCGTGTCTACTTCTACTTATCTCCAGTAGCTATTTTAAACAGTTCAATAAAACTGATATGTTTAAGAAAGGGGTAGAAAGCAGTGTGAGTGGAATGTGCTATTAGAGAAGAGAGTGGTATGAAATGAGATTGGAGATGTAGTTGTGTGCAAATCAAGCAGTTTCAGAAATATAAAATGTTCACACTTACCTCTTGTGTAGTAGTAGACTATCAAAGCCCTTTATGCAGAGTAATAACATGACTGAAATTACAGTTGAAGAGAGAAATATGCTTTAAAAATTATCAAAAGTTCACCAAAAGAGACACTCTTTCCTAGAGCCAGCACCTTCAGGTGTCAATGAGAAAAAGACCTGAAAGTTTCCTGGAAAAAGTTTCCTCCATTTGGGGATCCCTTCCACTGTGGGATCATCCCAGGGACCAAGAGTTTACACTTTGGGATGGGGAGCTATAAGCAGGGATTAGATGTGCATTCTCAGCTGGCATGCTAGGGTGCTAGAGAGAGAGCTGCCTTCAAAGTTCCCCAGACAGAAAGTGCTTAAGTGAAGCACTGGTCTCAAACCACTGTGCCACTCTGTAGACAAAGGAGGAAAATAGGGTTTGGGAGAAGAGACTGCAATTAAAGAAAATGAAGAAAGCATTAGAATCATGAGGGATGATACCAAAAGGAACAACAAAAATACTTAAGACAATGCTTAACAAAATTAAAGAAAGAAATAGCATCACATTAGAGGTGGTTGCTGTTGTTGTTGTTAAGTGCCATTGAGTCATAGACAACTCATAGCGTCTCTATGAACAAAAGACCTGAACATTTGTATAATTTTCATTGTTTCTCCAAGCTCATAGAGTTTCTAGAGGCAAGCTCTTTCGGAAATGGCTGCTACTCCTGCTTTCAAGTGTGTTTTAATCGGGGAGCTCCACCAAACACTGTCCACCATGGGTAACCATTATCCCATTTTGTCCACACATCAGTGTCACAGTGTTTAGCGTCATAGCAAGCATGAGTTACCTCTGTATAGCAAATGGGCAGACCAGTGCTATACCAATTAGAAGAATGTTTGACCAAAAACAATTAAAACAAGGTTTGAGGGGCGCAGATTAAATTCACCCACCTTTGGCTTGGTAACATAGCTTTCTATCCACTAGGCCCACTGAGCTCTATGTTATTATTGCTGTTGTTGTTAGATGTCGTTGAGTTAGAGATGACTCATCAGTGACTCTTTGAATGAAAGACCTGAACACTTGTATGACTTTCTTTCTTACTCCAAGTTCACAGAATTTCCAGAGGCATTAGATATGCGAGACTTTTTTTTAACTTTATTAATTTTTTTAATAATTTTAATGAGAATTTACAGAGATTTTGGGTTTCCATTCATTTATTGGTGCACTTTCTCTCCCTGCCCATCCCTTTCCCCACCCCCAAGGTTCGCGCCTCTCTTTCAAAAGTAAAAGAAACACTCCTTCCCTGGTATACAATCCCCTCCACAACACTGTATTAATTTTAATGAAAGTTTACAGAGACTTAGGGTTTCCAGTCATTCACTATTGTGCTTTTCTCCCTGCCCACCTCCTCCCCCACAATTCACTCCTACCCTTGAAAAGAAAAAGAAAAACCCTTTCATTGTTATGCAATCCCTCCCCTGAGTCGACTCCACTATGCAGCCCTCACTCTGGACTTCTGTAACGACAAGAATGCCCATTCATATATCCCTTTTGAACAGTTCTGTCCCTCATCTGTTTCAATGCAATATGTCTGTCTTCCCTCAACCCTAATGTCAGTCCTATTTTACAACAGTGACCCTATGCAATATTTGTCCTTTTGTGACTGAGATATTTCACTCAGCATAATGTCCTCCAGGCTCATCCATTTTACATAATATTTCATGAGTTTCTAGTATTCCCTTGTGTGAATATACCACAGCTTCTCTATCCATTCGTTTGTTGATGGGCACTTGGATTGTTTCAAGTTCTTTGCTATTGTGAACAAAGCCACAATAAACATGGGTGTGCATATAGCTGCTTGGATGGCACTATGGTTTCTTTAGGGTATATTCCCAGTAGTGGAATTTCTAGATCAAATGGTATTTCTATTTGCAACTTTTTGAGAAAGCACCATACTGCCTTCCATAGTGGTTGTACCATTTTATACTCCCACCAACAGTGAATATGAGTTCTGGTTTTAGATGTAGGAGACTTTAATGTACCACTCACAACAAATGACAGGTCAACTGAAAAGAAACTTAACAAAATGCAGAAGATCTAAATTATACAATACGCCAAATCATCCTTGTGAATGTATTCATGGTACTGCACCCAACTAAAACTCAATTCACTTTCTTCTCAACTGGTACATTCTCCAGAACTGTTCACTTATTAGAACACAAAGAAAGTCTCAACACATTAAAAAAATACTGAAATAATACAAAGCACCTTCTCAAACTTAAAACTAGAAATTAATGACAAGAGGATAAAGATTAGAAAACAACCCATGTAGAAGCTAAATAATACCTTGCTAGAAAAAGATTGAGTTATAGAAGAAATAAAGAATGGAATAAAAAAAGTTCCTCAAGACAAATGATAATGAAATACAGCATACCAAAACTTCTAGGATGCAACAAAGGCAGTCCTCAGGTGGCAGTTCATAGCAACAGGCAAACACATAAAAAAGGAAGAAAAGTTAATCAAACTCAATACCTTCATCAAATAGAAAAAGAACAACAATCTAACCCTAGAGTCTCAAAAAGAAAGGAACATCAAGGAGACAAAGATTCTCACCACTTTAGGCAGCATCACAATGGGTGGAGAAGAGATTGAAGTTGTTAATAATTTCCGCTTACTCAGCTCCATGATCAACACTCTTGGCACCAGCAGTCAGGAAATCAAAAGATGAATTGCACTGTGGAAGTCTATTGTCAGGGGCCTCTCCAGAGTGCTGATGAGCAAATGACATCAGTCTAGAAGCTAAGGTGCACCTGATCCAGGCCATGGTCTTTGAAATTTCATGCTAAGCATCAGAGAGCTGAATAATGACTAAGGATGACAGAAGAATTGGTGTGTTTGAACTGTGGTGCTGGATAAGAGTCTTGAACATACCATGGACAGCCAGGAGAACAAATAGGTCTGTCTTGGAGAGGGTGAAACCAAGTTTCTTCTTGAAGTCAGGATTTTTCAGTTCCATCTCACATACTTTGGGCACATGACCAGGAGGGACCAATCTTTGGAGAAGGACATTGTGGTTGGTAGTATGGAGGGACAATGCAGGAGAGGAAGATCCTGGATGACATGGATTGACATGGTAATGGCAATGGAATTAGGTGTGTCAGAGTTTGTGAGGCTGGCTTAGGATAAGGCAGAGTTCAGAGCTTTGGTACATAGGGTCCCTATGAGTCTCAGGTGACTTGACATCACATAACAACAACAATCTATCAATAAGATAGAAAACAGAAAAAATAATTGAAACCATCAACAAGACCAAGAGCTGGTTTTCCAAAAGGGTCAATAAAATTGGCATACTTACAAAAGGGAAAAAATAAAACAAATAACTTGATTAAGGAATGATAGAGGTGGTATCACATGATAGCCAGAGGAAATCAAATCTATAATATTGGAATATTATGAAAAGCTATACTCTGATAAGTTTCAAAACCTAGAGTAAGTGAAGAAATCACTTGAAAATCATGCCTTACTCAGATTGGCATGGATAGATATAGAACATTTTACTAGATCCATCACAAAAAAAAAGAAAGAAAGAAATTGAGCAGGTTATAAAAAGAGTCCCCCACAAAAAAAAGTCCAAGACTAGATGGCTTCATGGCTGAACTGTACCAAATGTTCAGAGAAGACCTAACACCAATCCTACTTAACTTATTTCAAAAAAAATAGAAAAAGAAGAAACACTCCAAGAGTCATTCTATCAAGCAAGCTTAATCCTAATACCAGGTTAGGCAAAAATATTACCAAAAAAAGAAAACTATAGGTATCTCTCATGAGTATAGATGCAAAAATCCTTAACAAAATTTTGACCAATAGAATCCAATAATATATTAAAATAATAATTCACTACAACCAAGTATTATTCATAACAAGTATGCAAGGATGACTCAACATAAGAAAAACAATCAACATAATTCATCACATTAACAAACAAAGAACAAGAACCATATGATCCTAGCAATCTTTGGAAAAATCTAGCATACTTTTTAATTGAAATACCCAGCAAAATAGGGATAGAAGGGAATTTCTTTAATATTGTGAAAAGTATATATGCAAAACCAAGAGCTAATATCATTTTTTATAGTGAAAGGCTAAAAGCATTTTCGTTGTGAACAGGGACCAGTCAAGGATGCCCACTATCATCCTTCTTATTCAATAGTGTGGTACTTGCTAGGCAACAGAAGGAAATAAGAGGCATCCGGATTGGCAAAGAGGTAATAAAACTGTAGTTATATGCAGATGATATGATAGTGTGTGCAGAGGACTCAACAAAAAGCCTATTAGGCTAGTAGACCAAAAGAGTAATTGGTAGGATTTGGATCAATCAGTGGGATTCCTCTACAGTAACAGAGAACTCAGAGAAGAAAAATAAGAAAGCAATATTGTTTACAATAGCCAAGGAAAAATGAAGATTCTTAGGAATAAACCTAACGAGACACAAAAGACCCTTATATAGAAAACTTTAGGACACTTCTGTGAGAGACAAAAAAGGACCTAAATAAATGGGAAAATGTTCCCTGTTCATGGACAGAAAGACTCAATATTTTGAAAATGACAATCCTACCAAAAAAAATCTACATGTTTAAGGTAATCCCAATATACACACCATATTCATTTTTCAGAAAGATCAAAAAGATAATTAACAAGTTTATTTGGAGAGGAAAGAGACCCCAAGTAAGCAAAGCATTTCTGAAAAATGAGAATAAAATGGGAGGCAAAGCACTCCCTGATCTCAAAACCTGCTTTATAGCTGTAATAACCAAAACAGCATTGCACTGATACAATGGCAGGCGCATAGACTAATGGAACAGATTTGAGAACCCAGAAATTAACCCATCTATCTACGGTCAACTGATATTCTACAAGAAAACAAACCCTTTCAGATGGGGAAACAACAACCTCTTCAACAAATAGTGCTGGCAAAACTGGACTACCACATGCAGAAAGCTGAGGCAATATCCACCTCTCACATCATTCACAAAACCAAATTCAAGATGGATCAGAGACCTGGGGGTAAAGCCCCAAACCATAAAGATATTAAGAGACAAAATGCGGTCAAACTTTGAAAGCGTAATCTATGGTATAAAGAGGCTGCAAATATAGCCAGAAATGCACAAGCAGGAGAGGATAAAATTGATGAATAAGACCTTCTAAAGACCAAATGCTTGTGTGCATCAAAAACTCTTTGCAATAGGGTAGAAAGAAAATCTAGAGACTTGAAAAAAAAAATTGGCAATACTATTTCAGACAAAGATCTCATAACAAAGTAAAGTTCAACAGGACAATGAATCCTGGCAAGGTTACAAAGAAATTGGAACTCTTACTCACTGCTGGTGGCAGTGTAACATAATACAGCTTCTATGGAAGGCCATCTGGTGCTTTCTCAAAAAGTTGGAAATTGACCCAGCAATTCCACTACTGGGCATATATCCTAAAGAAACCAGAGCCACGACTCAAACAGATGTAAGCACGCCTATGTTTGTTGCTGTATTATTCACTGTAGCAAAGAGATGAAAGCTGACCAAATGCTCAATAATGACCCCAGAAAGCATTACACAACATGAAGACGCCTGGAGGGCATTACGTTGCGTGAAATATCTCAGTCACAGAAGGATAAATACTGTATAACACTGCTGTTATAAAATAGGACAGACGCGGATGAGGATGGGCAGAGAATGGAATGAGTGCGAAGATAACAAATTGACGAGGGGAAGAACAACTTTCCAAAATGAATACATGCTTACACGTGATACATATGACAACAATCTGGAACAAGGGATGCATAGCTGGGTGGGCTGGGGGAAGGAGATGAAAGAGAGGGAAGAAAAAATATGCAACAATGAAAAAAAGAAGAAAAATAACTTTTAAAAAGTTATCTGGGGAGGGGTTTAGGAGGGGGCGGAAGAAAATGTGCGAAAATGAATGAATGAAAATCCAACTTTTCTATAAACTTTTGATAAAATCGCAATAAAATGAAGGTTTTTAAAAGGATCTCATGACGAAAGTTTACAGGGTCATGCAGGGCCTCCACAAGAAAAAAATTGATAACCTAATCACAAAATGGGCAAAAGACATAGAAAGAATTTTCACAGAGGAAGACATTTGACTGGCAAACAGACACATGAAGAAATGCTCAGAATCACTGGCAATAAGAAAAATGCAAATTAAAACTACAATGAGATACCATCTCACCCCAGTAGCAGTGGCAAAATTTAACACAACAGTAAGGAATAAATGTTGGAGAGGATGTGGAGAGAGTGGAACACTCATACACTGTTGGTGGTATTGTAAAATGGTATAACCACTCTTGAAGTAGGTTTGGCATTTCCTCAAAAAGCTGAACATAGAAATCTCATACGATTCAGCTATTCCACTACTAGGAATATACCTCAAAGAAATTAGAATTGTGATACAAATGGAGATTTATACATAAATGTTCACAGCAATGTTATTCACCATCATAAGAAAATATAAACAGCCCAAATGTCCAACTATAACCAAATGGATTGAGAAATTGTGGAACTTTCACATGATAGCATACTACACAGCACTCAGGAGTAAAAAAAATTCTATATAACTTGAGAGAGACTGGAGAGCATTATGCTGAGTGAACTATTTGTCATAAGGACAAATTCTGTGTAAGACCATTATTGTAAAAATAGAAGGTTAACTAGTAAAACATGTATGGAGGTCAAAGGTGGGGAGAGGAGAGCAGAATGGTTAAGATGAGAATGAGGAAATCACAGGGTCTCACAATTTGGCGGGTGAAGGGAGTGGTTAAAGTAAATGGGAAAGATCCAGTGGGGATATGGAAAGACAGGGTAATAGTGGGTATAGTTCAATGGTGATTAATTTTATAAAATATAATGCATGGGAATGATTGTATGAAATGCAATGTCAATGAAGGAAGGTTAAATACAATGTATATAATTTTTTTCTGTGGTTTTAAAATTTTATTTAAATTTAGTATTAATTTCAGTAAAAATTTACAGAGACTGAATTTCCATTCATTCATTGTTGCACTTTTCTCCCCTTCCAACCCTCCCCCCCACCCAGTAAGCTACCCTCTTGGAAAAGTAAAAGACAAATTCTTTCATTATTTTACAAACCATCCCCTAGGTCCACTCCACCATGTAGCCTTCACTCTAGACTCCTGTCATGACAAAAATACCTAATCACATATCCCTTTTAAACAGTTTTCTCCCTCATCTGTTCCAACGCAGTATACATTACTGAAACCATCTTTCTCAGTCTCTCCCCAACCCCAAGGTCAGTCCTGTTTTACAACAGTGGCACCATGCAGTATTTGTCCTTTTGTGACTGAGATACTTCACTCAATATAATGTCCTTCAGAGTCACCCATTTTGAATAGTGTTGCATGAGTTCCTTGTTTTTCAATGCAGCATAGTATTCCATTGTGTGAATATACCACAGCTTCTCTATCCATTCATTTGTTGATGGGCACTTAGATTGTTTCCAGCTCCTTGCTACTATGAACAAAGCAGCAGTAAACATGTGTGTGCATATATCTGGTTGGATGTCAGTTATAGTCTCTTTAGGGTATATTCCCAGTAGTGGAATTGCTGGGTCAAATGGTATCTCTATTTGCAAATTTTTGAGAAAGCGCCATACCGCCTTCCATAGTGGTTGCACCATTTTACACCCCCACCAACAGTGAATAAGAGTTCCAGTTTCTCCACAACCTCGCCAGC
This sequence comes from Elephantulus edwardii, assembly GCF_000299155.1. NCBI lineage: Eukaryota > Metazoa > Chordata > Mammalia > Macroscelidea > Macroscelididae > Elephantulus > Elephantulus edwardii. Next base: position 1,167,942 of record NW_006399918.1, read on the forward strand.
ATTTGTTGCTCGCTGTTCTGTTAAATTTTGCTATCCTGACTGGGGTGAGATGATATCTCATAGTTGTTTTCATTCGCTTCTCCCTTAGAGCTAGGGATTTTGAACATTTCTTCATGTGCTTGTTAGACATCTGAATGTCTTCTTCGGGGAAATGTCTGTTCATATCCTGTGCCCATTTTTCTATTGGATTATTTACCTTTATCTTGTTGTGGTGCTCAAGTATTCTATGAATTCTGGATATAAGTCCCTTCTCTCATATGTCACTACCAAATACCTTTTCCCAGTCAGTGGCTTCCCTTTTTTACCCTGTTGGAGAAGGTTTTGGATGTGCATAGGGATTTGATTCTTAGAAGATCCCATTCATCTACTTTATCTTCTCCTGGTTGTAGGTAATGTATATAATTTTGTATGCAAACCAATATAAAGTAAAAATTCAAAAAAATAAAAATTTCACCAGGTTGCTACAAAAGAGTATTTCCAATAAAACAAACACAAGGTGTAAATAGTTGTCACTGTTTAGTTCCTAAGTCCTCTATACACACCTTCACTGAATCTTTAATTAATTTGTGTTTTCATATGAAGAGCATGAAAAATAAATGTCGTGGAAAAAGAGGTTAATTGGATATCTGTCCAACCAGGACCATGTAAGGATATTTTTGGATTGTACTTCTATTAAAGATATCTGTCCTTATCTTTTAGAACCAATAAACTCAGTGTTATAAATAAAGTGAGTCAATTTGTTACTAACCAATTAGATTATCTAATCAACCATGCAATAGGTGGATAAATAATAATTGATGGAAAATTAGTAAACTGGCTAGGGGTGATTGCCTCCCCTTTTTAATTGTAACTACAGAAGCCAACATGATGTTCAAGCAAACAGAAAAATAATTTCTTATAAAAATACTACAGTTTCTTACACAATCCAAAACCAGGAATGCAGTTAGACATCAGGAAAAGAACCAAAACCACGAATGTTGTTGTTGTTATTATGTGCCGTCAAGTCATTTGTGACTCATAGCGACCCTATGCACAACAGCCCTAAACCCTGCTCTATCCTGTGCCCATCGCACTACCTCCGACACACCCATCCCGATTACCCCAGTCACTGAATCAATCCACCTTATAGAGGGTCTTCCCCTCCTGCACTGTCCCTCCACCCTCCCAAGCATGATGTCCCTCTCCAAAGACCCGTCCCTCCTTGCAACATGCCCAAAGTATGTCAGACGAAGCCCCAGAATCCCTGCCTTCAAGGAGCAGCCTGGTTTAACCGTCTCCAGGATGAATCTGTTTGTTCTCTTGGCAGTCCATGGTACATTCAATACTCTTCTCCAGCACCACAGCTCAAAGGCATCAAATCTCCTTCTATCCTCCCTAGTCATTGTCCAACCCTCTGATGCGTAACAAGTGATTGCAAAGACCATCGCCTGTATCAGGCACACCTTAGTCTCCAGAGAGACACTGTTGTCCGTATTCTCCTTGTGTTTCTTATCTCTCCTTTCTCTGTGGAAGAGCTTCCTCTAGTTTTAATCCATTAGCTGTGAGAAAAATAGCTAGCCATAGATTGAGATAACATAAATAAAGCTACTTGTAGAAACTAACACTTTTGGCCAAAATTTCCAACTTCTATAAGAAATGATTGGTTAGTTTAAGGCATATGCCTACTCTTTGGTACCAGTCAACTGTGACCAGGAATATAAGGCTATTTTTGTAAAGAATTCTCTCCATAAGCATGTCAGGTATGTTTTTATTTGCTTTTATGTGCCATTGAGTTGTTTGTGACTACTCTACGTAAAACAGCTCTGAACCCTGTTCTATCCTGAGCCAACCTTATTGTCTCTGACTCACCTATTCCCATCAACCCAGTTACTGAGTCAATTCATCTCATTGAGAGTCTTCCTCTCTTGTGTTGTCCCTCCACCCTCCCAAGCGTGATGTGCCTCTCCAAGGACAAGTCCCTCCTTGCAACATGCCCAAAGTATGTCAGATGGAGCTTCAGAATCCTTGCCTCCAAGGAGCAGCCTGGTTCCACCCTCTCCAGGACAAATCTGTTTGTTCACCTAGTAGTCCATGTTACATTCAACACTCTTCTCCAGCACCACAGCTCAAAAGCATCACTGTTAGATATAGTAAATAGAAAAAGAGAACTGTCAGGGTTATAAATATAAAACTGAAAATACAATTCATTCACAGAAAAATAAAATTAGTGAGTCGTTTCTCATGTTTCTTGACTACTGTGGTTAGGTGCCATCGAATTGAGCACAACTCAGAATGACCCTAAGAACAGAAGACATGAACCCTGCTCTGTCCTGCAGCATCCTCATACTTCCTTACACAAAAGAATCCAATTTAGCAGTCACTGTCAAAGATTGAGGGTCTTTCTCTCCTTCGCTGACCCTCCACCCTTCCCAACATCAAGTTTCTTTCCAAGGAATTGCACCTCCTAGTAACCTGTCCATAGTATGTGAGACAAAGCCTCACCATTCCTGCCTTCAAATAATACTCTGGCTACATCATCTCCAAGACATTTCTGTTCATTCTTCTGGCTATCCATGGGATGTTCAGTGCTCTTCTCCATCATCACAGATCAAAGGTGTCAATTCTTTTTCTGTCATCCTTATTTATTGCCTAGGTCTCAGATGCATAGCTAGTAATCAGAAAGACTATTACCTGAATCAAACACACTTTAGTTCTCAAACTGACATCACTACTCCTCAATAATTTGGAAAAGTCCCTAACTGTAGATTTTCCCAGTGTTTTCCTTATTTCCTGACTGCTGGTACCAAGAGGTATCAATTGTGGATCCAAGCAAGATGAAGCTGTTGACAGTTTCAATCTCCTCTCTATTCATCATGACGATGACTATTGGTCCTGACCTTTGTGTTCTTGATATTGAGACACAATCCATACTGAAGATTGCATTCCTTGATCTTCTGCAACAAGTGCTTCAAGTTCTCCTCACTTTCAGCAAGCAAGGTTGTGTCATCTGCATAACACAGGTCATTGATGAGTCTCCCTCCAATCCTGATGCCACACTCCTCCTCACAGAGTCCAGCTTCTAAGATAATTTGCTCAGCATACAGACTGAACAGGTATGGAGAGTGAGTACAACCCTCATGCACTCCCTTCCCAATTCCAAACCATTCTGCGTTCCATGGGGAAAATATTTACAGGCTCTTGAGAAAGCCAGATGACTATCAGAAGATAGCCATCAGAAGATTATTTGGTCAAACTCGAATCAGTACTCTTGATTTTTTTTTTCAATCTTAATGTCTGTATAAGTGAGCTAATTAGTAAAAATAAACAACTTTGACATTGCAGTTGTCTCACATAAATAATATTTTTTTCCTATTCATGTCACAGTCAGCTTAGCTGAGTGGGAGACTCTGGCTCCACTAATTCATTCAGAACTCCTCCTTTCTGGCTGTGCCCTCCCTTACATCTTTGTTGTCTTTTAACAGACAGCTAGTAGATAAAGAAAGAGCTTGGCATAAGTGAGCAACTACTGTTAACTGTTTTGATGTGAAGGTATTAAAACAGCTTATCCCTGTACTCCATTAGTGAGAACTGGTCATGTGACCATATCTATATATGAAAAGGCTGGGAAATATAGACAAGGGTATACAGGAAAAAAAGAATAATGTCCGTGAGCCTTGAAAGTCTCTGTCTTTATGCTAATCTCTTTAGGCTGTAATATTCTAGTCTAACTACCTCCGTTTTCAATATCAAGACAAGATAGCCAAATTCTTTGGTCAGGAAATCCTCTTATCTGGACAGTACTAATGGTACCATATCAATTTTGTCTTAGTCTGCTGTTAGGGACCGCTCTAAAGTACTCAAGAGCAATGGTGTCTCTCTAGAGGCTAAGGTGTGTCTGATACAGGCCATCATCTTTGCAATCACTTGTTATGCATCAGAGAGTTGGACAATGACTAGGGAGGATAGAAGGAGAATTGGTGCCTTTGAGCTGTGGTGTTGGAGAAGAGTGTTGAATGTACCATGGACTGCCAAGAAAACAAACAGATTCATCCTAGAGAGGGTTAAACCAGGCTACTCCTTGGAGGCAAGGATTCTGGGCTTCTGACATACTTTGGACATGTTGTAAGGAGAGACAGGTCCTTGGAGAGGGACATCATGCTTGGTAGGGTGGAGGGACAGCACAGGAGGGGAAGACCCTCTATGAGGTGGATTGATTCAGTGACTGGGGTAATCGGGATGGGTGTGTCAGAGGCAATGCGATTGGCACAGGATAGAGCAGGGTTTAGGGCTGTTGTACATAGGGTCGCTATGAGTCACAAACGACTCTATGGCACATAACAACAACACAACAACATCTCCCTTAGTGGCACTTTTTTTCTTGCATCTGCTAATACTATCAGCTACAGTCATTGTGTGATACAAATAGTTCCTGCATGTGGCTGCAAATTGAAAGATTAGAGGTTAAAGTCCAGGAAAGATGTGATTATTTTTGGACATATCTCAAAACACAGGCATTGAAAACCCTATGGAGCATGATTCTATTAGACACATGGGTTCTCTTTGAGTTGGAGTCAATTCATTGCAACTGGATTTAACATCATTATTTAGTCTACTGCCAAGTCTCACTTTCAGTGCACAATTACCCTGCACTTTTACTTTTATCTTATTGGTTTCTACAGATCCTATTAGATTGGAATTTTAGAACAGAAATTTTTAGTGAAGAAATTAGAGAAAACAAAAATTCCCCATATAAAATGTCAACCTTGTTCTACTCTGCTAATGGGAAAGGAAAGGGGCCTTTCAATAACTCCATCGAGACACTGCAGCACGCTCTAGATTCCAGGTAACGTAGGTCGAGAGGAACGGGTGCTTGTCAGTAAGCACAAGGAAGACTTGTAGAACTGATGAGTGCACTTGACTGATTCCCCAAATGTCTGTTAAAAAATTTTCTTCTTTTTTTTTTAAGAATTTTCTCTTCTATGAAGCTAGATTTCTTTGCATATTTCCAAACTAGTTCTTAAATACTTACTCAACACATCTAGTAAGTATTTATTATATTAGGTGGCAGAAATATTCCCAACTCATTAGTAGCCAAAAGACCCCTTTGTACAACTCTGGGTCCCTTTGCCAGCTGTCAGTCTCATTTCCTATCTGAACAATTCAGAGCAAAGAGATGACATCCATACCCTGAACTTAATGAATGACTAAGTCCCCTTTATTATATGACATCAGTTCCATAAACGTTGTTGGTGACTTCTTCTTAAAAGGACTCATTACTCCTTACTTCAAGCTTTACAATGTCAGTAATTGTTTCTTTCAACTAACTGTTTTTAGTTTTGTGTGTTTTGTTTTCCTTTTACCCCCTTTTTAAATAATTTTAACAAAAGTTTGTAGAAAAAAAAATGGATTTTCATTCATTGTTGTACATTTTCCTCCCTACCCTCAAGTACACTTAAAAAAAATTCATTGTTTCATAAGTTTCTTCCTCCCCCGGCCCCATCCCACCCTAGTCCACTTTGCTATGCACTTCTTATCCTGGACTGTTGCATACACATAATACCTAATCACATATTCCTTTTAAACAATTCTTTCCTTCATCTGTTCCAATGTAGTGTTAATTATTTATCCCCTCTTTTCTCTGTTTCTTCCCAAAATATTACAAAACATGGGTGAACCTGGAGGACATTTTACTGAGTGAAATATTTCCATCACAAAAGGACAAATACTGCATCATACACCTGTTATAAAACACAATTCAGTGCTTTTGGATCCACTGCTAAAACTAGTGTAAAAGGGATGAAACCTCTAGTGCTAAGGACCGCAGATTTTAACCCTGACCTCCTGATTCCCAGCCAGTAGGAATAAGCCCTGTTCCTCACTAATTGCCTCTTGTTTCCCTGCACCTTCTGGACTGTTCTGATCAAATTAACAAGAATCAGAGTCCAGAGGCTTGTATGGGTTTTGAATTAGAAACAAAGTTATTGGCTAGAGCCAACAAAAGTGTAAAGTTATAAAATATGACAGTAGAGTTGGATTATTAGACATTTCTCAATTGTGCGTGAGATTTTTTTTTAATCTATCTGTGGTGGAAGATGCAGAATTGCACTTCCAGTTCAAGCTAAAGCAGGAAATACATATAGACAGAGTGCTCTATTCAAAGGATTGAGCGATATTGCACATATGGTGCTAGCAGGTTCTTTTCTAACAAACCCTGACTAAACCCATAGATGAGAAGCTGAAAAAAACCCCTGCTTTTGTAGGAGTATAAAAAAGTATAACACATATATGTTGTAAAACAATGTCTATGAACTTTGTGTGCAAACCAGTATAAAATTATTACCTAACTTGAGAGAGACATAAGAGCATTATGCTGAGTGAGTTAACTCAGTCCCACAAGGACAAATACTGTATAAAACCATTATTGTAGAATAAGTATGAGGATCCAAGGGGAGGCGGGGTAGTGGAAGCAGATGATGAAGATGTGAAGGGAGGATTAATCATGGGATTGTACGATTTGATGGGTGGGGGGAGTGAGGAAAATGGGAATGATCTGGTGTGAACAGCAACATATTTGAATTTTGCAAATAAATGAGCATGAAATTTTTTTAAATAAAATTTTTTAAAGTATATCACATAGATAGACAACTGATAAGACTCTGATACCTGATTTATGAGACAGTGAATATAGGCACTCTCTAAGTATACAAATTTGTCTCAGTGTCCAAGATAATTTATTATTACCATTGAGTCTTGATTCTCACCTTAGAAAATGTTTTTAAAAATTCAAATTATCTCAGGTCAACAGGTCCCAAATCTTCAGTTGATAAAATGAAAATCATATTTTCCAATTGTCATGAAACATAACAACTCTGGATCCCAATCTCATTCTACTCTTTTTGGCCCCTCTCCCAGTGAAAAATGCACATTCAATACATTCTACCTTAGGTAAAATTAATATCCATCTACAATTCTTCTTGTTAAAGGCCAATCATGTTGGTAGGCAGTGTGTGCGAATGAGCAAAAAGAGTGTTTTTCATAAGATTCAGAGGATTCAATATCTTTTCCCAGTGTTATGAAAATTTTAGGTCATAGATTAAAGGACTCCACGCTTTCTAGTTTCACTAGGTAATAAGGAAGCGGGAGTGGCATTCACTCCCTAAACAACATGTTTCTGGAAACTCTATGAACTTTGAGAAACGCTGATAGTTATAAAAAGGTTTCAGGTCTTTTGCTCATAGGGTTGCTATGAGTCGTGATTAACACGTTGCCACACACTTTAAATTGGCGACCGTGTTTAGACCATGCTTATAGCTGTCATTTGTGGCAACGTGTTAACTCAACGGCAATCAACAACAATAAAAAAGGAGAGAAGTGTTCAGTGGTGCCCACCCAAGATTTTATGACAGTATAAGATGATTCTAAGTTATCCTCCAAGTTTGAGGAAATTGTCTACTCATACTTTTTTAATTGTTTTATTCCTTCCAACTTCTTTACAAACATAGATCTTGTCTTGGGAATGACCTGCACATCGTGCCAAAATGGCAGGTATGGGAGTTCTACACAGGTTGGGAAGAGACAGGAAAGGCTAACACCAATGTCAAATGCTCAGTGGTAAGAACAGGACAATTGAAAGATCATTTTCCCAGTCCAAGGTTCCATTTCTTCTTATAATCTATTATCTCCAGATGAAGATGAAGATCTTGGGTTGGACAGCAAGGTTTACTCAGTATTCAGACTCCTGCTAAAGGGATGAAAGGTGGTGGACAAAGCCTGCAGGCTCAGGATGAGCACTGAAATGATTGGGGTCCATGAGATAAGATGGGTTGTTCTGGGGTCAGTAGGAATCTTATGAAGCATCAAGAAGGCCAGGCTACTGCTCTGTAAAGAGAAGAAGATACAGTAAGGATGGCAAAGTTAATTAAGGCATTGTTTCACTTAAACTCAAAGAGGCTAAAGAACCCTTCCAGGGCCTAAGACACTCCTAACATCCCATATAACATGGAGTCAAGTTAACAAACTAATACAGTGTTATTATTGTTAAGTTCTGTCAAGTTGCTTGCAACTCATAGTGACAACAGCTCTGAACCCTGCTCTGTCCTGAGCCAACCTCATCATCTCTGACATACCCACTCCCATTACCTCAGTCACTGAGCCAATTCATCTCATCCAAGATCTTCCTCTCTTGAGCTGTCTCTCCATCCTCCCAAGCAGGATGTCCCTCTCCAAGGACTGGTACATCCTTGCAACATGCCAAAATTACGTCAGATGATGCTTCAGAATATTTGCCTCCAAGGAATAGCCTGTTTTCAACCTCTCCGGGAAGAACCTGTTTATTTTCCTAGTGGTCCATGGTATATTCATTAGTCTTCTCCAGCACCATAACTCAAAGACATCAATTCTCATGTCACCCCTAATCATTGTCCAGCTTTCTGATGCATAGCAATTAATTGTGAAGACCATGGCCTAGACCAGGTGTACCTGTCTCCATAGTTATATCATTGCTCTTCAGTACTCTGGTGAGGTCTGTGACAGCAGATCTTCCTAATGCAATTTGTCTTTTAGTTTCCTGGTTGCTGGTACCAAGACTACTGATTGTGGAGACAAACAAACTGAAGTTGTTAACAATACCAATCTCTTCACCATCTATCAGGATGCTGCCAGTTGGCCCAGTGATGAGAATCTTTGTTTTCTTGATGCTGAGCTTTGATCCATGTCCTTGACCTTCTGCAGCATATGTCTCAGGTCCTCCTCAGTTTCAGCAAGCAAAGGTGTGTCATCTGCATAATGCAGGTTGTTGATGAGCCTTCCTCCAATCCTGACACCACATACCTCTTCATAGAGTCCAGTCTCCTAGTTGATCTGTTTAATACCTATTGAATTAGCTAGAAGTTGGCTTTCTTAGGCATTACATTAGCCCTTTCTGCGTTCCAGCTACCTTAACTACAGACATAGGGTTTGGAAAAATCATCAACAGCTGTGGGACTGGGTTAAGGATAATAAAGAGAGTGCTTCCCACATTGTGCAACAAGATTTGAGGGAGACTGGAGCACAGCCTTGTTGAAACCTAGATGCTGGTGGCAAGACTTTGATAATGGTGGTGGAGAAACTAAGGCATTGCTGTGGACAAACTGTATCAAGGTGTAACCGGAAGAGTCCAAGGCCACCTTTAAAGGTCTTTGCTTTTCTTGCCAGATGATGGAAGGAAAAGCTGACTGCTGAACTGAAACTGGAGTCTGGACTAATTGTGCCTTGGAACTGCTGGGCTAAAACCTGGGTTTGCATTGGGTAATATACTTTGCCTCTCCCATTTCCAACTTACTTTCCTAATAAAACCTATTCTCGATACCACAACTGTGGGTCACGACTGTAAGTCAACAACAAATAAATTTCTTGCTACTGATGAGGCTCTAGAGAGACCATAGGGCTGGGCTAAGACTCATCTGCTTTTTGCTCTGGTGTGGTGAGAGACTATACTATTTTCACTCCCTCTTATCCTTTCAGAGAAAGGTTCATGGCCCTGTGCTCCCATGTCCCATTTTCTGCTTTTTTGGTCATACCCCAGGGATTCTCCTACCAGATCTCATGTAAATTTCCAATAATATTTACACAAATCCATCAAAATAATTAAACTCATTAAAATAAAGGGAATAAATATTTCTGTGTTTTTACACACCAAAATGCTGATGTTTAAAGGAGTTAAGTGACTAAGACCACTGTTTAAATTTATGGCACCAAATCTCTCTTTCTTCTGTGCCCTAAGCTACATCTCATATTCGTTGTTCAGCTGTGATGTCTTACCTAATTTCAGAGCCAAGTAACTTGTCAGCTCTCACTCTGATTGTAAAACTGAGCTGCTGTTCAGTTGTCCTTTTGAGTCAGCCATTCATTTGCATTGTTGCTGTGTTGTTGTGTATCATAAAGTCGGTACCAACTCATAGTTGAAACTCCAGTGGATTTTCAAAGTCAGTAAATCACACCGAAGATTGACCATCTTTCCACAGAATTTTAACAACATGCCTTTGCTTGCCACTAAGCCACCAGAGCTCACTCACTTGCATTGCTTGCTCTAAATTGAGAGGGCAAGGATTCTCCTGCCCATCCCCGAAGAATTCTACACTTCAGGATAGCTATTGCAAATTCTCTGGTAAGACTCATGGACATGTCGAAAGAGTTCCCACTGCCACCCATCAGTCATGGATAACAGCTGCAGAACTTACCTGAGCAAATGATGGCCACATCTTCCTTGTGAGTGCAGTCGTGATATCCCCAGAACCTGTGTCTGCACTGATCCAGGGACTGTTCTCTTCCTGAGCAACGAACATCATCCAGCCAGATGCGGCCAGCCCCAGGACCAAAGCGTTTCCTGGTATTGAGGGGTTGAGAGAAAGGCTCCCCACAGCCCAATTGCTTGCATACCACCTGATCCTCCTTTCTTCCCCAGCCATCATCACAGACAGAGCCCCATATTCCGTCATGTAGCACAGCCAGTCTCCCAGAGCAGTGGCTATCTCCTCCTTCTAGCCTGAGCTGAAAAGGATCTGTGGGTGGAGGAGGAGATCAAGAGTTGAAAAATGACAGGGAAAGAAAAAAAGTAAGTTGATCAACGTCTTTACTCAGATACCTCATCAAATAGGAAACTCTCCACCTATGATTCAGCTCATTCTCTAGGTCTCCATCAGATTCCAAAGTGTGCAATCCAGTTTTCTGTCCTTAACAAAAATAATTTTATTTCTCATTTATTTTATAAACCTAATGCTTGTCAATTATATCCTAGTAGTTTGGGTTTGTTTTTGTTTTCGTTTTTTTTTAAAAAAATAAAATAACTTAAGCAATATGTGGAATGATTTACCTTCTTTTTATGTATCAATGCATTTTCTGAGAACTCTCCTGAAAGTCCAAGATTTGAAGCATGATAAAGTAGGAGGAAATGTGGGTGAAAACTGAAAATCACTATAAGAAAATTATGCTCACTGGTCTGGGAGATGCTAGTAGAACTTCCGAGATTTTGCCCTAAGTCATCCTTCAAGCTGGAAACTTAAATCACCCCTATACCTCAACGTTCAGCCAAACAATAGACAGGCTATAAAATGATGAACAACACAAGGGAGGAAAGTCTACCTCAAAACAATCAATCACAGAAGATTAAAAGAGTCGGCATTTACCCAGGAATAAAGCTCAGAAGTAGAAAGGGAAAGTCAACAAGGACAAATGAAAACAGGAAACCAAGGGAGGAAGTGGGAAGATTAATGTCACATTAGAATGATTATGATCCATGTCAGCAAAAAAACAAACCCCAAAACACAATTTGAATGGAAATCAAAATTTCTTTGTCAATTGTCACTCAAATCACAATAAAGTAGATATATATTTTTTTAAATGCTAAGAAAAGGAAGAGACAAAGTTCTCTATGTTTCTATGGTAGTGATGGTTGTTGTTATGTGCCATCGAGTCATTTGTGACTCACAGCAACATGAGCAAGCTCTATGTACATCTCTGAATGCTGCTCTATCCTGAGCCAACTTCACGGTCTCTGACACACCTACCTCCATTGTCCTGGTCACTGAGTCAATTCATCTCATCCTCTCTCTCTTGCACTGTCCCTCCACCCTCCCAAGCATGATGTCCCTGTCCAAGGACTGGTCCCTCCTCACAACATGCCCAAAGTATGTCACGTGGAGCTTTACTATCCTTGTTTCCAAGGAACAGCCTGGTTTCACCCTCTCCATGACAAACCTGTTTGTTCTCCTAGCAGTCCACAGTATATTCAACACTCTTCTCCAGCACCACAGCTCAAAGCTATCAACTCCCCTTCTATCATCCCTAGTCATTGTCCAGCACTCTGGTGCATAGCAAGTAATTGCAAAGACCATGGCCTGGATCCATATCTAGGGTTTCCAACACTGTAAATCCTTACAGAAGCAGGCAGCTCCAGTTTTTTACTGCAGAGAGCAACTTGTGAATTTCAACACCAGCCTTTTAGATGGAAGTTAAATTCTTAAATTATTCCATCATAATCCTTTACTGTAACAATGGTTGTGTAACACAGAGTCAGAACCGAACCATAGCTGACCCAACAGCAAGTTTTCAAAAGTTGTTCATCATACAGGAGGAGATTGTCCATCTTTTTTTCCTCAGAGCAGCTGGTGGATTTGAACTGCATAATAATTGGTATTGGGGTTTGGGGGTTTGAATGTGATTTTAATGAAAGTTTACAAGGAGATGGTTTTCATTCATTCATACATATACATTTTCTTCCTTCCCTATCCCCCAAATAACTTTGCAATGCTTTTTCTGTTTCAAGTTGTTAATTGTCATACATATAACATCTAATAATCTATTCCTCTCAGATTATCCTTCCTTTCACCTATTCCAGTGCAACAAAATGCTCCCTATGTATCCATTCTTCTCTTAATCTCCCTCTACCTCCCTACTGTATGCATTCTATTGTTATAACAATGATCTTATGCAGTATTTGTCCTTTTGTGACTGAGCTATTTCACTCAGCATTGTCTATTCCAGACAAATTTATTTTATCTAACTTATTGTGACAAGATTTGGAAAAACAGGATCAATGTTCTACACCATATGCAGTCCATTACAAATATTTTACAGTAAAGCAAAATTGAAAACATGCTTAATCACTAGGAACTGAGTCTAAGTTCTTATTTTGCATGTTTCCTCAATGAAATGTTCTCATGAAAAATAGGTAAAGAAATTGTATTTTATTCTGTTGCTGGAGTAAAATAAATACACCTGTAACCAAGTGAAAAAAGGAATATTGAAGATAAACACAATTAAGTAAATCTCCATATCTATACATAATTCTCTGTAAATTATGACTACCTGAAGTACCACTTAGTAAGTTTACAGCTAAATCTAGTCCCTGAACTCGTGGGCCTCACCTTCACACTGCACCCAAGTGTCTTCAGTATGGGTGCAGTTCTCCTCCTGAGGTATGGAAAGGCAGTCTTCAAGGGTTAGCTCTTTTCCTGAGCATAATACTCTGTTTGGCCAGATGGGTCCTCGGCCTTGAGTAGCTCTGTCACAGCATCCACGGGTCAAAATGGCCCGTCCACATCCCAGCTGTCGGCACACTACCTTGGCCTCCTGGAGGTTCCATCCTGCTTTGCACACGGAGCTCCACTGGCCCTGGTACTTCACCTCCACTCGACCCATGCAGCGTCCAAGGCCATCAGTCAACCGCACAGTCTCTGGAACTGGGGAAAAGAGGAAGTGTCTGTTCCCTGCAAAAGCAATCTTTTCTGAAAAGGGAGTTAGCATACACATCTTTACGCACTTGTTTTGTACAATATATGTTTGAGTGCATAACAACAATAATAACACTTAGCTCTTAATAATTTCTTATAGAGGTTTGTTGAATGAATAGATATATGAAACAATGAGTCAATTCTGAGTTGAGCTATAAATCATTTCCACATCATTTTTACTTTTTAAAATTATTCAAGCATTCAACTTTTCATTTGTATTTTACTAAAGGTGAGTGGAAATATTGTACAACTTTTTTAAAGTAAGATAAAAAAATTAAAGCACAGCGAAGGGCCGAAGGGAGCAGAAGAAGATGGAAATCGCTAGGACAGTGGAGATTAGAGGAGCAAAAAGAGGTGTGAGGGAATGGGAAGGGTGCAATGGAGCTTGATTAGGTGGGGGATGAAAGGCATGGATCACTAGTATATCATTATCTGAGGCACAATGTGTATGGATGCTTATATAAAACATAATGGAATGAATGAAACTAAATATACATGAATAATTTTATAGAATATAAAGTACATTTATGAAACGCAATGTGTAAATTATTGTATAAAATACAATATACCTTCATAAACACAATGTATGGATGAACTTGCTTAGCACTTCTTAAGCGGAAAAAACTGAATAATAAATTCAGTCCTTGAGTTGCAATACTTAAGGATACTGTGGGCAGAATGTTGACTGATCCAGAAAGCATCAAAAGAAGATGGAAGGAATACATAAAATCACTATAACAAGAAGAATTGTTTGACACAGAGACTTTTATAAATCAAAATATGATTGAGAGACAATGGTGATGAAGTAGGAAGTTTAAGTGTCTCTGAAGGAATTAGAAAAGAAAAAAAAAAGACCCCAAGAATTAATGAAATACCAATTGATATATTCCAACAAACCGATATGGCCTTAGGTGTGTTCATCAGGTTGTGCCAAGAAATCTGGAAAACAATTATCAGTTTTCATATTTATTCCCATTAAAAAAAATTGTGATCTGTCAAAACAGTGTGGGAATTACCATATAATATCAATAATAACACATGCAAGGAAAATCCTGCTGAAGATTATTCAAAAGCCACTGGAACAGAAAACTGCCAGATGAGCAAGGTTGGTTTAGAAGAGGCCATGGCACAAGGGACATTATAGCCAATGTTAGATGGATCTTAGCTGAAAGAAGAGAGTACCAAGGGAATGTATATCTGTGTTTCATTGACTATGAAGACATTTGACTATATGGATCACAACAGATTGTGACTAACCTTGAGAAGAATGGGAATCCCAGAAAATTTGATTGTGCTCATGCAAAACGTATATATGGACCAGGAAGCAGTCCTCAGAATGGAGCAAAGAGACACTGCATGGATCAAAATCAGGAAAGGTGTATATCAGGAATGTATCTTATCTCAATATCTTTTCAATTTACATGTGAAACAGGTCTTTTGGGAGGCTAGACTTTACAAGAAGGAATGTGGCATCAAGATTAGAGGAAGACTCATCAATTTATATGAGTTAACTTGCATATGACACAACTTTGCTTATTGAAAGTGAGGAGGAAATGAGGCATTTATCGCAGAAAGTCAAGGACTGCAATCTTCAATATGAATTGAAGCTCAATATCAAGAAAACAAAGATTCTCACCACCGGGCCAATTGGTTGCACCATGATAGGTGGAGAAGAGATTGAGATTGTTAACAATTTCAGCTGCTTCACTCCACAATCAACATTATTGGTACCAGCAGTACCAATAGATAAACTGCACTGGGAAAATCTGCTGTCAGAGACTTCTCCAGAGTACTGAGGAGCAATGATGCCACTCTACAAACTAAGGTGCAATTTTTCCAAGCCATGGTCTTTGCAACTGCTTGTTATGTTCCAAAATTCTTGCCTCTAAGGAGTAGCCTATTTTCACTTCTATGATAGATCTGTTTGGTCTATTGGCAGTCCACATTATGCTCAATACTCTTCTCTAGTACCACTATGCAAAGGTATCAATTCTTCTTCTATCATTAGTCATTGTCCAGTTCTCTTATGCATAGTAAGTAATTGCAAAGACCACGGCCTGAATCAGGCATGCCTTAGTCTCTGGACTGACATTGTTGTTCTTCAGTACTCTGGAGATGTCTCTGATAGCAGACTTTCCCAATACAATTAATACTTTGATTTCTTGACTGTTAGTGCCAAGAGTGTTGATTGTGGAACCACATAAGCTGAAGTTGTTAACAATCTCAATCTCTTCTCCACCTGTCATGATGCTGTCAATTGGCCAATTGATGAGAATCTCTGTTTTCTTGATGTTGAGCTTTAATCCATACTTAAGACTATAGTCCTTGACCTACAGTAAACGCCTCAAGTCCTCCTCAGTTTCAGCAAGCAGGGTTGTGTCATCTGCAGATTGTTGTTAAGTTTTTCTCCAATCCTGTTGCTGCATTCCTCCTTATAACGTCCAGTCTCTGAATGATCTGTTCCAAATATATATTGAAAAGGTATGGAGATAGGATGCATCCCTGACACACAGCTTTCCTGATCCTGAACCATGCAGTGTTTCCCTGCTCTGTTCGGACTACTATTTCTGATTCAATGTAGATTTCTCAAGAGCACAATTAAGTGTTTTGGGATTCCCATTCTCCTCAATGTAAGCTACAATTTGTTATGATTCACACAATCAAATGTCCTTGCATAGTCAATGAAATAGAAATAGATATTCCTCTGGTACTGTCTGCTTTTGACCAAGATCCATCTACCATTGGCTATGATGTCCCTAGTGCTATGGCCTCTTCTAAACCCAGCTTGCACGTCTAGTAATTCTCTGTTGATGTACTGTTTCAGTCATTTTGCTTAATGTCATTGTAGGTCATATGCAAAATGAATAATGCATATGGCCTACAAGGAATCATAGTAATGCACTTAAAGCAAAGTAAACTCTCATTGCCATCCAGCCAGAACTGAGTCATAGCTTATCCTCCAGCTTGTTTCCAAGGCTGGAAATGACACTAGAAGAGATTGATCGTTTTGCTCTACCTGGACTGTTAATAGATATGAACTGTCAGAGAAGCTTCAACTTTGGGACTGCAAAGAAACTCCTTATAAACTAGGTCACCAGAACTCTGATATGTCCAAAACCAAAGGCTTTTGCTGTCCATGTCAGTATAATAACCCAACTATCCCTAATTAGTGTTCCCAAACGTCAATGTTTATAAGAAATAGAAAAGAAGGCTCAGCATCAGACCACAAAGATTCAGTTATTGTTTCCACGGTAGCAAACTCTTATGGAGACAAAGAAAAAGAAGACAGAGCTTAGCCTCTCAGCCAAATCAGTCTAATGGGAGAAAAGTGTACAGTGACTGAGGAGTGGGGGGGGAATCATTAACACATAGAAAACAAATACGTTACAAAAGACAAGAGCACATGCACCCAATCCATGGCATTTTCAATTGCTTAATGTGCGTGTAGAAGTTAAACAATGACTAAAGTATCGTGCTTATGCAGAGCCTATACCTGGACCAGGAGGTCATTGTGTGAACAGAGCAGGGGAACACTGCATGGTTTAAAATTGAGAAGGGACTGTGTTGTATTATCTCTCCATACCTATTCAACCTGTATGCTGAGCAAATTATCCGAGAAGCTGGACATTATGAAGAGGAGTGTGGCATCAGGATTGGAGGGAGACTCATCAATAACCTGCATTATGCAAATTATACAACCTTGCTTGCTGAAAGTGAGGAGGACTTGAAGCCCTTGTTACAGAAGATCAAGAAATGCAGCCTTCGGTATGGATTGCATCTAGTATCAAGAAAACAAAGATTCTTACCTTTCCACCAATAGGCAGTGTCATGATGGATGGAGAGGAAATTAAAACTGTCAATAGCTTCATCTTGCTTGGATCCACAAATAACACCCTTTGGTACCGGCAATCAGCAAATAAGGAGGCACGTAGCACTGGGGAAATCTGCAGTTAGGAACCTCTCCAAATTATTGAGGAATAATGATGTCAGTTTGAGGTCTGAGGTGTGTCTGATTCGGGCCATGGTCTTTCTGATTACTTTGCTATGCATGTGGAAGCCAGACAATGTATAAGGATGACAGAAAAAGAACTGATGCCTTTGAGCTGTGGTGTTAGATAAGAGCACTGAACATCCCATGGATGGCCAAGAGAACAAACAGATACATCTTGGAGATGGTGCAGCCGGAATGCTATTTGGAGGCAAGAATGATGAAACTTCACCTCACGTGCTTTGGACACGTTGCTAGAAAGTGCTATTCCCCGGAGAATGATGCTGGGAAGGTTGGAGATTCATCAAAGGAGAGGAAGACCCTCAACCAGATGGATTAACATAATGACTGCTGCTATGGGCTCTTGTGTATCAGGAAATATGAGGATGGATCAAGGTAGAACAAGGTTCAGATCTTTTGTTCATAGAGTACCTAGCTATGAGTCATACTTGACTCTATGGTACCTAACAACAATAACAAAGTAGACTGAAGAAGTGATGTCTTTGAATTGTGGTTAGTAGAGACTTCCAAACAAATATGTCTTGGAAAAAATGCAACCAGTAAGCTCCTTAGAAGCAAGAGCTTTGTTCAAGATTTAGGGCACGTTACCAGGAGAAGCCAGATTCATCATTATGCTTGGGAAAGTCAAAGGACAGTGTAAGAAGAAGAGGAAGATCCTTGAGGAAATAAATTATATGATAACTGACTCAATGGGCTTAAGCACAGCAGAGCTGAGAAGGATGGTACAGGTCAGGCTGTATTCCACTTTGTTTTGCATAGATTCACTATGACTCAGAACTGAGTTGATGACACTGAACAATAATAAAAAACAAATACATGCAGGAGAGTAATGGAATATAAAAAAATATATGAGAATGTGCTGTAAGTTTCCAGTATCTCCTGTTTACTTGACCAGCTGGAGGACTCCTTGAGATATGAAACTACAGAACATGAATTCATTACACTTTATGAGCTTATTTCTTCCTCCCTACCTAGACCCTAACCCCAGATACAAAGCACAATATTTAACACACATTTAGTGATTGCTGGAGGGGCTGTGAATATGCGGTTTTGTTTTTTGTTTGTTTGTGTGTGTGTGTGTGTTTAGAAAAAAAAACAATTTCTCACAGATAGTGTAATTAAGGGGAAAGGATTAGCTCAAGCAAGTAGAGGGTAACAGTTCTGTTTAGGGATGTTTATCTTTAGGTTTGAGAAAGGATGAGATGTGAATGACACCAGTTATCCATTGAAATTTTTGTGAAACTCCATACTGGAAACTAAAGAAAAGTAAGAGCAGCCTCGTGGGCATCTGACCCGGGATCCCTGCCACACTTACGCTCACATGATGCTCCTGCATCTTCTTTATGGCTACAACTCCCGTAATCAGAGTCTTCTTTCTCACACTGAGCCAGTGTATCTTCCCTCCCATTGCAGTTGACATCTTGAATGAAGATGTTCTGGGTTTCTTCTGCCTGTGGCTTATATATAAAACCGCTGGGTGTTCCCTTAGCCGCTCCACAGCCCAGCTCCCGACACACCACAGCCACATCCTCCAGGTCCCAGCCATCATCACACACGGTGCCCCACTGACCGTTCTGCTCCACCTCCACGCGCCCTTCACAGCGGTGGGGCCCTCTCACCAGTTGCACTCTGTATGAAGACTCTGGAAAGAAATGCAGTATTAGCTGAAGACCTAGGATGGGGGACAAAACAGTACTTAGGTACATAATCAGTAGACTTCGGACTACTTCAGTCCAACACAGAAGGTGTGATGAGGATCTGCAAGACCTCAGCTCTGAATTTTTATTTGGCTATATTCTTAACTGCAAATTCCCTATCAACTTCATCTACAACACTTTGATATGACTGTGGACTTTCCACTTTGAAGATTAAATGAAAAATATTTGGTTAAATACCCAGCGGAATTCTCAGAATCTGGTCAGAAGTAAAAGGACCTATATAATACTCCCTCTATTTCACAAATAAATACGCAGTGAAATTAAGGTCCTCAGGTGATCCTGGAAATTAGTAGAAACCCCATGCAAGCCTGACAAAAATTACTTTATGTTCTTACCTCTTCATGATTTTGTCATTCTTTGTGGAAGCTAAATTAAGGAGGGACTGAGGCGTCATGTGTAATTTGGGCTCATAAACTGATCCACGGTGCACTAGTGGCTCTATTACTAACTGAAAAGCTAACAGTTCAAACCATTCACCAATTACACTGGGGCGGGGGAGGGGGGGGGCGAGATACAGTCATCTGTTTTGCTTCCTTAAAGTTTATTACCTTGGAAACCTGATGTGTAGTTCTACTCTGTTCTACAGTTTATCTGTGAGATGGAATTGACTTGATGAAAGTTAGTTGTTCTCTCCCCGCCCCCTCCATTCTCTCTCTCTCTCTCTCTCTCTCTCTCTCTCTGTCTCTTTCTCTGTGTGTGTGTGTGTGTGTGTGTGTGTGTGTGTGTGTGTAGTGTGTCATTTCCTGTGACATTTGTCCATGATCAAGCCTCTACCTCAGAAGAAATACAGAGAACATCAGGTATGGAAAAAAGTCAGCTTTGTAGTCTTGGGGTAGAAGAGGTATCATAGAGCTTTACATATGTTTTGAGAAATTTAGGACTTGGTTCTGTTTTCTGATTAAAACATGAAAGAAAACAATGCTAACAGAAATCTCTTCCTTCCACTAAGAACCATAAATAGATGTTAGAGTAAAAATAACAAAGAACAGAGATCTCATCAGGCTCCATTAGTTGAGCATATACTATGTTTAAGGTATTATTTTATTGATTTTTAGAATAGTGATGAGTAGGACAAGTAGTATTACTCCCTCTAAGGGTTTCTAAGGGTTTATATTTAGTAGACTGAAATAATGTCAAAACTCTTGCAGCCCTAGAATGTTAAAGACAGACAGAGGAATTCGTAATGCTCCACAGAATTGAATAATTGGCTGGATGGGATATTTAGCTGAGATAGTTCTGGTCCATTTAGATGATTCAGGTTTGGACTTGTGGTCTTTGGTATATTTAGACAAGAGCAACTTAACAGATAGATACCAATATGAACCACATAGAATAGTTCAGCTGTCTTTATGAGTGGAACAAGACTTCTGAGGACCAGATTTCCTAGTGCTTGCCTTGTCTCAACGCTGTACAAAGACAATGATCCCTACACTTGGAATAAACCCCAGAAGAAGTAGTTGAATGAGAGAAAAATCTGATCTGGCTGATACTAAATTATATTGTAAAGTTTATCTTTTATTTGTTAATTTGTTTTCTGTTTTTCTCTTTTTATTCCATCTTGTCATACTTGATTTTATCATATTTGATTTTGAGAAATAAAATCTTAGTTTTAAAATAACCTTCCTTTTAATGAGTTTTCCTTTTGTGTGGAATGGAATACTAGAAAAGCTCATGAAAAAGAAAAAATTAGATAGATAGATGATAGATAGATAGATAGATAGAAACATATAGAGATATAGATATATAAAGATAAATAAATAAAGAGTATATAAAAAAGAAATACAGTATGAGGCGAAAAAGAAATGCTATAAAAATATTTTAAAATCTGTAAAAGAGTCAAAGGGCTCATCAGGGTAACTGTGCCTCAGGTAGTGAAATTAACAGCCTTTGGTATTAAAGAGTTTGAAAAGTGGAACAAGGTCCAGAGGAAAAACATCTTAAGGTGTAGAAGAGTTATAAAAATATTAATTGACTCTCAGTACCAGCACCATAGAACAGCCCTGGAAGTCAGATTTTAAAGGTCAGATAACCTGATAGTTGAATTATGAACCCAGTGGAAGCTATAATTAAGAAATCAAATTGTATCCAGCAGACTTCAGGAGTATCCACATCTATAGCAGAGTTTGTACGTTCCTTTGTCTGACAAAGTCTCCACTCTCAAGAAAAAAAGTAGACCAGAGAAATATTGTAAAAGAGACTGCCACTGTATAAAGTACTATCATAATCTTCCCCTTCCATAGATTCATCATTCACTTTGTGAAGTCCAATCTATGCTCGGTTGTGCAGTTTGTACATTGTCTAAAGTCTCCTTGCAGAAGCAGCCAATGGAAGCGACATCCAGCTTTCTCTGCTAGTCCACCAATATGCTGCACAGAGACAGGTGAGTTTCTAATTAAAAAAAAAATGCCATTAATGATGAGAAGGCTTCCTGGATGATGTGCTGGTGTGCCCAGCAGGGCAAAAGGAAACTAATTTTCCAAATATGACCACAAAAGATGAAATGTGTGTGTGTGTGTGTGAGAGAGAGAGAGAGAGTTGTATTCTTGTGTATATTCAGACTCCTAATGAGTCCACAAGACAGAACAGAATTCCTCTTACTTAGCCTGAAATAAATTATTTGCTATTAAGAGATTCACCAAGCTTCTTGGCTCATGGAGGCCATGTGTTTCCTTGAACTCTTGAGGCCTGGAGTCTCTTTACAAAATAAAAAGAACAACAACAAAAACAGTGCCATCAAGTTGATTCTGACTCATAGTGACTCCGTGTGTTACAGAACTGCTCCCTGGAATTTCCTTAGCAATACTTTTCACAGAAGCAGTTCATGTAGGTTTTATTTCAGGTAAGTTAGTGCAAACTCTTTGATAGAAGAAGAACCGATGTCTTTGCATTGTGGTGCTAGAGAATAGTACTAAACATACCATGGACTGCTAAGAGAACAAACAGATCTGTCCTGGATAGGGTGAAACCAAACTGCTCCTTAGAGGCTAGGATTTTGAAGCTCCATCTCACATACTTTGGGCACATGGCCAGAAGGTACCAGTCCTTGGAGGGAGACATCATGCTTGGAATGGTGGAGGGGCAGCACAAGAGAGGAAGACACAGAATGAGGTGGATTGACTCAGAGACTGAGGTAATGGGGATAGGTGTTGCAGAGACAATGAAATTGGATCAAGATAGGGCAGGATTAAGAACTGTCGTACACAGGGTTTCCATGAGTCACAGGCAGCTCAATGGCACATAACAACATTTGTATCATCTCAGAACATTTTATTGTAGTACCTAAGACAAAATAAACATACACAGAAAGCTCATTGCTGTAGTGTCAGAACCAACTCGAAGCTAAGTCCCCATTTGATATCTAAGGTTGTAAGTCCTGGGAAGAGATTCCTCATGTTTTTTTTCCCATATAGCTGATGGTGGACTTGAACCACCAAAGAGGTAAGTCCATTGTGTTAGCAATGGAAATCTTTATGGACTATGCCACCAGAGCTCCCTAAATCACTATAGTTCCTTATAGTTCTAGAGTTATATATCTACACAAGACAAGACTGAATGAGTAGAATGGAAAATCAGAAAATAAGTCTCATGGTTAAGTTTTGAACCAAAGTACTGTCCGGATTTCCACATTTCCGAGCTTCCTTTCTCAAAAGCAAGCCCCTGCTTTCACCCCTCATAAGTAAACAAACAAACAAGCAAAATTAACTTACCTAAGAGTCCAGGTCCAGTGAAAATTACTGGGGGAAAAAGAAAGAGTGAATGAGGTCACATAGTCAATTTCCAAAGCTTTGTGGAACATAACTCTCTGGAAGGACATAATCCTTGTCAAACACTGTGAGACAGTTGGGGTCTGTCAAGATCTGAGATTGATCTTGTTGATGTTTTCTTTGCCTGGTATAACCAACTTCAATGGACACTTGGACTTTGGCTTGAAACCACAGAGACAATTCTACCACAGTTAACTGACATCACCCTGCATGCTGAACATGTCGTTATGGCTCTGTACCAAGTAGACCTAAATTTGGATTTCTAATCCATTCAATTTTATTGATTTCCTGTTGCTATCAGGAGTTAGAATGTGGTGAAGCAAGCAGCCCTCTAGAAGCACCAGAAAAGATTCTGAAGGCCAGTAAAAAGATATCCTGGCAAAGGGAGGTAGTACTATATTGAGAGTAGGACAGGGAGCAGGGGAAACGTCAGGACTGGCCTTGAGAACAGAATGTAGTGCTCACTGGCACTATGCTTAGTCAAGAGGCAGCATTCCCCGCCCTCCCCCCCCACCACCCCTTAAAATGTCAACTAGTAAATAAGTTGGGTTTTGTGGACCATATGGTCTCTTTTGTAACTACTCAACTCTGCCACTGCAGTTTAAAAATAGCTATGGGCAATATGTAAATGAATGGGCATGGTTGTGGTCCAGTAACCTTCCATTTTGTGTGACTTTCATCTGTTAAGATATATTCTTTTTATTTTTTTAACAATTTAAAAACGAACTAGCTTGTCAACCCCAGAGTTAGACAGTAAGTAGAAAAACAAACCTTCTCTCAGGTCCAGATCTCAAGACTTAAACATCAATATGAGGGTTTTTTTTCTAGAGAATTTCCTGGGATCATACTCATCTACCCATAAGATTCTCTCCTAAAGTTCTGGAGAGTTCTGAGTTCTGAGTTCCAGTAGTCCCATAACACTAGATATTTTCAACTGTAGAACTCCCTGTCAATTTAAAGTGTTTTTCTGAACGAACTCTTTTCTTTGAGGCTCTAGTCTAGTTTTTCAAGTAGATTGAAGTATCTCAGAAGTATCTCTAAAGTCTGGAAATACTTTCTTTTCTTGCTTTCCAAGGCATTCTTAAGTTGTCTTTACTTTTTAAGATGTATCCATACCTCAATTCAGTAAGATCTGGTTAGCAAATTGTGTCAAGCCCCAAATTCTATGCTACTTATATGAATCATTGTTATGACATTCCTTATCTAATAATGCACAAAAACATTTGCTCATTACAAAAAATATTTCATGTACACAATGTGAAAAGGATATAGTAAGTGACTCAGAAGCTTGCTTTTGTAGAGAGAATAACTGGAATGACACAGACCAGGAAGGCTCCCTGAGAAGCTAGGACTGAAGTGAGCTTGGCAGATTTAGTAACACATTTATGTCAGTTAGAGCTGACTTCTGTGAGCTTTATACACTCACTTCTCACTCATTGACATGGTAGATTTGAAAGATCAGGTCCTTATATGAAACTCAGTGTTATGTAAAAATTTGGGATGACTATATCAGATTACAAAATGGAAGATTTTACACCATTGCATAACTGCAAATTACACAGTTACTGAATTTTATTATTACATAAGTGCCAAATCACATCATTATATAACTTCCAACTCACTGAGAATCATAGCTCAGCCAAGCTGGCACATAACTTTAAACATCATGACTATCATTACTTTCACTTCACATCTTTTTACTGCCAGATGTTGATAATTAGTAAAATAGTATATATTTTCACTGTCAGAAAAGTGAAATGTTAAATAAGAAGACAGTAAAAAAATGAGATGTAGCTGATGAGGATAAGTCCAACACCTTACATAAAACTTGCAAGTGCCTAGTTGTGTGTGTTACTAAGGTAGAACCAAGACCTCACATAAATCACATAAGTGGCCAGTTCTGTGTGTTTATGTGCACATGTGTGTATATATGTGTATGTGTGCACATGTGTCTGTCAATGTGGGCATGTGTACATGTAAAAGAAAGAGATCAGTATTTCATTAAGACCATGAAAATGGAAGGTGTCTGATCAACAGCCCAGATCATCTACAAGTTGTTGTTGTTTGTTGTTAGATGCTGTCTTCAAGTAAGACATTAGAAAATAAAGACAACCAATACAGATGATGACCCTGGAACTGTACATTTCAAAAGAAATTATTTTTTCAAAAAAGGTAATTTAAACACTGACTATAGGAAAAATTGAAAGAAAATATTGAATAAAGTGACAGACAAGGACTTTCTAAAAATATGTAGAACTAGACATATGGTGATCTACACTCTCTTCACCGAAGGCACAAAACAAAAATAACAAATACAGAGGATACTTTTGGAAGCTTACACTTAAGCACAAAAGACAAAGAAGCACTTCAAGCACTGACTGAATGGAGACATTGGAGGAAAACATCAAATAAAGAGAAAAATGGAACACAGAGCCGTAAACAACTCAGAGTGGCCATTTTGAACAGCTGGGACATTTTCAACTCAATCTGGGAACTCAGGACTATGGCAGTATCCATGCCAGTGGCTCACTGAGGATGGAAAAGACAGCAGTGCTTGCTGTGTATGCAATTCCTATAGCTTCGCCCACGGGCAAGACTAAAGACCCACTTTAATCTGTTCCATCTGACCAGGAAAGATGGCCGCCACTCCTGGCTCAGTCGGCTCAGTTGTGCTGCAAAAACAGCAAACAGAAACTGCACACACATCGTCATCCTCGAACATAGACACCAGAAAACAGGAGGTGAAATATTAAGAATTACAAAACCAGCAAGTGAGGGGAACAAGAATTGACATTGCAGAACTTCTAAGTAGGGAGGAAGTCAAGCAGATTTTATGATAAAGTGGACTAATGTTTTAGATGTAGGAACAAAATAGTAACTTACAGGGTTAGCCCCAAGAAACATCAGAAATTTTCTCATCAAAATAAAAAATAGAAACTCTACAAGGATTTAGTGAACACCAAAACAGTAACAAGAAGATAATTCTTGGAAAGCAGGCAAAACAAATAATTAAAAACATCATAAAAAAACAGTGTCACAAATTATAGCAATAAAACCAAGAGAGATCAGTCCTTGGAGAAGGACATCATGCTTGGAAGGGTGGTTGGACAGTACAGGAGAGGGGCACTCTGGATGACATGGTGATACAGTCACTGGCATGATGAGGGTTAGTGTGTCTGAGTTAGTGAGGCTGGCTCAAGACAGGGAAGGGTTCAGAACTGCTCTTCATAAGGTTACTATACATCACAAGTGACTCAATGGCACATAACAACAGTAACAAACTATGACAAGTTTGGAAGTAGGTGTGGCAACCACTTCCTAAATAACATGCCTCAGGAAACCCTATGAACTTCGATAAATGTCGATAGTTGTAGAGGGGCTTCAGGCCTTTTGTTCACAGGGTCACTAAGAGTCGTGCTCAACCCTAAGGCAATCAACAACAACAACATCAATAATTATACTTAATGTAAATGGATTAAGTATACCAGTAAAAAGAAAAAGAGCCATATAATGGATAAGAAAACATACTTCATCTGTAAGGGACACACGATAAAAACAAGACTAAAAAGCAAAGAGTGGGGAAAAAAACCTATGGTGACAATGAATCTTAGTTGAGTCTATGACACCTAACAACAACAAATTTTACAATTTAAAACATGGAGCAAATGGACAAACTTTTAGAAACTCAGTACCAAAACTAAGATAGATAGAGGTTGAAAATTTGAGCAGATAAAAGAAAAAAAGAGTATCTTACAAATACTCTCAACCAAAAAAAAAATCTAGTCCAGATGGCTTCACCAGTGAATTTTAACAAACACTCAAAGAACTGACACTAGTTCTACTTAAACTATTTCAAAATATAGAAAAATGTGTAATACTCTTAAACTTATTTTATGAAACAAATATAACCCTTATACCAAATACAGGAGGCAAAGTTGTTGTGAAGATATTATTGAAAAGATAGTTTTATAGATCAATAGCCTTCACAAATATGTGGTGGTTGTTATTATGTGCCATTGAATTGCCTGCAACCCATGTGACCATATGTACAACAGCCCTAATTCCTACTTTATCCTACACCAATTTTATTGTCTCGGATACACCTACCCTCATTACCCCAGTCACTGAATCAATTCATCTCATTGAGGATCTTCCTCTCCTGTGCTGTCCCTCCACCCTCCCAAGCATGACATCCCTCTCCAAGGACTGGTCCCTCCTTGTAACATATCCAAAATATGTTAGATGAAGCTTCAGAATCCTTGCCACCAAGGAGCAGCCTGGTTTAATTCTCTCTGGATGAATCTTTTAGTTCTCTTAGTAGTCCATGGTATATTCAATACTCTTCTCCAACACCACAGTTCAAAGGCATCAATTCTCCTTCTATCATCCCTAATCATTGTCCAGCTCTCTGATGCATACTGTATCATGTGCTGTATCATATGCTGTATC
This sequence comes from Elephantulus edwardii, assembly GCF_000299155.1. NCBI lineage: Eukaryota > Metazoa > Chordata > Mammalia > Macroscelidea > Macroscelididae > Elephantulus > Elephantulus edwardii. The sequence continues at coordinate 1,195,129 of NW_006399918.1, forward strand.
ATGCACACCTTAGTCTCCAGAATGACATCATTGCTCTTCAGTCCTCTGGAGAGGTCTCTAACAGCAGACTTTCTTAATGCAATACGTCTTTTAATTTCCTGGCTGCTGGTGCCAAGAGTGTTGATTGTGAAGTTAAGCAAACTAAAGCTGTTTACAATCTCAATCTCATCACCATCCATCATGATGCTGCCATTTGGCCCAGTGGTGAGAATCTTTGTTTTCTTAGTATTGAGCTTCGATCCATATTGTAGGCTGGAGTCCTTGACTTACTGTAGCAAGCGCTTCAGGTCCTCCTCAGTTTCACCAAGCAGGGTTGTGTCATCTGCATAATGTAGATTGTTGATGAGTCTTCCTCCAATCCTGATGCCACATTTCTCCTCATAGAACCTAGCCTTCCAGATAATATGCTCTGCATATAGATTGAAAAGGTATGAAGATACGATACATCTCGGAAATACACCCTTCCCAATTCTGAACCATGCAATGTTCCCTTGCTCTTTTCTGACAGCTGCGTTCTGGTCCAAGTATAGGTTTCACATAAGCACAAACATATGTTCTGGGATTCCCATTCATCTCGGAGTTAGCCAGTTTGTTGTGGTCTATACAGTCAAACCCCACTGTATAGTCAATCAAACACAGATAGACATTCCTCTGGTCTTTCCTGCTTTCAGCCAAGATCCATCTAGCCTTAACTATGATATCCCTAGTACCACAGCCTCTTCTAAACCCAGGCTGCACTTCTGGTAGTTTACTGTTGATGTGCTGTTCCAGTTGTTTTTGGATAATCTTCAGCAGAATCTTGCTTGTATGTGATATTAATGATATTGTTCGATAATTCTCACACTCTGTCTGATCACCTTTCTTTGGAATGGGAACAAATATAGATCTCTTCCAGTCAGTAGGCCAAGTGGTTGGGGTCCAGATTTCTTGGCACAACTTGGTGAGCACATCTAGGACAGCATCTGTTTGTTGAAATATATCAATTAGTATACCATGAATTCCCGGGACCTTGTTTTTTGCCAATTCTTTCAGAGCAGCTTGAACTTCATTTATTGCCACAAGCTCTTACTCGCACGTTGTTTCATGAAATTCTTCTGTGTCTGCCAATTCTTTTTGGTACAATGACTCTGCATACTTTTTCCATCTTCTTTTAATGCTTCCTGGATCATTTACTGTTCTACCCAAAGCATCCGTACGTACGTACTGCAGCTTGAGGCTTGAATTCGTTCTTCAGTTCCTTCCACTTAAGAAATGTTCCTCATTTCTTGTTGGTAACAATGCATATTAGAAAACTGTGGATCAATATTTTTAAAGTATACAAAAGAGATAAAGCAAAACAAAGGGGAAAAAAACACTGACCCCAAACAATAAACTTATCAGACTGTGAAAGTATCTATACCTGTAAAAGCACTAAATATATTTGCAGACTTAAAAAAGCTGAAAGACCTGCATTATAACAATTGCTACAAGTTCTCTGAGCATAAATAAAATGACACTAGATGTGTCAAATGTGATAATGGTTATCCATGGTGGACAGTGTTTGATGGAGCGCCCCAATTAAAATAAGCTTGGAAGCAGGAGTGGCATCCACTTCCAAAATAGTTTGCCTCTGGAAACTCTATGAATGTGAAGAAACTGTGAAAGTTATACAAGTGTTCAGGTCTTTCATTCATAGGGTCGCTATAAGTCATCTACGACTCTACAGCACTTAACAACAATATATAGAGAGCTCTGTTGGCCTATTGGATAGAAAATTATGCTACGAAGCCAAAGGTGGATGATTTTAATCTGTGACCCTCAGGC
>NW_006399918.1:1211836-1213253 GCF_000299155.1 Elephantulus edwardii
AAGATTTTATTTTTTTTAAAAAAAGAATATAACTGATGTCATTGAAATATATGTGTAGAAATGGTTGACTAGAAATCTGCTTTGCTGTGTTTATTGCCACTAAAAGGGACATTTAAGAAATTGCACAACCTCATAATTTACTTCATTTATATTTCACATTTGTATCCACACTGAGAATTTTAAAAACACATCTATGAAGATTGGATTTGTTAGGGTTTTTTTAAAAAAAAAGAAGTTAGAAAGGCCTCAAGTTATTAGCTTTACTGTTGATAAAGATAGATCAGATAGCAAATGAGATCCAAAACTCCTATACATTTACTGCTGAACTTAAATTACCCAGTCATAGATACCTCAGTCATGTCAAGAGGTCAAGAGGTATTCCATCAGTTTCAAGGGAAATTGTTTTTAGCTTTTGCCAATGTCTTCTGTACAATTTGAACTTCTTCTTCAGGGTCATTGGTTCTTGTTCCTATGCTATTTCCTGTGGGGTTTGGGGATTTCCCCCGCCCCTCCCCCCCAGTATTGACTAATTCTTTTTGGTACAATGACTCTGTGAATCCTTTCCATCTTTTTTTTGTCTTATGCTTCTTGCATCATTCAAGATTTCATCCAGAGAATCCTTCAGTCTTGCTACTCAAGACTTGAATTTGCTCTTCAGTTTGTTCATCTTGGAAATACTAAGCATATTCTTTCTTTTCGGTTTTCTAATCCAGTTCTTTGCACAATTGGTTTTGATAATTTGCTTTTGTTTCTTCAGCAGCCATTTGAAATCTTTTTTCAGTTAAGCTCTCTTCAGCATTTCTTCCTTTTGTTAAGGCCTTTCTGATACTTACCTTGGTCTTTTCTTTATCTCTTTCTCCCTGTATTTGTTTTACCTTTTGCTTTTTTCATAAATTAAATCCTTTATGTTATTCCACGAGCATCTTGTCTTCAGTCATTAAAGTTCAATGCATCAAATCTATTCTTGAGGTGGTTTTTCAATTAAAGTAGGATAGATTTAAGGTCATATTTTGTATCTTTTGAACTTTTCTCATGTGTTTTGAGTATGTGATCAAGAGGGTCCTGTTCTTGGCAAAAGACATCATGTTAGAGAATGTAGGGGGATCAGAGAAAAAGAAGACCTTAAATAAGATATATTGACACACTAACTGTACAATGGACTTGAGAATATCAGAGATAGTGAGAATAGTACAACATAGTTTAAGGTTGAGATCTGCTGTTTACAGTATAGATAGGAGCTGTAGTTCACTCAGTGACACCTAATAATAAAGAACAGCATTTCAGAGTTTAATCTTCAGGTTCCATTTACATTTGACAAAGAAAAGATTTTACTCTATGTGATCCAGTGACAAACAAATCCAGCAGAGATCTCCAGTCCTCAAGATTTAGATATATTTATCAAGGAGACACTACATGG
>NW_006399918.1:1214148-1215451 GCF_000299155.1 Elephantulus edwardii
CTATGAGTCGCAAGTGACTCGATAGCACATAACAACAACAACAACATTCCCATCTACCTAGTGAAATAAGTAAAAGAAGAATAGATAAAAACTCTTACTCCCTAATATTCTATTTTATTAACAGAGCAGAGATACAAGTAGAGGAAAGGCAGGTTCCCACTCAGAAGAATGGTATACAGGGCACAATAAATTAGTAAAAATTTTATGTATTTTAAAATATTGTATATTCTGGAGCAGAGTAGAGGAGGGATTAGAATGGAGGGATATTGGAGTCAGGGAGATTCATTAAGAGATCATTGAACAAGTCCAGGAGAGACCTGAAGATAGTTCTGAGATAGATCTAGAGATAGAAATAGACCTGAGAGATTATCAACTGTAGATTCTAGAAGACATTACACTTTAGATGTGAATATAATGATAATTAATGGTTTCAGATAATTCCCAGATTTCTGGAATATCAAGTAATGACAATGCCAGCATTGATATAAAGAAAATAGGATTTTGCATCTGACAGTTATAATATTTTTCAGTGAAATGTGGAGTAAATTGTTGAATGTACTTGGGAAGATGTCAGGGTAGAGGATTTCTAAAGAATGATAAAGACTTAGAATAATCACAGTGGGAGAGAAAAGGTTGTGGATACGATAAGCTGAATGACTCCATTTCAGCACTGAGCTTAACCAACATAGAAAAGCACATATTGGTGAGTGCCATCAATATGTCCAGCTGTTAGAGCCTCTCAGGCTGCAGTCATCGGTCGCTTAGGAGGTAAGATTACCAGCCTGCCAGATTCAGAGTTGAGGAGTTCCAGGAAAGTATTCTGGAAAAGCAGAAAGTTAAAGGGTTGAGGTTGAGAGAGTAATAAAGTTGCCTAGCAGGCTTAGAGAAGATCAGGAAATGGGCTGATAAAAAGTGAACATAGTTAGCAGTGTGGGACAGAGAAGACCTCAATGAGGAAGGGCTGGAGGAAGAGAAAGTGTTATAAAGTGTAAAGAATGAGAAACTACCTTCAGAGATTTGAATGGTGGTGTTCAAGTTTTCAGGGGGGAAGTCATTCTGGGCAAGGATGAGAGCCAGGCCATGGCCTAGGAGAAGAATGAAAATGCAAGTTGAGAAAGCCCCAGAGCTTATGTATTTGAGAAGAAGTTAGCATTGGGTGGCTTACTGAGAGGTACAATCAGGATGGGACACAGAGCGATGTTCTTATTGTTATATACCATTGAACTGAATTGGTCTAGCTGACCCTCCAGTGGGTTTTCAGGGGCAGTAAATCACACTGGAGGAGATTACCCATCCTTCTGCT
>NW_006399918.1:1215861-1217940 GCF_000299155.1 Elephantulus edwardii
TCACCACCACAACTGACAGGCACCAATTCTTTCACGGTGATGAGGGAGTCTTAAGCTATACGGTAGCAAACAATTGTCTGGAGAGCATCTGTACTTGAGACACATAGAAGGGGTGTTGATATTAGTGAGACTGTTTCAGGACAGGGAAGGGTTCAGAGCTGCTGTACATAGAGTCACTATAATCGCAGGCAACTCAATGGCACATAACAACAATAACATACTATGACAGGTTTGGAAGCAGGAATGGCATCCACTTCTTAAATAGCATACCTTCAGAAACTCTGATCTTTAATAAATAATAGTTGTAGAAGGGCTTCAGGACTTTTGTTCATAGGGTTGCTATGAGTTGTGCTCAACTCGAAGGCAATCAACAACAAAAGATAGATGTACTCTTTGCAGGGTAACCAAATGAAGTAAGAACACCATATTCTGTTAGCTTGGCATCAATATGAAGCTTCTCTTCACCCCAGAATATATAGGCAAATATACAATATATTACCTTGACTCCTTCCAAAGCTGAAATGATAGTCTTTTAATGAGATATGTGCTTGGTTTTATCGTTTCATTGTCCCACATCTAGATCAGTGTCTTTCCACTCTGCCTGGATTCTTAAAGATGGAGTATTTAAATTTTTAAACTGTAGACTCCCTGAAAGTATGTGTCTATATAATTTGCTTACCATTATTTTCCAAGTAAACAACTATTGATTGGATGCAATAAGCAATGAATGAATGAGTGGTGTATAAGACTATTGAATGAATTAATGTATTGATAGCTGAAGAACATTATTGAGCTCTTAAATGATTATAAAATGCTTTCTGTATTGGAACAGATGAGGGAGAAAATTGTTTAAAATGAATATATGGTTAAACATTATATGTAAGACAATGTTCTGGAATAAGAGGTATATTGTAAAGAGGATTTGAGATGGGAGAGGGAGAGGGGGAGGATGGAGGAAATTGTGCAAAAATGAAGGAATTATTTTTTTAAAAGAAAGAAAATTAACTTGGGAGGGAGAAGAGAGGGGGAAGGAGGAAAATGTGTAACAATGAATGAATAAAAATCCAATATTTCTGTAAACTTTCATCAAATCACAATTGATATATTTTATTTTTGTAAAATTCTATTAACTTTAATGAACATTTACAGAGATTTTGGATTTTCATTCATTCATTGTTGCACTTTTTCTTTACCCCCTTCCCCCCAGTTTGCTCCTTTCTTTGAAAAGCAAAAGATAAACTCCTTCATTGGTATACAATCACCCCGACCACTTCCCTGCCCCCCGCCCCGCTCCAAATGCACTCCACTATGCAACCTTAATTCTGGATTCCAGTGATAATCATAATATGTTATCATTGCTATCATATATCACTTTTAAACTGTTCTGTCCCTCATCTGTTTCAATTCAGTATACATAATCTATCCAGTTTTTCTCAGTTTTACCCCAACCCTGATGTCAGTCACTTTTTAAAAAGGGTTTTCTACTAGATATACTTTTTTGTCCATTATTTCTTCTGAGGGAATAATTTTCAGGAAATATGTTCTGCTCAGTCTTGGATTTGGTCTTAAAGTACTAATAAGATATTGAGTCATTAAGGAAGGCCCCCCACAGTCATAATGGATGATGGTTGGGCCAGGAAATCTCTTTTCGTTCATACTTGCTGGCTCTTAATATCTCCTGTGGGGTTGACTTTGGAACAGGGTAGGACTGAATCTGCATCTAAGGATAACTGGTGTGTCCTTCCAAGGCTGTAGCAGGCAGGCATTGACGTTCTGAGATGATTGTGGAAATGGCTAAGAACCTCTAGGACTGCCTTTCTGTGAGCACATTATCTCTATGACAGAACTCTGTTGCGTTTGACTGCTCTTTCCTCTGTGCATCTGTAAGCACCTGCATAATAGCATTGATCCCCTTCTTCCACTTGCATTTTTACTGACTTGCCTTCCTCCCCCATTATGACCCAGATGGAGAGAGATGTTAGAATTACGTCACATGAAAACTTAAAAGTTCAGGCAGTGTGTGCACCATCTAGGTTGCATAGTGGAATGTACTTGGGGCGGTGGGACGGGTGCGGGGGG
>NW_006399918.1:1219398-1239580 GCF_000299155.1 Elephantulus edwardii
CAAAGAGAGGAGCAAACTGCGGGGGGGAAGGGGGGCAGGGAGAAAAGTGCAACAATGAATGAATGGAAATCCAAAATCTCTGTAAATGTTCATTTAAATTATTAAAATAAAATTTTTTTAAAAAAGGCTACAGTATAGAGGCTATGAACAAGAATTTTTGAGATAGGTAAACACGGTTCAGTTGGATCATTTCCTAGTCATATGGCCTTGAGTAAGTTTTGACCCTTTGGCACTTGTTGAATAGAATTTAAAAATGTAGTTTTTGAAATTGTCCATTTTCATTTCTGCCTTTTGTTAAACAAATTTCCAGATAATTTAAACTTGCTTAATTTACTTCCATGTTCCTCTTTTAAATGGGAAATAAAAAATGACAACAAAGCAAGTAGCTTATTTGACCACATCTCAGGAAGATAATCACATCATCTTCCAGCAAGCAGGGCAAGTCAAGCTTACTTCTAGTGCTAACTAGTCTCGCCCAGACCTTTCCATGCACAGAGGAGATTCCTCCAATATCTTTGACTCTAAAAGTAAACACCTTATGCAGGACAGACACTCTCACATTTAAAGTCCTCTCTTCTGGTTAATTCCAAAACAAGTGGCTCCATATAGACTCAAAAGACTATGCGAAAGAGGAATTTTGTTAGAGGAGCTGGACCAGGATTGGGAAACGTCCCAGAGGTTACTAGGCTTGCTGCTGCCTCTCCACGGAGGACCATACAAACCAGTTGCCATTGATTCTGACTCATGGCACCTTCATGTGGTTTTGAGTAGAGCTGTGTTTCATGAGGTTTCAATGGTTGATTTTTGAAACTTTCTATTATGATTTGGGGGTGAAAGCTTAAAAGCAAATTGATTTTTTATTCAACAATACATGTTTTGTTTTGTGACATTGGTTGGAATTCCCTCAATGTAATAGCACTGTTCTCATTTCCTCCCTCTGTTCCCCAATTTCATTCATGCTTCTTCCCTGCCGTTTTCTGCTTCTGGACTTTGTTTTTGGTCACACACTGCCTTTTTTACTTCGTATGACTGACTGTTCTAAGAAGTACGTACCTTCTTTGTATAACTGTGCACTTTATAGGTCTGTGTATTGTCTGGCTGAGAGTTGATCTCTGAGAGTGAATTTAGTTTCAGACTTGGCAGTTATCTATGGGCCAGTCTCAGGGATTTCCCCAGTCTTGATCAGATCAGTACGTCTGGAGGTTTTTTTATGATTTTGTATATTTTATTCTATATACTTTAATCTCCTCCTTTGTCTAGGGCACTCTGGTGGCCTAGGGGTAAGGAATTATCCTGCCAACCCAAAGGAATGCAGTTCAAATCCACCAGTTGCTCTGCAAGAGAAAGATGAGCAATCTCCTTTCATGCAATTTACTACCTTTGAAAACTCACCCAGAGGGTCAGCTACTGGGGGTCCCAACTTGGCAGCACGTAACAGCAACAATACAGCCTTTGAAGGAACCTCTAGTGGCCTAGTCTGTAAGGATTTATGCTGCCAAGGCAAAGGCCTTCTTTTCCAGTAATTCAAAACCATCTGAGAGTACTATAAAGAAATGTGGTCAATTTACAGCCTCAGAAACCCATTGAAGGGATTGCTATGAATCAGTTCCAACTCAACAGCAATATGAGATAACCTTTATGAACTTTGTTACTCCAATTGACCTAGTTAGTTCTGAGATTGTCGTCTGAAGCTCCAAAATTGAGGACTTACTCCCTCAGGATGTGCAGTTTATTAAGAAGTTTTCAGAACGTGCCCCCATATGATCTTTTGTATATATATATATATATATATATTTACAGCACATACAAACTCAATAATACACAATACCTACATATACTCATGAAAGGACTCTCACTGCCTTCTGACATCTGTCCAGCTTCCCTGTCTATCTATGTATCTACTCAGAGAGCATCATTTGTTCTTACTGTTACTGATGGTAGTGACGGTGGTGTTAGGTGGTCCTCTTCAGTTTCAGCAAGCAGGGTTGTGTCATCTGCATAACGCAGATTGTTGATAAATCGTCCACCAATCTTGATCCCACATTTCTCCTCATAGAGCCCAGCCTCCCGGATAATCTGTTCTGCATATAGGTTGAAAAAGTATGGAGATAGGATGCATCTCTGGTGTACGCCCTTCCCAATTTTGAACCATGCAGTGTTCCCTTGCTCTGTTCTGACGACTGCCTCCTGGTCCAAGTATAGGTTTTGCATTAGCACGATCAAGTGTTCTGGGATTCCCATTCTTCTCAGAGTCAGCCACAGTTTGTTATGATCCACACAGTCAACATTCCTCTGGTTTTCTCTGCTTTCAGCTAAGATCCATCTAACATCAGCTCAATGTATACCTAGTCCCTACTTATTCAATATGTATGTTGAGCAAATAATTTGTAAAGCTAGACTCTATGAAGAAGAATGTGGCATAAAGATTTGATGAAGACTCATCAACAATGCAGATGACACAACCTTGCTTGTGGAAAGTGAGGAGGATCTGAAAACCATGTTGTTGCAAATCAAAAACTATAACCTTCATTATAGCTTACATCTCAACATCAAGAAAACAAAGATACTTATAACAAGACCAATAGGACACATCGTGAAAGATGAGAAAAGGACTGAAACTGTCAATAATTTCACCTTACTTGGCTCAACAATAACATCCATGATACCAGAAGTTAGGAGATCAGAAGACACATTGCTTTGGGCAAGCCAGAAACCACTCCAAAGTACTGAAGAGAAATGATGTCAGTTTGAAGACAGTCATGCTTAATTCAGGCCATGGTCTTTTCAACAACTTGTTATGCATCTGAGAGATAGAAAATGAATATGGATAACAGAAGAATGCCTTTGAATTGTGGTGTTGGAGAAAAGCACTGAGTATTTAATGCATTGCCCCCCCCAAAAAAAAACCACACAGACACATTTTGGTAAAAGTACAGCCAAAGTGTCCCTTAGAGTCGTAAGGCTTGGACTCACTTATTTTGAGTATGTTGCTAGGAGAGGCAATTCCTTGGAAAGGGATATTTTGCTTAGAAAAGTGGAAAGTCGGCGAAAGAGAAGACACACACACTTCAGTGAAGTGGACTGACACAGTGACTGCGGCAGAGATGCTGAGGATGGCATAGGATAGGACAGGATTCTGATCTGTTGCTCATAAGGTTGTTATGAGTCACACTCAACAAACCCCAAAACAACTTTCTATTAGTGAATAGGGAGTTACTAAGCCAAAGGCAGCATCTTTTTGATAGTTTGTACCACCAGCAGCTCTACAGGAGAAAAATGAGCAATCTCCTTTCATGGCATTTATGGCTTCAAAGACAGGGTAATGATGGGCAAGGTCCAATGCTGATTAATTTTATGAAACATAATGCATGAGAATGATTGTGTGAAATACAATCTGGATGAAATATAGTGTGAAATACAATGTATACAAACTTTGTAAGCAAATCAATAAAAATTAAACTTAATTAAAGCATCAATTATGAATAAGTTCTGATTTTGTGGCAATGAATGAGTACTTGAATGAATATTCTATTTAGTCTGTTGACTTTTAAAAATGTATTCTTTTCCTGAGTTCTAGGATCTGTGTGTTTTAGTTTCTTTTGTCTGTATTTTCTGGTCTCTTTCTTAATCTGCTGAAACATTCTAAATATAATTCTGTTGAATTTTTTACCATGTAGTTGAATTACCATTTGTTCCTAAGGAAGTTTTTCTGGTTTTGTATCTGGTTACTTTCTTGAGTCAATTTATCCTGTTTCTTTGTGTTGTATGATTATATTTTGGCTAGCTTCACCCTTGTTTTTTGTTTGTTTGTTTTATTGTGCTTTAATATAACCTGTAGACTGAGCAGGTAAGCTATTTTAGTCACTAGTTTGACAGCACTGGAGAGCTCACCAACTTATTCCTGGTAGGGTATAGAGTAGTTAAAAGTGTGGGCACAGGTCTTAGGTCATTGTTTGTGTAGAGCAGTTGAGGGTGGGCAAAGTAGGTGTTGAACACCATCTATCATCAATCAAATGGTGCAAGAGTGGGTGGTGGTAGTTCTCCAGTGGATGAGAAGGTAGGGGAGCAGATGTGGCTGGGTGTATACTCAGTCACTGCCTCTTGCCTAATGAAGGGGGGAAAAGGAGGAGAGAAGGGGAAAAAATATGACTTTGTGGATTAGGTTGGGTTCCTGGAGAGGAACTAAAGAGAAAAGTAATAATAAAATAGTCAGAAGATGAACATGGGCCATGACCGTGAAATATCAGCCCATTATGACAACTCACCTTACAGAAAACATCACTCTTTTTCATTAACACATCCCACTTCATGTCTCTCTGCTCTGTGATGGATCCAAAATAACAGCTAATGGTCAGGAAGAAAACGAAACCAAAGAGCAAAAGGAAATTGACAAATACTCTTTCTGCTGCGGCTAGCCAAATAGAAGTCAGCCTAAGCTGAGGGAAGGTTCAGGGAAGAGTTAAATATGAGTCTCATTCAAAATGGCTAGTACTAATCTGTCTCAACTCAGTAATGCCAAGGATGTCAATCTTTATGCATTCCATTTAGTTTTTTTTTACAACTACCATTAGATTTAGGCTTTGTACAACCTACATTCCAATTACTAATGAATGTTTACAGCTGCCATTCCTTATTTTGAGTTTTGCCACATCAGTAAACTGGAGGTTCTTCACTGCTTTACTCACCCATGTCATTAAAGTAGACTCTATTTTGAGGAGGCAAACCCCTCCCTAGTAAGATCACAGTATGAGAAACTGAACAGAGTGAAATAGGAAAGATAGTAGTGTTACTCGTTGCTGATGTTAGGAGTCGACGTTGACTCCTAGGAACCCTGTGAACAACAGATCCGACCCTTGCCCTGTCCCCTATCATCCTTATGACCTCTGTCGTACTCAAGCCCATTGTGCTAGTCACTGTGTCAGGTCCTCTTGTTGAGGGTCTTCCTCTTTTCCTTTGACTCTTCACCTTTCACAGCATGCTTTCTTTCTCTAAGGATTGGCTAATGGATGCTTGCAGCTGTTTCTCCTCATTTTGATTCTTGTCACATTAGCAAATGAGGGTCCCTTGGGCAAATATGTTATTCAGTCCCCATCATGACAATAGATTCTCCTTTGAGGGGACAGCTCCTCCCTAGTCCCATTTTGAGTGCTTCCAACCTGAGTGTCTCATTTTCTGGCACTATGTATAATAATGTCATTCTATTTTCATAAGGTTTTAGATATGCTCTCATTTCAGAAGTGGATGGCCAGTTCTGCTGCTTAGTACGTCTTTGTCTGGAAGCTCTACTGAAACCTGTCCACCATGGGTGACCCTGCTGATATCAGAAGTATCTGTGGCATAGTTTCTAGCATCACAGCAACACAAAAGCCACCACAGTAGAGCTAACTGACAGACAAGAGGTGGAGCATAACAGGAGAGTGCCCCAGACTGAGAGAAGAGCACCGAACGTCACACAAAGATGAAAGTCTACATGTGTTTCAAGAATAACAAACATGTAACAAAAATGCAGGGTATGTAAAAGAATTTTCAAAATGGCATAGTCATGCGTGCATCAATGGCTTGCTTCCATTACTGCCACAAATGAAAGGAATAGTCTTTGGCAACAGAGATTAAGCATGCCCACCTCCATGCTACAAACCTCCTTTCTACAAGTTTTGGCACCAACCATCCCTTACATGGCACTCATTACTTTTATGCTGGGCTCTATAATTTATTGCAGTGGTCACACAGGACTCATAAACAGTACTCTTAGTAAATTGAGGAAGTAACAGTTTACAATTCAGTTTGAAGAATAACTCAGAGCCCAGTTCTTCAATCAAGACAGCCTCTTTTCAAGCTGTGTCAAAAGGCAGGCCTTTCTGATTCTCAGTTTCTGCTCTGATTGGGTAAGTGTTACAGAGCTCTTTCAGCACTGCCAGTTAGGTCCCCCATGGCACCTCCGTGCCAGTAAGTCTAGGCCTGAAGGCACTTGGCTCTAACTTCATGAGTTGGCAAGCCCAGATCTCTTAACAAATGCCTAAAGGCATCTACTCTGATAGTAAGCATTCCTCTTTCTTGTTCTGTGGGCTGAGAGCCCATGGCTCTGACTCACACAGATCTTCAGGTTTCTGTCTCCTCTGTTGTCTCAGCCACTACTACCATCTCATTTCATGCCATCTCACCATCCAGAAGTCTCACACCATCTTTCCTGTGTTATACATCTTGTCTCTTTTGCAGGAATCTCAGGTCCAAAGTAAGCACCATACTAGATTTTTCCCCCTTTATGTTATAGAGATTCCATTACAACCTCAAAGACAGCTCAGTTTAAAGTCTGATGAGATGACAAAACTGACCAACCTCATGCTAGTGTTCTACACATCTCATTTGCTTGGTCCCACCGGAAAGATGCCATTTACCTTATTTCGATTATTAGCAAGCTATTCAACTTCCCTTGGTGGGCCACAAACATCTCACATTTGCATAGCCCCACCCAACCATGTAGTTAGAGGTACAAAGACCTTAGCTAGAAAGCCACATCAATGATTCACTGCACTGAAAGAATGTGGTAATAAAGAAATCTGAATGGTAAAGAAGGTCTTAAGAGTTAAGGACCATCCAACTTGAGTTAGGAGATTTTCACTCTCTTATCCATCTTTTGGGAATGATAGAAAAGTTGAAAGATGAAGGTAATATGACTAAAGTCTGAAGACAGTTTGGATTTGAAGGGAAGGGTACACCAGAAGGCACAATATTCTCGGGGAATATTATGGTGGAGAATTACCAGAAAGACAGAAGTGGTCATAGATAACAAAACTTTTTTTCCCAAGAAAAAAATTCTTTTCACAAAACAGGATTTGTGATTCTTAAATTTTCTTTCACATATTTAAAGAATCAAAGCACTATAAACCTAGAAGACACCTTTAAAATTGGGTTGTTCTGGCCAATGGGAAAACAGAGCAGGATCTACTGACTCCAACAAAGAACTACATCTATTGTTCCAAGTATTCTTTTAGCTTAAGGGCTAAACCATAGAAGACAATGTATATCTCTGAGAGAGGCAACATTTTAAGCTATTTTTAGGTCCTGAGTACCAAAGGCAAGTGATTGTCAATTTCCATTCTTTACTGCAGCTTGGGGGCACAAACAAGTTCCTGAAAGAAAGATGGAAGGGGTGTGTGTGTGTGTGTGTGTGTGTGTGTGTGTGTGTGTAAGAGGCTCAGAATAAGGAGTATGCATCTCTAGAGGTAAAATTGTCTGAATGCACAGGCTCTCTCTCCAAATCAGAACTAGCCATAAGAATCCTGCATGTGACCTTTCTGTAAAGAATAGTTTGGTCCTGATACACCCTCAGAAAATTTACCACCTTTGCCCTACGCAGATGTCTGATATGAAAATCATTGTGGTTTTGGGCCTGTGAGCAAATAAGGAAAACTTTCTCAACTGGGTTATGAGATTTACATATTCTTACTGTTAACCAAAGCAACCGTCTGCTGGGGGAAATTTCTGCAGACATTTTATAACTTTTTATTCACTTTTAGGGCTCAATGATGTAAACAGAAGAAGCAAGAAAGATAATGGGTATGTTGTGTCAAACTTTTGTTGAGTAAGGAGTATTCATACATTGCAACAAACTCCATCAATGGTATAATCTACTGTCAATAAGCATTTTTAGGAAAACATTTTTTCCCAGTGATTAAGCATATACCTCAAACCTAGAATCATAAATATCTTGTTGTTGTTATGTTGTGTTGTCAAGTTGGAACTGACCCAAAGCTAAAAATGCAAAATTAAATCCATAGATATATGTTTACCATCTACTATTTAACAGTCACCACTACAGACATTGGCAATGTATCAATGACCAGCATAGACAGAAATACCTGCCTAATGGAGCTTGAATTCTAGTCTTGAATAAACAAATTCATATGGTGCATTACTATTATTTTAAATAGGTAATATTTTAATATAATATTAATGTCCATCAATAAAAAAAGTTAAATAATTTACTCTAATACAATTAAATAGTAGTTAGCTATAAAAACAAATGAGGAAATTTTTATATACTGATTTGTTGTGATTTCTAACATCTTCTGCTTAGTGAAAACAACAAAATTCAATGTAATGTATAATATCAGTTGTAAAAACAATGAGAAGCAAGTATTTGTATGTTTGTTTTCACATATGTATTCTCTAAAATATTAGCCAAATGATTGAAAATGTAGTCTACTTTCAAAGAATTGAATTAGCTGAGAATTGAGATGTATATTCTTTCTGTATATTTTTACTTTTAAACCATGAAAAATATAAATTATTTAAAATAGTGCACAACGGAAGAAAAACACAGAGACATTTCTGAAACAATTTGAAATACTTCAAATTCATTAACATTAAAAGCCATTACATAAATTCCTAACTGAATGAGACGATTTGGTTTTTTTAAAAGCTTGACTGTTTCAAGAGTTCAGGGAAGTAGAGTGCCCTCTGTTGACAAATATTAGCAATGGTTTTCTTTCTTGAAAAGAGGACTTGGATCCCACCCAGGCCACATGGGGAAAAAATGGTGCAGACATGCCGAAGAGGATCAGTCCAGCCTAAAGAAAAGGTATCTGGGCAGGAAGAACAGAAAACGTTCTCTTAGTCACATGAATGAAGGAAAATCACTACTTCCTTGGTTAGAAAAGATTGGAGTTTGATATATTTAACAGTATTCCCAATAGCTAAATAGGAAGTGCTGATGAAATGACACTGCCTCGTAATTCTTCAGGGAATACGCATTGAGCCATCAGTATAATGTCTTCCATTGCGAAGTCATGGTGCATGACGAAGCTCAGTAACCATTGTAGTTGTTGTGATGTGCCGGCGAGTCACCTGCGACCCATTGCAACTATGCACAGCTGCTCTAAAGCCTGTCCTGTCCTGAGCCAGTCTCACTAATTCCGATACACCAACCCACATTGTCCAAGTTACTGTATCAATCCATCTCATTCAGGGTCTTTCTCTCCTACGCTGTCCCTCCACCCTTCCGAGTATGATGTCCTCCAAGGATTGGTCCCTCCTGGTGACATGCCCAAAGTATGTCAGATGGAGCTTCAAAGTCCATGGTATATTCAAGACTCTTCGCCAGCACTACGATTCAAAGACATTGGTTCATCTTCTGTCATCATTAGTCATGATCCAGCTCTCTGCTGCATAGCAAGTAATTGCAAAGAGCATGGCCTGGATTAGGTGCACCTAACTCTCTAGACTGATATCGTTGCTTACCAGTACTCTGGAGATGTCCCTGATAGCAGATTATCCCAATGCAATTTGTCTTTTGATTTCCTGACTGCTGGTGTTAAGAGTGTTGATTATGGAGCTGAGCAAGCTGCAATTATTAATAATCTCAATCTCATCTCCTTCCCAAATCCTGGACCACCCTAAACAGCTCCTCTTTTCTTTCTGCTCCTAGACCTTGTACTGAATAATTTCTTCTGGAGTTAACAGAGGAGCGTGTTCTTAATGTGAAAATGACCATCATTCAAAAAGGCTAGGATGTACAGAGCTGGCTGGAGCCAGACTAATCAACAGGAAAACTGGCCTTCCCTGCTTGGCGCTTATCTGAGCTGTCCTAAGAAGCTACTTGCTTTGCTGTCACTTTTGATTTCCCATTTAAAAGCAGAACATGAAAGTGGAATACATAATATTAAACTACTTAGAACTTTCTTTATTAAAAGGCAGAAATGAAAATTGATAATTCTAGCAAAAAAGGTTTCAATCCTATCCAACAAAACTGTCTCAAAGGGCAACAGTTTGTTCCAGGTCACACAATTAGTGACCCTGATTGGATCTGAACGGGATCTGCCTGCCCCCAAATCCTGTGCTCTTGGCCTGTGCATGGAAATGATTTTATTTTAGGGACTATCTCCAGAAAATTCCAGAGAAGTCCAGGTTGAAGTTTCAACAGGATACCAAAAGCCAGTCAGATCTCTCACTTCATTTGTGACTCATTGAAATTTAATATTATCCTTGTCTGGAACCGTTTCTCCCAATCTATTATGCCAACATTTCCTTCTTGTTTTTTTTCTAATTGTAGGTGAGAATTCATATTCTCTCTTTTCAGTATACATATACACACATGCATGTACACAAACATATATATACTCACAATTACTATTATCTCTTTCCAACTGCCTCTGAAAACCCACTGAAGGGTCTGCTATGGGTTGATTGTGACTCGGTGATACACAACAACAATCACATAATTACCAAATGTCAAACAATAGCTCAGCACTTGCTGAACATTTTGCCCTGTATCTGGAGCTACGGTAAGAGATGAACTTACAGAAATGAGCTCACAAGTCAGAATGAATGAATTTTAACACTTCAGTGGATGGAAAAAAAACTATGATGCAACCATAATAAAGAATGTTAGAAGTTTAAAAGACTAGTTGTATATTAATTGGTCTAGGAAGATCATTGTGATGAACTTTTACACAGGAAAAATTTACAAAAATATACCACTTATGTTAGGGGAAAGGCATACATATATGAAGCAATCCTGCCCATCCATATGTATATATGTGGACAGCCTGAATCAATCTTAAAAATCACAACAGTGACTGAAGGACTACAACTAGAGAAGGAATTGTTTATAGATACATGTTCAAAGGGGAGCTCCAGTTTTGTCTGCAATGTACATATTTTTAAAAGAATATATTTATGTGTTATTTGTGCAATTCAAAACTAATGTAAAAATCAAAGAAAACTATTCTACTTTGTTAATAAAAGCAAAGAAAAATATTTGTCACAACTGAACCTCAATAAAACTGGGTCTATGCATTTTCATTAGCACCTATTTAGGTAAAATGTTTTTTAAAAATACAAAAATCCAATCCCACTAATATTGAAAAGTAATATAAGCCTGTAAAGACTATATATTTAAAAGGAGCAAGGATAAAGAGTCACAAAATATGGTGGATATTACAGTACACAGTTAAATTTCCTAAAACTCTCCTTTAGGTGTCTTTGTTCTTCCCTCGTGACACCTGCTCACCCCAAATCTACTTTCTGTTTACCCAATTCTCCAGTTCCACTAGTGCACCTTATACTCCCTACCCCAATGTCTCCACTTGTCTTCTCTGTCTTCCTCTTTTCCAGACGTTTCTTCTCTGCCGTGCCCTTGTGTGTCTTCAATTCTCCTCTTTTCATTATGATGCCCTTCAAAGCTGTCACTGCAGATTCAGGAGCTGACATGTAAGATATGCCTAATATAATCATATGTTACATAAATATCTGTGCGAGTTGTACTCTGGCCAGCTAAAACTATGATGCAAGATTTTAATGGAATTAGTTAGATCCAATCTAATAGCAAAGAGTCATGCTGTAGACAGTTTGAGGGGGAGATAGTCATAGCTTCTAATCAGACTTAAAAGTTGCTAAGATACCATTGAAATCCAAAGACAGCATATTGCCTGACATTTTCACTTTCAGGGCATGATGTTTCTATTGGCATGGAGTTCCCATATGGGCAAAATCAATGTGAATATATACAGTTGAAGCAGAATGGAGATTTAAATCCACCCAGATGTATCTTGGAAAAATTCAGCAACTAAAACCCCTATTTGGAAGGGAGAACTCCCATGGAACACAGTTCTTTTCTGACACATTATGGGATCCTCATGAGTCAGTGTTGACTCAATGGCAACTGGCATTCATATGGAAACGAATACAAGAGGATTCAACTTCTTATTTTCCACTGTTTGATAAAAATAACTCTAGAAGTCTAAAGCTCAACACCTCAAGGCTCAACCCAAATGTCTTGTCTATTTGCAGCTTGTTCACCAACACCATAAAGCTGTGGTGCTTAGCAGAGGGCAGTGGAGAGTGCTGCATGTCCACTAAACAGATATTTCTAGTGGTCTTACCTTCTTATAGGCCATAGCAGTGCAAACACAGGAATAACAATATATCCCAACTTCCCTTTACAAGTAAGGGTGGGTGTGTGACCGGATGCTAGACAAGAGTATGCAGGCAGAAATTGTAGGCTAAGAGAGGGTGAGATTGATTCACTTTAGAAGGCTTTCCCCCTTTTCATCTTCCCTCCTTTGTCTTTCTTAGAAAGAGAAAGTTGTATCTGTGACTGTGAGGCAATTTTGTGGTAAGGAAAACAAAACAGAAAAGCAGAAGGAGTTTGGGACATTGAAAAGGATGGAAAAGCCAAACTAAATAGGTGAAGGGTAGACTTAGAATTGGAAGCAATCCTGAGTGACCCAATTAAATTTTATGAAACTCTTTATAAAGACTCAATCTTTGCTCCTTTAGACATTACATTAAAAAGAAACAAATATTTAACACCTTTAAGCCATCAACATTTCAAGTCTCTGAAACCAGCATTTAAGCAAATTCTTAGTAGTTCGTAACTCCACATTTCTTCAAATAGCTAAGATTGTTTCTTTAATGGATAAGTAAGTGAATTTAGACCATTGAAAGTATAAATAAAATTAAGATTATTAAGTAAACACATTTAATTAATATTTTCTGTCTGCTAAGTCTTTCTATATTTAAATATCTGTAATAAAGTAATTTAGCATATTTGATTATCTAATAAATTAACCATGAGGTTTCCATTTTAAATGTGTAATGAGTAAATGATTTACAATGGTGGTTTTAAGTTGAAAGTTTTAAGAGAATGTTTTACTGAGTTTGTAAACCATATTTGTTTGTTATACCATATTTGTAAGTGTAATTTATTTGATTTGTGATTACTTGAGTACATGAGAATATTTGTTAGTCAAACATTTGCTGAGAGATAAAAAACAAATATGGTACATTAAATTTATAATTGCAGTTAAAATGTTTAAGAAATTTAAATGACTAAGCTATAAAATTCCCCTCTAAAAATATTTGTTGCATTTTCAGTAACATAAACTTAGATGTTTAAGTAATGCTGTTTTGCTTTTTCTAGTCTTGTTTTTGTTGTTAACTCAATACATACAAAATATTTAGACCTCAGATGTCTTCAAAATATTTTGAATTGCCACATGCCACCCACAAATACACTTCAGAACTCATGTTGGCATCCTCCTTACACCATCCTGGTAGATCTATTGTGTGTAGAGAAATTATGCAGTTACAAATATGGAATAATCCACAAGTGAGGATCAGCAAAATACTAAGTATATAACACTTTTGTTTTATACTCTGTCCATTTTTAGTCCAGTGAAATGAATGTAAATTCTGCTGAGATATTTACAAAATCCAACTGGATCACACAGTCCCTCGAGCTTCAAAGTTCACTTCATTTTTGACATTACTTTATACTTACTGAGTTCATGTGGCTCTTCTTGTCACTCTTTAGGATGTTAGCTATGACATTGTTTTATGTTTCTCAGCTTTTTCAGTTTGTTATTATATACCATCGAGTTGACTACAACTCATAGAGACCCTATGAACAACAGCTCTGAACCCTTTCTTATACTGAGCCAATCTTAGCTCTCTCATACACCTGCCCCCTCTCCCACAGTCACTATGTCAATCAATCTCATCCTGGGTCTTTCTCTCCTGTACTGACCCTCCACCATTCCAAGTATGATGTCCTTCTCCAAAGACAGTCCTTTCTGGCAGCATGCCCAAAGTATGTCAGCCATAGCTTCAAAATCCTTGCCTTCAAGGAGCAACCTGGTGCCACCCTCTCCAGGACTGACCTGTTTGTTTTCTTGGAAGTCCACAGTATGTTCAATACTCTCCTCCAGCACAATTCAAAGGCATCGATTCTTCTTCTGTCATCTTTGGTCATTGTCCAGCTCTTTGATGCCTAGCAAGTAATTGTGAAGATCATGGTCTGTATTAGCTGCTCCTTAGTCTCTAGACTGACATCGTTGCTTTTCAGTACTCTGGAGAGGTCCCTGAGAGCAGATTTTATTAAAGCAACTTATCGTTTGATTTCTTGACTGTTGGTGCCAAAAGTGTTTTTCATTTAGTAAGCTTTACATTTTGGAAATTTATATTATTCCTGATGGAAACTATTTTAGGAATACTTGTGCCTCTTTTTTTTCTGCTTTAAAGGAATCATCTTATTTTGGAGACCCACAATGGTGCAAACTGTTATCGTATTTGACAGCTAATCCAAAGGTTGGAGGTTTGAGGTCACCTATCCTACCAAGCCTTTTGCCAAGTGAAAACGTGTTTACAGAGTGGTTTTTCATGAGTACCACCAGATGTCGCCCTTCTCCTTAACTAAGATTATCATGAACGCTTCAGTGCTGTTGAGTGAATTCTATCTCACAGCTACCTTATATTTTCACTGTTGTTATTGTGCACTGTGGAGTTGGAACCGACACATAACTGACCCTTCTATAAGACAGAATAAAACTACTCCATGATTTCCAAGGCTTTGATTTTAAAAAAAAAAAAAACAACGAAAAACACCACACACACACACTTCATAGAAATAGAGTTTTTTAAAGAAGATGACTGCCACATCGTTCTCCTGTGGTGGATTTGAACTGCTGACTTTTCAGTGAGAAACTGAGCTCTCTAGCCACTGTGGTCAGAGCTTCTCAGTGGGTTGAGCAGTGTCTCTGAAAGGGAGAGGGTAAAGGAAAATCTGAGTTAAGCTAGCATTGAATTTTTCTTTATGGGGATGAAAAGTATAACAACATACATTGGCCATGGTTGCATGATTGGTATAATTTATTCCATTTGCTTGTAAAAGTGGCAAATGTTGAATTGGCAAATATTATGTTATTTTTGTTTTTTACAACAATTAAAAAAATAAAAACTATGACCACCTGATGCCTTAGAATGTGGTCTTCTCTGGAAATAAAGTCTTGGCAGATGTAATTTGCCAATATTAGATTGTGCTGGATCAGAATGGACCCTCAACCCAATAACTATTGTTGTTATAAGAAGACAAATACAAATCCATTCAGCAAAGGCCATGTGACAATAGAGGCAGAAATTGGAGTGCTGTATCTATAAGCCGAGAAATGCCATGACTTTCCAGCCTGGTCCCAGCGCTATGGCCCCCACAAAGGTCAGTGAGAAAAAGAAGGGCCGTTCTGCCATCAACAAAATTGTGACCGAAGAGGACAACATAAGCATTCACAAACACACTCATGAAGTGGGATTTAAGAAGCATACCACTCAGGCATTCAAGGAGTTTCAGAAATTTGCCATGAAGAAGATGCGAACACCAGATGTTCGCATTGACATCAGGCTGTCTGGGCCAAAGGAATAAGGAATGTCCCATGATGCATCTGCATATGGTTGTTCAAAAAACATAATGCAGATGAAGATTCCCCAAACAAGTTGTGGTTACATATGTGCCTTTCATCACTTTTAAAAACCTATTGACCATCAGTGAGGATGAAAACTAATAGCTGATTCTCAAATAGAGTTCTAAAACTGTAAAAAAGAAAATAATAATAATAATAAAGAAATTACATAATTACTGGCAACTACCAAAAGTTAAAAGAGAAATGAAATAGATTGGCCCTTAGCGCTTCCAGAAGGAACTGATCATGCTTAAACCTTGATTTTGGACTTCTCGCATACTCTACATGAGAGAATAAATTCTACTCTTTTAAATTACCCAATTTGTGGTAATTTGTTATTCTAGCCCAAGGAATCTAATACAATATTTTTATTCTCTCAAATCCTGGCAAGTCCTGTATATGTACTCCTCTCCCACCTGTAGAGATTATTTCAGACATCAGCTAAACATTATTGTGTCTCACCTAATCTCCAGTATTTCTTTACTTTTCAAGATGACCAACCTGTAAACTTAGGACTCCTGCTCTTACTATGACCTGTCTTTCTCTATCATTCTGCTATAAGTCCCCATGAGTTTCCTTTCTTATCCTACGGTCTCTAATTGTGGTTCCAAAATTTGTTTAATGACTGGGCTCACAAAAGCCAGTAAGTGCCTAAGGGCTCTGTTTTAGATTATTGTTGTTGTGGTGTACCATTAAGTGGGAACGGAACCATAGCTGACCCTCCAGTAGATTTTCAGAGGCAGTTAATTGCAAGAGAGGAGATCGCCCATTTTTCTCCCACGGAGTGGCTGGTAGCCTTCAATCGCATGCCTTTGGGATTTGCAGCTCAGCTCTTTGCCACTATGCCACCAGAGCTCCTTATTGTGCACCATCTCTGAGAAGTCGGTCCTTAGAGAGGGACATGCTTGGGAGGGTGGAGGGACAGCGCAGGAGAGGAAGGCCCTTTAGGAGGTGGATTGATTCAGTGACTGGGATAATTGGGATGGGAATGTCAGAGACAGTGTGATTGGCACAGGACAGAGTGGAGTTTAGGGCTGTTGTACATAAGGTCGCTATGAGTTGCAGGCGACCCGACGGCACATAACAACAACAGTCTCTATGATACCAACAGTGCCACTTCAGCAGCTGAAGCTAGTCTGTGAAAATAGATTCTCTCTGCCCTTATAAAATCCTTCCCCAAAATATCCAGGTGGGCATCCTTCTTCATCCTATTCTCACCAAGGAGAGTACTGGAGGAGGCTGCAGACCAGGGGTCAAATGGGGTTTTAGATTATAGAGTATGCAAAAAAGTCTACCCAAAACTTTTCTCCCTCTCTTCTTATTGATATTGTGTACCATTAAATAGGAACTGATCTGTAGCTGACTGTCCAGCCAGTGTTCAGAGGCAGTAAATCACATGGGAAAAGATTACCCATCTTTCTTTAAAATAGCTGGTGATTTCGAGCCATGTACCTTTGCATTGGCATCACAATTTATCACTAAGCCACCAGAGCTCTTTTCTCCCTCTGTTGTTATTGTTGTTTTCGTTGTTGTTATGTGCCTTTAGCAATCTTATGCACAATAGCTCTGAATCCTGTCCTATCCTGAACCAGTCTGTCTCCAACACACATGACCCCAGTTACTGTGTCAGTCCATCTTATCAAGGATCTTTCTTGTGCAGTCTCTCCACCCTTCCAAGCATGATGTCCTTCTCCAAGGATAGTCCCTCCTGGCAACAGGCCCAATGTAAGTGAGATGGAGCTGCAAAATTCTTGCCTCTAAGGAGTAACTTGGTTTTCTTATTTTAGCAGTCCATGGAATGTTCAACACTTTTCTAGCACCACAACTGAAAGGAATCCATCTTTATTCTGTCACCTTTTATTATTGTCCAGCTCTCTGATGTATAACAAGTAACTACAAAGACCATATACTCTGGAAAGGTTCCAGTTAATCTTTTGATTTCCTGGTTGCTGATGCCAAGAGTGTTGATTGTGTCTTTAAAATTGTTAACAATTTCAATCTCCTCTCTATCATGGTGCTGCCAATTGGTCCACTGGTGAGAATTTTTGTCTTCTTCATGTTGATCTTCAATCTATATTGAAGACTGCAATCTTTGACTTGCTACAGCAAATGCTTCAGGCCCTCCTAATTTTTGGCAAACAAGGTTGTGTCATCTGGATAAAGTAGGTTGTTCCTTAGTTTTCCTCCAATCCTGATGCCAAATTCCTCCTCATAAAGCCCAACATCCTTGACACACTCCTTTCCTGATTTTGAACCATGCAGCATTTCTATGCTCTGTTCTGACGACTGCTTCCTGATCCAAGTATAGGATAACCAAGTGTTCTAGGATTCTCATTCTTCTCAACATTAGCCACAATTTGTGGTGATCCACACAGTCAAATGGCTTTACATAGTCAATGAAACACAGATAGACATTCCTCTGGTATTCTCTGCTCTCAGCCAAGATCCATCTGAAATTAGCTATGATGTCCCGAGTGCCACAGACTCTTCTAAACCCAGCTTGTATTCCTGGTAGTTCCCTGTCAATGGACCTATTCCAGTCATTTTTAAATAATCTTCAGCAGAATTTTGGTTGCATGTGATATTAGTGATATTATTCAATAATTTGCACACTCTGTTGGATCACCTTTTTTTTCCCAATTAGAAATAAATATGGATCTCTTCCAGTCAGCTGGCCAGGTGGTTGTCCTCCAGATTGTTTAGCACAGCCTGGGACATATCCAAGGAAGCATTTGTTTGTTGACATGTATCCATTGATATTCCATCAATTCCCAATGCCTTGTTTTTTGCAAATTCCTTCAAAGCAGCTTGAAATTCCTCCTTCATCAGCATTGCCTCATGATCATGTTTGTTTCATGAAATTTTTCTGTGTGCCAGTCAGTTCTTTTTGGTACAGTGACTCTGTGTATTACTTCCAACTTCCTTCAATGCTTCGTGGATTATTCAATATTCTGCCCATAGCATCCTTAAATATTGCCACTCGAGGCTTGAATTTGTTGTTCAGTTCCTTCAGCTTAAGAAATGCTGAGAGTTCTTCCCTTTCAATTTTCTGACTCCAGTTCTTTGTACATTTCACTATAATACTTTGATTTGTCTTCCTGAGCTGCTCTTTGAGCTGTTAAGCTCCTTAACTTCTTGATTTCTTTGCTTTGCTTTGGCTTCTCGGTGTTGTAGTGGAATATCCAGAGTCTCTTCTGACATCCGTCACACCTTTCTTCCTCCTCTGTCTTTGTCATTATCTTTTACATTCTTCATGGATGATATTCTTGATATTTTCCTACAGCTCATCTAGTCTTCGTTCATTAGCACTCAAGCTCTCAAACCTGTTTCTTAGAAGGTTTTTAAATGCAGGTGGGATAGACTCAAGGTCATACTTTTAGCAAAATAAGATGTGCATAAAAGTTAAATTTTAAAATAAAATCTGACCTGAAAAAGGAGTTACTTAACCTTCATAGCATTGAACTCCCCTAACACGCTTAACTCTGGTTCTTCACCTAGTATAACCAGACCCAGATTGCATAATTTCCTCGAGGGACATTATTAAAATACCACCATTTTAAATCTGCGGGTACCTTTTAAGAATCATCATAACTTGATTTGTGATAAAATTCCTGCCTTTTTGTAGCACAGACCACAGTATTTGGTAGACACAGTAAAGGTTATCACTTTATTAAACACAATTGGAAAAAAAAGGAAAGCAAGCAAGCTATTTCATCACACAGCCAAAAGAAAAATTTACTCAATATCTTTTTGTTTCTATCTTTTCTTCTTCAAAATTTGACTGGGCACAGCTGCTATTTCTTCCAAAACTTATCTTAATATCTCTTCCAGCACTCTGGCCCTCCTGAGTCTTCTCTCTAATCATTTCTCTCCCTTTCTCCAACTTTCTTTTGTTCAGAATACTCCTTCTGCATCTAACTCGATGGCTTTTCTTATGGAAATCAATCCTACTCTCAGCTTTTTCTAGTTCTTTTTTCTCACCTATTATCTTGCTCTGGTCCAGACACTGAACTGGCCAAGCAAAGAATTTCACTTATAGAAAAGAACAAGAAGGACGTCGTATACATTTATATTTCAATATTTTCCTAGGCACAATGCAGTTAAATTAACAAAAATAAACATAAAGAATAAAATGTAATGATAGTGGATCTTTTAGAAACAAGTATATTGCTAGTGGCATTGAAAAATAGCAGTTTTTCAGAGAAGTAATCTTACAATGTATGAAAAAGGCTGTTCACGTTCTTTCTGATTCAGTAATCCAATTTTAGAAATATACCCCCAAGAGAAAAATAAATGTCAAAACGTACAAAGATGTTTGAAGCAATGCACTGTGAATTGAGGTAATGGTGTTGTAAATACTACACCTGATTCACAGCCAAAATCATTATTGAAGCTGCATATCTAAGAAGTGGCCTCAGAATTTGAGAAAGTAAAGTACCCTCACCCTGTGAAATTGAGCCAAAAATATATAATAAAAGGAATATGCCCATGGCCTCGTTCTTCCCAACAAAAATGACCTCCTTAAAAGATTTCTTTTAATAAGGGTTGATAGCTCCCAATTCCCTCTCAAAATCTTAGAATGCAGCAACTAAGGGGCAAAGCCATGAATTACATTATTAAAAAATCTGATATAAAATGATTAATAAAAGAAAATATGTATAAACCAAAACAGGATTGGCAATCAATCGTTTTTAACTCATTTTGTTCTTTGTTATTGTTAGGTGCCATCGAGTCGAGTATGATTCATAGCAACCCTATGGTCAACATATGTGAACCCTGTCCTCTCACGGGCTAATCTCACCATCTCTGATGCACTCAAGTTCATTGCTGTAGTCACTGTGTCAATACACCCTGTTGAGGGTCTTCCTCTCTCTTTTTCTGTTCTCCCTCTCTTCCAAGCATGATGCCCTTGGCACTCTTGGTTTTGTTCCTTAACATTCTTTTTTTTT
>NW_006399918.1:1239885-1241915 GCF_000299155.1 Elephantulus edwardii
GAGAAGATACATCTATGCCCAGTACACATATGCTCAGTCATTAAAATTGCTGTTGTAGTTGTTAAGTGGAATGGAGTGGGCTCACATTCATAGTGACCCCATGTATGGCAGAACCAAAGTTGTTCCTTCCTGCACTTTCCTTACAATCTCCTTTTTCTGCTTAAGCGTAATATTGTAGTCACCGTGTGTCACTCCATCTCACTTTTTTCCCCTTTTTCTGGCTCTCTACTTTTCCAAGCATAACATTCTTCTTCAGGTATTGGCACCTCTTGATAATATAATCAAAATATATGACATGGAGTCTCATCATCCTTGCTTCTGAAGAGCACTCTTGGAGTACTTCTTCCAAGACAGGGCTGTTTGTTCAGAGCTGTTGGCGAGGATGCAGACAGATTGAAACTCTCGTGCACTGCTGTTGGGAATATAAAATGATACAACCACTAGGAAAAGCAGTCTGGTGTTTCCCCAAAAAGTGGAAAACAGAAAACCCATTTGATCCAGCTATTTCACTACTAGGAATAGACCCTAAACATATCAGAGCTGCAACACAAACAGATGTACACTTTGTTTATTGCTACTATTCACAGTGATAAAGACATGGAAGCAACCCACGTGTCCATTAACAAATGAATGGCTAAAGAATCTGTGGTACTTTCACACAATGGAATACTACACAGCATTGAAACACAACTAAGAACTTGTGAAACACAAAACAATGTGGAAGAGTCTAGAGAGCATTATGCTGAGTGAAATAACGTAGTCACAAAATGACAAATACTGCATAAGACCACAATTATAAAAATAAGATGGTTATAGGGAGAGCAGAAATGAAGAGACAATACTGTAATGGATTAGAAGAAGGAGAGATCAGACTGAAAGAAAAGGCAATCAGATAATATGTGCCTTGCAATTAACATTCTAGAACAGGACATGTATTACTGATTAAGTGGGGAAAGAGAAAGGAGAGAAAAGGTATGGGCTGGAGAGAAAAAGGGCACATTTATTCGCAATGGAAACAATTGCTGATAGTTAATAGGCTAGAATGCGATGAGCAGGAGAAGGAGCAGAGATGAGGAAATGGATGGATAAGTTGAATGGAAAGGTTATAGAGAGTTTTTGATAGGACATTGTAAATAGTGGCAGTATACGGTGGTAATTATTACTATAAAATTGAATGTGTATGAGTGAGTGAATGAAAATCAATTTTCAAAAGTACTAAAAAGCAAAGATGTCACTTCAATGATTAAGGTGCACCAATTCCAAGCTGTGATTTTTTTTTAACTGCTTCATATTTATCTTCAGCCTATTTTCCCTTTGTTTCGGTTTTTTGATGCTTCAGTGAAATTTTTAGAACCTCAACTTGAACTTGCAAGTGAGTGAGTGATGGTCTGACCAGCAGTCCGCCATTGGCCTAGTTTTGACTGCCAGCGTTGAGCTTCACCAAGATTCCCTCCACAGATGTTGTCAATCTGATTCCTATGCAGCCCAACAGGTGAGGTCCATGTGCAAAGTTGTTGTTTGTATGCTTTTTTTTTAAATTTTTTAATTTTTTTTATTTCAATGAACATCTACAGAGATTTTGGAATTCCATTCATTCATTGTTGCACTCTTCTCCCCGCCCACACCACCCCCATCCCCCCATTCACTCCTCTCCTTGAAAAGCAAAATAAAAACTCCTTCATTAATGATTGTTTGTATCTTTTTAAAAAGGTATTTCCTACAGAAACCTAATGAAATATGATAATGGGAACATGTCTAGTACAGAAAATAAATGAATAAAGGTATTTCCAAGTAACAAATTATTGAAAATACAAAATTAGACTATACTATTTCCAGCCTCATTTCTGTAAGCAAGCCTATATTTTCAAACTATTATTCCTTCTTCGCTGTTTTCAACTTTTGCATTCCAGTCACAAATTATCATTAACACATCTTGATTGCACATTTGGTCAGTTTCAGACTGTTGTTGTTATGTGCCATCTAGTTGTTTGTGACTCATAGCGACCCTATGTACAAAGCCCTAAACGCCA
>NW_006399918.1:1243055-1244734 GCF_000299155.1 Elephantulus edwardii
TGTATGTGATATCAAGGATATTGTTTGATAATTTCCACACTCTGTTGGGTCACCTTTCTTTGGAATGGGAACAAATATCGATCTCTTCCAGTCAGTTGGTCAGCTGGCTGTCCTCCAGATTTCCTGGCACAACCTAGTGAGCACATCCAGGACAGCATCTGTTTGGTGAAATAAATCAATTGGTATGTAGTCAACTCCTGGAGCCTTGTTTTTTGCCAATTCCTTCAGAGCAACTTGAACTTCCTCCGTCATCACCATAGTCTTGCTCATATGCTATTTCATGAAATTCCCCTGTGTCAGCCAATTCCTTCTGATACAGTGACTCTGTGTACTCCTTCCATCTTCTTTTTCCCCCCCCCATCTTCTTTTTATACATCCTGGATCATTCAACATTTTACCCAAACTATCCTTAAGTATTGCCACCTGTGGCTTGAATTTGTTTTTAACTCCTTCAGCTTAAGAAATGCTGAGCGAGTCTGGCCTTTTTGATTTTCTGACTCCAGCTCTCTACACATTTCACTATAGTATCTTGCTTTGCCGTCCCGAGCTGCCTTTTGAAATTTTCTATTCAGCTCTTTGATTTCTTGGTTTCTTCCTTTAGCTTTGGCTTCTCAGCGCTCTAATGCAATACTCAGAGTCTCATTAATGCATTTGACACACTTGCTATTTGGCTGCCTGGCTACTGTGCATGGACCATATGAATCTCCTGCCCATAAAGACACTATTGAGCACATGTGAGAGCCACAGACACAAAAGGCTCATCTGTCACTTACTTGGACAAGGTGGTCCAATTGGCTGCACAGGAGCACATGGACTCTGGAGTGTGTGGTTAATATCTTGTTTGCCATGAGACTAGCCTATTCTGGTTTTTCCCCCAATGAGTTGAACGTGTTACAGGTGGGCAAAGGTACAACATAGTTAGAAGTTGGAAAAAGGGCAGAACAGAAAGCAAATTTGTCTCCTCAAGATTCCATGAAGATCCATATAGTTTGAAAAACACACTTTCTCCCTAGATAAACAAATCTTAGGATACTACAGTGGCATAACCCATACAGTTACACTGCTAATCAAAAGGCTGGATTTCTCTGGCTGTTCAAATCCTCCAGTTGCTCAGGAGGATGAAGATGGGCAATTTCTTTTTATATGATTTACAGCTTTGGAAATCTGCTACAATGTCAGCTATGAGTTGGAACCAACTTGATGGTAATGAGCGTAAGAACTGCGTAGTAATACGCACACACTGATCGATTCACCACCACTCCTTTTCAGTTTTGGAGAATTCACTACCCTACATTAGTATAAAATGTCAAGCCTGGTGTCATAGGCTAAATTGTGTTCTCAAAAGTGTATTAAAGTCTTAAACTCTAGTACCTGTGTTGGAGACCTTGCTTAGAAATAAGATCTTTTCTGGAGAACATTATGCTGAGTGAAATATCCCAGTCACAAAAGGACAAATATTGCATGGTGCCACTGTTGTAGAATGGTACTGTCCTTGGGGTTGGGGAGAGACTGATTAAGATGGGTTCAATAATGTATACTGCACCGAAACAGAGGAGGGAGAAAACTGTTTAAAAGAGATATGTGACTAGGTATTTCTGTCATGACAGGAGTCTAGAGCGATGGCTACATGGTGGAGTGGACCTGGGGGAGGGTTTGTAAAACAATGAAAGAATATTTTC
>NW_006399918.1:1246294-1247697 GCF_000299155.1 Elephantulus edwardii
TAGAGAAAACAGTGCAACAATGAATGAATGAGAACCCAAAATCTCTGTAAATGTTCATTAAAACTAATAAAATTTAATAATAATTTAAAAAAAGAAATAAGGTCTTTAAAAATGTTATCAGTTACATGAGTTCATAGTGGAGTAAATATTTGTTTTTAATTTTATTATTTTGTGTGTATGTGCATGCCCTCAAATCATATCTGACTGGTACTGGAGGAGATTGTCCCTCCTTTTCCAGCAGAGCATCTGGTGGATTTGAACCATGTATCTCTGGGATTGCAGTGCAGCTTCTTGCCACTAGGCCACCAGAGCTCCCTCAAAGTGGAGTAAATTAAGTCCTAATTCAATATGCATGATATCATTATAAAAGAAAAGAGGTATAGAGAACAATTCACAGAGGGAACACAGTCCTATGAAGATGGAGCTATGTATGGAAAAAGTCTATAAAGAATGCCTGTCATCACCAAAAAATGGGAGGAAACTGATCATCCTTTCAGAACAAGTCAACATTGCTGATTACTTGCATTCAGACTCATAGCCCAGAGTACTGAAGAGCAGTGGCATCAGTCTGGAGACTAAGGTGCACCTAATCCAGGCCATAGTCTTCTCAATTGTTTGCTATGCATTATAGAGCTGGACAATAACTAGGGATGATACAAAGAGAATCGATGCCTTTGAGCTGGGGTGCTGGAGAAGAATGTTGACCATACCATGGACTGCTGGAAAAACAAACAGGTTAATCCTAGAAAAAGTGAAACCAGACTGCACCTTGGAGGCAAGGATTCTGAAGTCTGAAATACTTCAGACATGTTACAAGGAGGGACCAGCTCTTGGAGAAGGACATCATGTTTGGGAGGGTGGAAGGATAGTGCAAGAGAAGAAGACCCTCAATGATGCGCTGATTCAGTCACTGGGGTAATGGGTGTAGGCATGTCAGAGACAATAAGGTTGGCACAGGATACAGGAGGGTTTAGGGCTCTAAACATAGGGTCACAACGAGTCGCAAGCAACTTGATGGCACATAACAACAAGAACAAAAGTCTCCAGAACTAGAAGACAATAAATTTCTTCATTTGGGTACATATTTCATACAGTTTCATACATTTTTTTGTGCGTATGTGTTATCTCCACGACCAATAGAGAAGGAATACATTTCTTACTGACACCAAACAAAATTGAAAAGAAAGTATCCTTCCAAACAATCTCTACCAAATTATTTCTTACTATTATATTATTTATTGGGTAATCTTGCATAATCTAGAGGTGACCTAAAGGTAAACATTAACATCTGAAAACAAACAAACAAAAGAAAAAAAAAATAATCCACCATGACCAAGTGGGATTCATAACAGGTATGCAAGGATGGTTCAACATAAGGAAAACAATCAATGTAATTCATCACA
>NW_006399918.1:1250357-1250880 GCF_000299155.1 Elephantulus edwardii
AGGGTAGAGAGAATAGTGCAACAATGAATGAATGGAAACCCAAAATCTCTGTAAATGTTTATGAAAATTAATAAAATATAGAAAAATAAAACCCCAAACCTAATCTAATCAAGTCAGTTCAGATTCATATCTACCTTATACGAGGCTATAAATCTTTACAGGAACAGACTTCCTCATCTTTTTCCCAAAGAGAGACTTAAACAAAATGCTTATTGTCGTTGAGTCAGAATAGACTCATAGATGACACTTCAATGGTCTTCAGAGGCTGTAAAATGCACAGGAGGTGATTGTCCATTTTCCCCCCTTGAAGCTGCTGGTGGATTTGAACCAGAAAGGCAATATTTGTGATTTAGCTGTGCTAACTCAATAAGGACTAGGCCAAACTTCTAATCTTTTGATTAGCATTCCAGCAATTAACTCACTGTGTCACCAGGAGATAGATAGAGATAGAGAGAAATAGAGCTAGAGCTAGAGCTAGATGATATATATAGATGATATAGATAGATAGATATAGATATAGATA
>NW_006399918.1:1251002-1258215 GCF_000299155.1 Elephantulus edwardii
GATATGGATATGGATATGGATAGGGATAGGGATAGGGATAGGGATAGGGATAGAGATAGAGATAGAGAGAGAGAGAGAGAGAGATACAGATATATATACCACAAGTCTTAACATTAAGTAATGCTATTGTTGTTGTTATATGCCATCAAGTCACCTATGACTCACAGCGACCCTATCAACAATAGCTCTGAATCCTGCTCTATCCTGAGCCAACCTCACCTTCTCTGACAGATCTGCCCTCATTGCACAGTCACTGTGTCAATCCATCTCACCCAGTGTCTTCTTCTCCTACACTGACCATCTATCCTTCCAAGCATGATGTCCTTCTCCAATAGTTTGGCTTAACAAGTGAAAAATGTCTGTGTCAAGCATTAAGCTCTTTTAAGATCTAAAATGGGATCTAAGTGACAACAGCAACTGAGAAGATTAAATAGGAGCCCTTGAGGGCAGTGAGTTGCACTGTTGGAGTAGGAACAAATAAGAAAGGGAGGATGAGATTGGATGCACAACCCAAAGAATGCAATCATTGTCACCAACTACACATACATGTAATTAAGATATGCTTTGCTGTGTATATTCTAAATAACAATTCTTTCCTTTGTTTAAGTGAGGAGGGGAGATCTCCCATCGCCTGGATGACATATCATGAGCCTTTTGCTCTTTTGCCATGTTCATTAAGCAGCACTGCAGAGTTTGGATGAAGCACCACACAGAAGGACGTGGGAGGAACAGATGGATGGGTTCTCTTTTAGCCCTCACTCTCATAGACAGCTCTGAGACATGGCGTCTCATTGAAGGTCTCTGGAGAAGTCATGCCAGCCAGTTGGATGCATCATTTTGTGACCTTGCTTTAGTTCTTTGTAGGTTAATATCGTCAATAGCCAGCATGAGAACACACCACTTTACATTCCTTCACATCTTTGTTTGTCTCATTTTCCTTCTTCTTTATCCTTGCTGACTTGAGTCAAATAAATTCCCCAAATAAAGGATCAGCAATTTAATCTTTGCCTCAGGCTCTGATTTCTAGAAAACTCAGGCGAAAGCAACCATTAAATTCTCTCGTACTTTTTCTTCTCTCTTTTTACCTAAGCTAATTTAAGTTGGGTTTTTGTCGCTTGCGATCAAGAATCCTGATTGATACAAGTCCAATATAAAGATTCATTCTGTGTTCAGAGTAAAACTCTCAGACTCTGTTAAAGCGAAACAAGCAGATTTATTGAAAGTATAAGAAGCATTAAGGTGAAAACTGCTAGCTGACAGAGTGAAGACCAAAGGGTAGCTGCTTTGCAGGAGCAGCTAGAGGGTGGGAACTGGGAATTTCGTTATAATGTTCTGATTGAAAGTTACGAGATTGGAAGGTAGGACAACTCAAGTGGGGCGGGGGTGAGTTGTTGTTGTTGTTATGTGCCATCGAGTCACCTGCAATCATAGCGACCCTATGTATAACAGCCTTAAACCCTGCTATGCCCTGTAACAGTCTCACTGTCTCCAACACACCAACCCCCACTACTACACTAATCAATCCACCTCATAGAGGGTCTTCCTCTTCTGCGCTGTCGCTCCACCCTCCGAAGTATGACATCACTCTCCAAGGACTGGTCCTTCCTTGCAACATGTCCAAAGTATGTCAGATGAAGCTTTAGAATCTTTGCCTCCAAGGAGCAGCCCGGTTTAACCCTCTCCAGGTCAAACCTGTTCTCTTCGCAATCCATGGTTTATTCAATACTCTTCTCCAGCACCACAACTCAAAGACATTGATTCTTCTTTTGTCATTCTTAGTCATTGTCCAAGGGAGCTCTGGTGGCCTAGTAGCAAGAAGCTGTGCTGCAATCCCAAAGGTTCAAGTCCACCAGCTGCTCCATGATATGATGAGCAATCTTCTCCTGTGTGGTTAACTGCCTCCAAAAACCCTCTGGAGGGTCAGCTATCAGTCAGTTACTACTCGACTATACATAACAATCATTGTCTGACTCTCTGATGCATAGCAAGTAATTGCAAAGACTATGACCTGCATCCATGGCCAGACTGTTTTTCATTGTTTTTGTTCAAATATTCTTCTAGGTCGTATAGCTCTTGTGTGTCCACTTGCCGTACAGAGGTATCTTGTGGTTGCTGTGAAGCGGAACACTGTGACACTGATGTGTCAAAATGCGCTAATTGTTACCCATGGTGGACAGTGTTTGGTGGAGCTCCCCAATTAAAACAAGCTTGGAGCAGGAGTGGCATCCACTTCCATAATAGCTTTCCTCTGGAAACCCTATGAACCTGGAGAAAGGATGAAAGTCACAAAAGTGTTGAGGACTTTTGTTCATAGGGTTGCTATGAGTCGCCTATGACTCGATGGCACTTAGCAACAACATGGCTTGGATCTACAGGTTCAAGGCCTTGAACACCAATAAGCAAAGACCAAATGAGCTGTGGAAGGATATAAAAAATATCATTCAGGAAGAATGCAAAAGGTCATTACAAAGACAGAGGAGGAAGAAAATACCGAGATGGATGTCAGAAGAGACTCTGAATATTGCACTACAGTACCAAGAAGACAAAGCAATGGGAAGAAATCAAGATATTAAAGATCTGAACTGAAAATTTCAAAGGGCAGCATGGGAAGACAAAGTAAAGTATTATAATGAATTGTGAAAAGATCTGGAGTCAGAAAATCACAGGGTACGAACTTGCTCAACATTCCCTAAGCTGAAGGAACTGGAAAACAAATTCAAGCCTTGAGTTGCAATACTTAAAAATGCTTTGGACAGAATATTAAATGATCCAGGAAGCATCAAATGAAGGTGGAAAGAGTATACAGAGTCATTGTACCAAAAGGAATTGGCAGACACAGAGAATTTTATGAAACAATATATGAGCAAGAGCCTGTGGTGATGAAGGAAGAAGTTAAAGCTGCTCTGAAAGAATTAGCAAAAACCAAGCCATACCAATTGACTTATTTCAACAGATGCAGCCCTAGATGTGCTTACCAAGTTGTGCCAAGAAATCTGGAGAACAACCACCAGGCCAACGGACTGGAAGAAATCTGTATTTGTTTCTCATTCCAAAGAAAGGTGACCTGAGAGAATGTGGAAATTATGGAACAGTATCATTGAGATCACCACATGCAAGCAAGATTGTGCTGGAGATTATTAAAAAAATGTTTGGAACAGCACATCAAAACAATAGCCTGATGTGCTGTGTTTGGGCAGTTTTTTTGGTGTGTTTTGTTTTGTTTTGTTTTGTTTTTTCCTTTTCAGGATGAACTTCAGGGTTGCACTGCTCTTTGTGATTCCAGAAGCAAGACACAGAGCAGTAGGGCTTGCAACAGCCAGGACAGCAGGTAGCTGTTTTACACCTCAGCAACGACATGATCCCATGCTCATGAGGCTTTTTCTGACGCAGGAGCTATCAAACACACTTTAGTCTCTAGACTGACATCAATGCTCTTTAGTACTCTGGAGAGATCCCTGACAGCAGACTTTCCTAATCCAATTAATCTTTTGATTTCCTGGCTGCTGGTACCAAGAGTGTTGATTGTGGAGCCAAGTGAACTAAAGCTGTTAACAATCTCAATCTCTTCACCATCTCTCATGATGCTGCCAATCGGCCCAGTGGTGAGAATCTTTGTTTTCTTGATGTTGAGCTTCAATCCATATTTAAGGCTGCAGTCCTTGATCTTCTGCAGCAAGTGCTTCAGGTCCTGCACAGTTTCAGCAAGCTAGGCTATGCCCTTCTCATAGAGCCTAGCCTCTTGGATGAACACCCACGGTCCCAGAAGTCCATCCATCTGGGTCTGAGAGTTAAAATAGTTTTGGGATGGCACATTTCAACCCAGCCCACTCACTGCAGGGTGCTGGAAATGGAGGAGAAGAGGCACTAAGCCAAAAAAACGTTAGTCCTGGAGCAGAAGATCAAGGCAAAGGACTTTTCCTCTGAACTGTCTATTCGGACTTAGACTTCTAATCTCAAGAGATACTGGCTACAGCATAAGCAACTGCCAGCAGTGTGAGGTGTTCAAAATCACAGAAGCGCAGAAAGCTTGAGACCTAAGCCATCAGGTCAGAGGCTGGATAAGGGGAGAGAAGTATTGAATCGCATAGGCAGGAGTAGAAGGGGATGCTGGTGGAGTAGGGAAAGAGATGGGTCAAGACACATATCGGTAGTTAGGAACACTAAAAATACTTCTTTTATCATGTACTTGAGTCTACCTAAGGATTTGATAAGTACAAGATAAATTCTTTGTTGTTATTTAAGTCTGATTGTATCCAGAGAAGTATTTCCCTACCCATTTTACAGAACAGTTTTGAGCGCCCAACACTACTTGATGTCAATGCTCTCTTTGTAAGGAACTTCGAAATGCTGGATAGGTGTGCTTTTCATGAGATTGCCTCCGAGTGTCAAGAACCACAAAATAAAATTTCTGTTTAAAACAGTAATCTCTTGACTCAGAAAATGAGGAAAGCAACTGTGCAACATTTTTTAAAATGTTTTGTCTATATTGCTTATGTTGTTATGTGCCCTTGAGTCACCTGCAACTCATAGCAATCCTGAGTACAACAGTTCTGAACTCTGCTCTATCCTGAGCCAATTTTATTGACCCTGACACACTCCATTACCCTAGGCATTAAGTTAATCCATCTCATTGAAGTTCTTCCTCTCTTATATTGTCCTTTCACCCTCCCAAGCATGACATCCCTCTCCAAGGATTGGTTCCTCCTTGCAAAATGTCCAAAGTATATCAGATGAAGCTTCAGAAGCCTTACCACTAAGGAGCAGACTGATTTCACCCTCTCTAAAACAAATCTGTTCTAGCACTCCATGGTGTTGCCAATACTCTTCTCCAGCACCAAAGGCTCCTTCTATCCTACCTAATCATTACCCAGCTTTCTGATGCATAGCAAGTAATTGTGAAGACCATGACCTGTATCAGACACACCTTAGTCTTTAGACTGACATTGTTGCTCTTCAGTATTCAGGAGAGGTACCTGACAGCTGACTTTCCCAGTGCTATTGGTCTTTTGATTTTCTGGCTGCTGGTACCAAGAGCATTGATTGTGGAGCCAAGAAAGCTGAAGCTTTTAGCAACCTCAATATTTTCACCATCTATCATGATGTTGCCAATTGGCCCAGTGATGTTGCTTATAACTTTTTAAAAATTATACTATTCAGACAAATTTTGGAAATTCCTCTTTATCATCTACCAAACTGGAGTAGGTGGTGAGAAGTGTAAAATAGGTGAATCTTTCAGAATTACATAACTAAAATAAGCAAAAGAATCAGATTTTTTCCTAAGATAAACTTTGTTTCTGAAATCTAGATCAACAGGCACATGTTGACATTGATATTTAAAAAGTAATTTCTTTATACACATTTAATGCAATTATACTATATATGCTTTATTAACTCTTTTTTACTTAATTATCGATCATGTGTATATGTCTGCATTAATAAATATGTATTTATTTCATGCCTAACTATGCACAATTCCACTAATCTAATACATTCCTTAATGTTGGACACTTTCATTGTTTTCATTAATACTCCAATAATGAATATTGTTTTGCTGTCCCTTGTGCATAATAAATTTCATTCTAGGTTGAATGCAAGACATTTAGGGAGTTTAGATTTTCAAGTTAAATTATGCAAATATTTAGTTGTATCAAGCACCCAGTCAGTATTTCCACATCAAGAGAAATCAATGATTGCTGCCTGTTAAATATCTTTCTAGAAAATAGAATAACTCTTCACTGGAAATCCTAGTCATTGACTTACTAATTATGCCCATCTCAGTCCATGGTTTCTTTCCTTGGAAGATAGATTAAAGAAAATGTATCACAACAATAGGGGGCTCTGGTGGCCTCATCTGTATGGCATTGTGCTGTTATTCTAAAATCAGCTCGTTCAGATCTACCATTAGTTCCTTGGAATAAAGATGTACAGTCTCCTTTTGTGAAATCTATAGCATCAGAAAACCTGCTGTAGAGTGAGTTATGAGTTGATTCTGACTCATGGCAATGGGTTCGAATTGAACCCAACTATGAGCCCTGCCCTGGAATTGTCATGATACTTTCTGTTCTACTTGTCAGGGAAGAAGTAGAGGGACTGAAGGATCCCTGGGCTTCCCTTTGCACAAGTGATTTCTCATCATTTGGAAGTATCCTTCTACCTTCTGGGTAGATGCAGAAATTTTGTTTAAAATCACTAAGATGCTTACTTCCCTGCATGCGATGTTTGCTTCCTGGGGGTAGAGAAGGAAATAATTATAACATCGCCTTCAGTAACTGTAGATCTAGTCTAGGCTTCTCTGCACCTGTTACACTATGATCTGCCAATAGTTCTTAGACTTTTGTCTTCTCTTGTCCATTCTAGAAACAAGTTCCTTACCAGATGGAAAGAAGGAACAGAAGAACCCTGCGTATGGCCATTTGAAGCAATATATGGTGACTGAAGTGTGACAACTTTCTGAGTGAGTGAAGTA
Organism: Elephantulus edwardii; assembly: GCF_000299155.1. Classification (NCBI taxonomy): domain Eukaryota; kingdom Metazoa; phylum Chordata; class Mammalia; order Macroscelidea; family Macroscelididae; genus Elephantulus; species Elephantulus edwardii. Next base: position 1,257,469 of record NW_006399918.1, read on the forward strand.
AGAATGCAGTGAGATTGTACTCCCTTATATTGGCAATATTTGTTCTTTCTACTTACTGAATATTTCCATGTGTGAGACACTATTAGCTATGAATGATGTAACGATGAACAAAAGAGAAAGCCTTTGCCCTCAGGAGCTTATGTTATGTTATTCTTGTTGTCATGTACCTTGGAGTTGTAACTGACCCATTGCTGACCTTCCAGTGAGTTTTCAGAGACAGTAAATTGCATGGGAAGAGATTGCCCATCCTTCTCCCATGGGGCAGCTGATGAATTTAAACACATACCTTTGCACTGGCTGTGCAATTCCTTGCCACTAAGCCGCCAGAACTCCCTTACATTGCAATGTTGTTGCTGTTGTTGTCATAACAACCCTATGAACAGATCTGAACCTTGTTGTTGTCATAACAACCCTATGAAACAGATATGAACCTTGTCCTATCTTGTGCCATCTTCCTCTTTGACACCCTTAAGCCCAGAGAGGGAGAAAACCCCAAAAAAGTATGTGATATTTGTTACGTTAATAAAGGATATTTTAACAGCAAGGTAAAGGAAACATGGAAAAAGGACTCCTACTCTGAGTTGTGCCAAACCCACTGTCAGTTTGAGTCTGAGTCATAGTAACCCTTCCTCCGGTTTCCAGTAACGCAAATCTTTTATTTATTTATTATTTATTTATTTGTTTATTATAATTTAGGTTGTTTATTTTTCATTTCAATGAACATCTACAGAGATTTTGGGATTCCAT
>NW_006399918.1:1260225-1281696 GCF_000299155.1 Elephantulus edwardii
GCAAACGACTCGACGGCACATAACAAGAACAACAACAACATGAATCTGTTTGTTTTCTTGGCAGTCCATGGTACATTCAATTTCAGTTAGTAAATGGAAACATTGCACACCATGGTGGGGGGCCACAGAATCAGACAAGATTTCTTTTCATCTTACATAGGTTCACTAAGAGTCAGAAACAATTCAACTGACACCTCACAACAATAAAGGATGGATAATTCAAAGTCTCACTAGTAAGGAAACATTTAAACCAGCCCTGATGAAATGAAGATTGAGATGAAATGGAAGGCCCCCCATTCTCGATGGAAGGACTAGCCACTGCAGCGGTTTTCATGCAGGCTTATGATGGTCTATGCATGTTTAAAGAAAACCAAGATGCAGGTGAGAGTACAAAGAGAAAGCAGTGCAGTGCTAGACTGGTACATGTCTCTGGGGATCCAGGCGATATGGAAACCCACAGCCAACAGTAAAAACTTTTGAACTTTTTTAAACTTTTCATCTAGGTGAGATGGAAAGTCATGGGAGTTTTAAAAAGAAATCTAACATAATCTGCATCCATCCATGTTTAACTGCCTGGATGTAGTATTGGAAATGATGATAGATATGTAATCAGACAGCCTTTCTTTTAAGCAATTTGGAAGAATAGCTCAAGAGCCTTAAAATGGCCAACAGCAACCACTAATAAGACAAAAAGCTGTAATTTTTTTGCTCTTCATCAAGGGCTTCAAGTCTTTTTCAGTATCAGCAAGCAAACTCACATTGTATATCTAAAGTTTGTTGATGAGTCTTCCTCCAATTATGTGTTGAAGATTCTCAGATTATTTGCTCAGCATGCAAATTGAATAAGTAGGATGAAAAGATATATTCTTGATACACACCATTCATAATTATAAACAGTACCATATTATCTTTCTCTGCTCAAATAGCTGCCTGTTGATCTATGTACAAGTTCTATGTAAGCAGTTAAGTCAAGATAAGATTTCAAAGGGCAACTTGAGAAGACAAAATTATTATACTCAAATATGCAAGCATCATTCATCAAGTTGAAATTATTGTAGCTAAATTTCAAGCCCCATGTGAAGGAAGGGTCAAAAGAAACAATCAAGAATACACAGAGTCTTTGTAAAAAAAAAAAAAGTCAATGTAAAACCATTGCAGGAGTCAGTATACGACCAAGGACAAATGATGCTAAAGAAAGAAATTCAAGCTGAACTGAAGGCACCAACACAAAACATAGCTCTAGGAATTAATTGTATGTCAGTTGTTGTTCAATCAGTTGATGCAATATTGGAATAATTCACTCTTATATATCAAGAAATTTGGAAGACAGTTAACTTTGTCAACTGATGGGAGACACTTCATATCTGTGAGCATTTCAAAGGAAGGTGATCCAACAGAATAGAATAACATAAGCATTATTACATGCGAATACAATTTTGCTGAAGAAAGTTAAAAAGCAATTGGAGTAATATACTGACAGGGAACTACCAGAAATTCAAGCTTGAATCAGAAGTAGTCATGGAACAAGGGCTGTAATTGTTTCTTTCATATGGATATTGATTTGAAATAAAGACTAGCAGAAAGATGTTTACCAGTGGGTTTCTTTGGGTTTGTTTTTTTTTTTTTACTATACATAGGCATTCAACTGTGTTGTTGTTGTTGTTGTGTGCCATCAAGTTCTGTGTGACTTGTAGTGTCCCGGAGAACAACAGATCTGAACCCTCTCTAATCCTGTGCCATCATCATCATCATCTCTGACACACTTGAGTCCATCTCAAAGAGGTTTTCCTCTCTTTTACCGACCCACTACCTCTCCAAGCACAATATCCCTTTCTAAGAAAGAGCATTTTCTAACAGCATGCTCAAAGTATGTGAGATAAATCTATATCATCCTTGCCTTCAAGGAGCATTCTGGCTATGCTTTCTCCAAGACATTTTTTCTTTTGGCAGTCTATGAGATATACTCTTCTTCAACACTGCAACTCAAAGGCACCAATTCTTCTTTTGTCATCCTTATTAACTGTCCAGCTCTCAGACTCATACATTGCAAGTGATTGGAAAGACCATGGTCTGAAACAGGTGCACCTTAGTCTTTGAACTGATAACATTGCTTTTCAGGACTGCGGAGAGCAGACTTTCCCAGTGTGTATGTCTTCTAATCTCCTAACTACTGATACCAAGGATGTTGACTGTGGATCCAAGTAAGATGACATTTCTGACAATTTAAATCTTTCTCCATCTCTACCTGTTGCTTCAGAGAGATAAGCAACTGTCTCCATGTGACTATGAATCAGTTTCAACTTAACAGCAATGAGTTTGAAGGGTTTTGTATTTTTTTTATTTTTAGTAAAAGTGTTAATTTTTCTAATGTATTCGTTTATCAGCATTCTTTCCTAATATAACTGGATTTAACCAAGGTATTCTCTTTATTTGACAAAAAAATGTCCTCTAAATATTACTATAGAATTCTGTATAATGATGACACTGGGTGGGATTATACAGACTATGACATGAATAAAGAAAACTTTTGCTGGAGAAGAAGCTAGTAGTTGTTGTTGATGTAATTAGGTGTAGTCAAGTAATCTGTGACTCATAGTGACCCTACGTACAACAGCCCCAAATCCTGCTCTATCCTGTGTCAATATTATTGTCTGTAATACACACCCCCCCATTACCCCACCCACTGAATCAATCCATCTCATAGAGGGTCTTCCTCTTTTGTGTTGTCCCTTCACCTTCCCAAGTATGATGTCCTCTCCAAGGACTGATCCAGCCTTGCAACATGTCCAAAGTATGTCAGATGGAGCTTCAGAATCCTTGCCTCCAAGGAGCAGCTTGGCTTTACCCTCTCCAGAACGAACTTGTTACATAGCAAACCATGTATCTCAACTACTAAAGAGAATCTCCCTTTGAAAGACACAAAGTAAGGGATTTAAATGTTATTAAGCCCAGATCTTAAACAGGCCTTGCAAAGTCAAAACAAGTTGAGAAACATCCCTTGAGAAACTTGAGCTTTGAAGTGAACATCTGAGATTTTAAGGTGCTTTTCTAATCAATATGTACCATCTACATGACTGTAAAGGAGAACCTTTACTGCTCAGTTCCCAAGCAAGCAGGAATGGGCACTGTTGACTGGCAAAGAACTGTCCAATTTCCTTCTATTCTATAAAACTCTATTAAACCACAGAAATTGTCAGGGAACACGCAGAAGGCAGAGCCTGGCATGAAATAGGAATTTCAGAAGAAAGAGAGGGGCCAGCAGGCGAGGACTTCAGTATCCCCCACACAACAGGTAAATGTGACCCAGAGGCTGGCAGGTCAAAGAAGAGCCAGGAATCTCATCAGGGTCTTCCGCTCCTGTGCTGACCCTTTATCCTTCCAAGTATGATGTCTTTTGCCAAGGACTGTCCCTCCAGGCAACATGCCTCAAATAAGTGAGACAGATCTTTAAAATTCTTGCTTCCAATGAGCAACCTGGCTTCATCCTCTCCTGGACAGATTTGTTTATTCTCTCAACAGTATATGGTATGTTCAATATTTTTCTCCAGCATCAGAACTAAAAGGCACTAGACTGACACTATTCCCAGTTATTATAAAGCTTATTCTACCTCAAACCCAATTTCCAGTCCAAATTATTACTTTTTAAGTGAAACTTGCCTCTCTGGCCTTCAATCATGGAGATTATTTTAGTATCACTAACCATGAGATTACAGCTTTTGTGGAAAAATGTAATCCTTGCAAAGATTCAAACATAATAGTCCTAGCAAAAGGAAAGAGAGAGAAATATAGTCACTTTCATTTCTTTCGTGGCCCTTTCCAACTTTTATATTGATCCCAGGCAAGACACTTTGAAAGAAAGTATGTTGTCATTGCTGTTATGTCATCGAGTTGCTTGCGACTCATAGCGACTTTATGTACAACAGCCCTAAACCCTGTTCTGTCCCATGCCAATCTCACTGTCTTCAACACACCTGCCCCAACTGCCCCAGTCACTGAATCAATCCACCTCATAGAGGGCCTTCCCCTCCTGTGCTGTCCCGCCACACTCCCAAACATGAAGTCCTTCTCCAAGGACTGGTCCCTCCTTGCAACATGTCTAAAGTATGTCAGACAAAGCTTCAGAATACTTGCCTCCAAGGAGCAGACCAGTTTAACCCTCTTCAGGACAAACCTGTTTGTTTTCTTAGCAGTCCATGGTATATTCAATACTCTTCTCCAACACCACAGCTCAAAGGCATCAATTCTCTTTATAAGTACTGAAGAGCAATGGTGTCACTCTGGAGACTAAGGTGCACCTGATACAGGCCATGGTCTTTGCAATCACTTGCTATGCACAGAGAGCTGGGCAATGCTAGAGAGGATAGAAGGGGGAAAGAATGTATAGACAAAGAAAAATAAATAATGAAACTTCTGAGAATTATCCTGCAAGTAGACCAATTTCTTGTGATGGACAAGAATTCTGCTTATAAACTATTGGAGACTTATAATATAACCACTGAGTCCTGTTGAAGTGTTGTTTGTGAATGAGGGTAGAAAGGCTAGGGGAGGGGACAGAAATAGCAGAAAGGAAGAAGAAAGGGTAAAAGGTAAAAAGGGGGGATGGGGAAGAGGTTAAAAGGGACAGAGGGCAGGAGGGAGAGCATTGTTGGGAAGGATCTCAGAGTGTTAGTTTTTAAAGACTGATCAGGTCCATGATAATTGCTGACTCTTCTCCCACAGCTCCTACCAATGCCAGTCAGATGAGTGCACTTCTCTTTGTCCCTTCTGGGCCTTTGGGAATGATGCTCACTTTGTCAACTCCAGGAAGTGCTATCTGCTCCAACCTCTTAGCTGAAGATCTGGGGGAAGAGTGAGGACCTGTTGTCTGTCTTACTCCTCTTGCTTTGCTCCTAGCCCTAGTGTGGCTGCTCTATTGCCATATTTGTCTCTGCTTTTGTCACATGTCTACCTGATGAATGAGAAAGCCTTACCCTGGCCCTCTAGAAACAATGAATTAATTTCCCTAAGGAGGCTAGAAGGAGAATTGATGCCTTTGAGCTGTGGTGCTGGAGAAGAGTATTGAGAGTACCATGGACTGCTAGGAAAACAAACAGATTCATCCTGGAAAGGGTAAAACCGGCTGGCTCCTTGGAGGCAAGGATTCTGAGGCTCCATCTAACATACTTTGGACATGTTGTAAGGAGGGACCGGTCCTTGGAGAGGGACATCATGCTTGGGAGGATGGAGGGACAGCGCAGAAGGGGAAGGCCCTCTATGAGGTGGATTGATTCAGTGACTGGGGTAATTGGGATGGGTGTGTCAGAGACAGTATGATTGGCATAGGATAGAGCAGAGTCGCTATGAGTCGCAAGCGACTCGACGGCACAGAATAACAACAACAGTAAGCAGGAAGGCAAGTCAGGAAGACTGTATCTATGAAGGAAAAGGCAGACCATATAATATTGGAAAAACTAACCATTCTCAGTGTTTTCCATCAGACATTCTAGAGGCAGTGATATTTACAAAAAAAAGAAGTCATTGAGATGGTCCGGGGGTGCTTATGATAAAACAAGAACGTCCCTAGACCTTGTATTTGGATTGTTAATGATCCAATGCTTAGCTTTCCCCCCTTTCTTTAATTAGAGTTCAAATGTAATGAGATAAAAAGAAAAATCTCATTTTATATGAGATTGGAAAGTTACATTTTATTTTTTAATCATCTCTTTGGAAAATATTCATTCTATCACAAGGGAGGGAGTTGACGCTTGTATAGCTGATGCCCTGGGCTTTATAATATTAAGCAAGATCTCTGAATTAGTCTGATGGGAGCAAATAGATTCCCTGGAATTTAAGCAAAATTGTGTGTTTATGTGAAATTGTACCTTTTTCTCAGAAACAGGTCTGTAAGTAAAATATAAAAGGTTGAAAGTCAATTAACCAAAGTGCTCTACAGTGAAATCCTTGTCTCACACTAAGTTTATCTTAGTGGCATCATTTCTTCTCTATCTCTAACCTTATCATTATCAAGTTGGTCACATACATCTCAAAAATGTGTTTACTCAAATTGATTTAATTTCTCACTTGTCACTAAAATCCTCTTCTGGTCTGTATGTGGAAGAAGAAAACTTGTGACCTCCAGAAGGTCTTAAGACCTTTCTTCTATCAATACTGTGTCCCCCACCACCAACCCCTACCTACTAGTTACTGGATCTCTGATGGCTTACATGTTGTTGCCATTAGTGGTCACCAATGGTGGACAGTTTTCAGCAGGCAGAGCTTCCAATCAAAACAGTAGAAAGAGAGGTCTAGCAATCTACATTTGAAAATTTGTGCTATTTGTTGGGTGTCATCAAGGTAGCCAATGAGAACTCCATGGGTCACAATATGTGATTTTCAACTGATCATGGGGATGATGCTCGAGTGGACAACATTTCGTTTTATTGTACATAAAATTGTTATGAGTCAATCCAATGGCACCAGTAATGTATTTCTATCTGCTTATCACCAGTTATCATCAAGTCAGCTTCAACTCAGGGTCTCCCCATGTATATCAAAGTGACCCACAGGGGTTTTAATAACTGATTTTAAAAAAATGAATCGCCAAGCTTTTCTTCTGAGGCCCCTCTGCATAGGTATGAACTGCCAACCTTTTGGTTATCAGTCAAGCGTATTAACTATTTGCACCACCTAGGGACTCCACATTGGAAATATGTGCAAAAAACTTTTGGTTTTAATACAGCAAAGTGACCCAAAAAGTTCAGAGACAACTGCTCTACACACTTTTTAACTTTTTTGAAGTTTCACCAGTCAAATAGGAAGTGGGAGTTGGTGATGGGGAATTGTACAGGCTGAAGTTTAGTCCCCAGAGCTGATGTCTCTGTGGCCCAATTTTTTTTTTCTGAGGAGAAATGGCAAAGAGGAAAACTCCAAATTGTACCACTGAGCCTTTAAGAGAGTGAGAGATGAATAAATGGATAGGAAAATCTACGGTATACATTCATACAATGGAATACTATGCAGCACTGAAAAACAATGAACTCATAAAACATTACACAACATGGATAAGCCTGCAGGGCATTATTCTGAGTGAAATACTCAGTCACAAAAGGACAAGTACTGCATAGCACCACTGTTATAAAACAGATCTGACATGCAGGTTTGGGAGGAAAATAGGATAAGAGTAGATAGATTATGAACATTACGCTGGAACACATAAAGGAAAGAGCTGTTTAAAAGGAATATATAATTAGACATTATATGTGTGACAACAGCCCAGAATAAGAGGTACATTGCAAAAAGGACTGGGGGGGGGGTGGAGGTGAGGGAGGTAATTGTGAAACAATGAATGAATATTTTATTTTAAAAAGTGAACCGGGGGAGGGAGAAGAGAGGGAGGGAGAGGGGCTTAAAATGTGCAACAATATATGAATGAAAGTCTAGCTTTTTTGTAAACTTTCCTTAAAATCATAATTAAAAACTTGTTTTAAAAAAAGAGAGTGAAAGAGTAAATATCTGCTAAAAAAGACAAAACTGAGATGATAAATGGTGAACAAGTAGTTACTGAGAGACATGAAGCCCTCCTTTTCTTAATAAAGAGTCCAGCAGAGCCAGCAGGTTCCAAAGGAGCTGTAGGTGACCAATTTCTTCACTCATGTTCATAGAACTAAACACCAACTACTCATCACTCTACCATGGACCCCTTTCCCCAAAATAAACAAAATGTTGTCATTTGGTCAATTTCTGCTCATGGCAATGTCTGCAGTGTATGCTAACGTTTTGTGCTGTTAATAAGGCATGGGTTTTCAGTGGCTGATTTTTTTTTTTGTAAGTAAATCAAGTTTTTCTTCTGAGGAGTGGCCTCAAACTTTCAACCTTTCATCTAGCAGCCAGCAAGTTGGCAGTGTGCACCAGGTATAATATCTGTAGAGCATTATCCTTCTTTTATAAAAAGAAGTTAGAGCTGTAAAAAGGGACAACAGGGAAATATTAGCACCACAAATATCTTTGCACATTTTGCCACTTGATGCCTGTGAAGGAGATCAGGTGGTTGTAAATTGTTATAGGGAAACTAGTAAAATAAAAAGACTAATGTATTCACTCATTGCCTTCTAGTCAGAACTAACTCACACCAGACCTTCCAGGGGGTTTTCAGAGCTTAAATCACATGGGAGATTAGCAAACTTTCTCCCTTGGAGTTGCTGGCGGATTAGAACCACCTGCTTTGTGGATTAGCAGCACAACTCTTTACCCAGTAGGCCATCAGAATGCCATTGTTGTTGTTATGTGCCATCAAGTCATTCATGACTCATAGCGACCCTATGAAACCTGCTCTATGCTGTACCAACTTTAATGTCTCTTACACACCTACCCTAATAACCTCAGTCACTGAATCAATCTATTTCATCGATGGTCTTCCTCTATTTCTCCGTCCCTCCACCCTTCCAAGTATGACATCCCTCATCAAGGACTGGTCCCTTCTTGCAACATGTCCAAAGTATGTCAGACGAAGCCTCAGAATCCTTGCCTCCAAGGACAATACTGGTTTCACCCTTTCTGGGATAGACCTGTTTGTTCTCCTAGCATTCCATAGTATATTTAAGACTCCTCCAGCACCACAGCTCAAAGGCATCAATTCTCTTTGTATCATCCCTACTCATTGTCAAGCACTCTGACTTATAACACACAATTGTGAAGACTGTGGCCTGGATCAGGCACACTGTGATGTATTTACAAGGGTGCATATCTTATAGCCACTCACCATTGTGCCTTAGACTCTATTACTGAATAACAAGAGTATAGAGGCTCCGATATCTATGTTTTGAGTAGAAAATGCCTCTTACTTGTAAAAGCGACAGAAGATTCAAGTACACCATGGCTCACTGAGCTGCAGTATCTTGAGGCAAGGTTGTGGGCCTTATATCGGAGTGCAGGGTGGGTAAGGATGGGATGAGTAAGTGAGCAGCATTGGGCCCGTTCTTTGGCCCTTTTTTCTTTTTTACATACCCTAGCCCCACAGGTGTTGGGGATACAAGGTCTGATCACTAACTTACATGGTAGCATCACTTTCCCAGTAGCTTCACTTTTCCTATCAGAAAAATAGTCAAGCTGAATCTCTTTTGGAGCATTGACTATGTGACTGGCCCTGAGGTGCTCAACAAACCAAGCAATAAGTAATCCATGGTCTCCAACTGTAAAAATGGGCTCTCCTCTAATCATTAGAGATGCATATAACCGAGATGGAACTATGAACAAAACAGCATAGCAAGAACAAAATTAACAGTAATAATCTCCAGCATTTGCATAATCTGTTGCCATGCAGCTGATTGATACTTGTGGTAAACCATATATAAAGTAGGACTGCTGCCTGGGGTTTTCTTAGCCAAATAATAAGGGAAGCAGATTGCTAGGTCTTTAACTTTTTCCTTTATTTTTTAATTGTACTTTTATGAAGTCGTTCAAATGCATTGTGTTTTATATAATTACTATTTATCAAGGCCTTGTATGCCTTATCTCTTCAAATCCCCATCGCACCTTGCCTATTCCTTGACCTCCCACCCCCAATCCACCCACTGATCTCTGCTGTCCTAGTGATACACACACCCCCTTTCATCCTCCCTCTTCTCTGCCCCTTCCCCTTTCCCTTTTGAAGACTATCCGATAGATCTTTCAGTGCTGGAACCACTGGGTGAGTTTGAACCTCTAGTCTTTAGCAAACCATTTGTACCATCCAGAGGCCTTCACACTTACAAAAGACTTCCTGAATTCCAGACCTGAACCCACGCTATCTACTCAGATAAAAAGAACTCTTCTGGCACTCAAAAAATATCTAGAGGGGGAAAAGTCATCTAACGCCCACCATGTGCAATGTGATGGGTATTACATTTCATTCTTAGAATTATCCTTTGAAGTTCTACTGTAGAGAATCTTTACAGAGTAAGTACCATCACGGTGCCCACTTTACAGAGGAGGAAATGGGAAGCAGAGCAGTCTGAAACACCTTGCAGAAGGGTACCTAGCAAGGAAGTTTCAGAACTGGACTTTGCACCCAGGTCCTCGAGCTCTAGTGTATTTACTTGGAACCGCTCAGCTATACTTCCTAGTTCAGCCATTGTTGTTGTTGTATACTGTAGAGTCAGAACCGACCCGTAGCTGAGCCTCCAGTGGGTTTTCAGAAGCAGTTAATCGCTCAGGAGGAGATTGTCCATCCTTCTCCTGCTGAGCAGCTGCTGGTCTCGAACCACATGCCTTCAGGATTGCAGCACAGTTTTTTTGCCGCTAGACCACTAGATCTCCCTTCAACCACACTATGCCAAAATGTTGTTGCTGTTTTTGTTGTCGTTATGCGCCGTTGAGTCACTTGCAACTCACAGTGACCCTATGTACAACAACCCTAAACTCTGCTCTATCCTGTGCCAATCGCGCTGTCTCTGACACACCCATCCCAATTACCCCAGTCACTGAATCAATCCACCTCATAGAGGGCCTTCCCCTCCTGCGCCGGCCCTCCACCCTCCCAAGCATGATGTCCCTTTCCAAGGGACCGGTCTCTCCTTGCAACATGTCCAAAGTATGTCAGACGAAGCCCCAGGATCATTGCCTCCAAAGAGCAGCCCGGTTTAACCCTCTCTAGAACGAATCTGTTGTTTTCTTAGCTTTCCATGGTACACTCAATACTCTTCTCCAGCACTACAGCTCAAAGGCATCAATTCTTCTATCCTCCCTGGTCATTTTCCAACTCTCTGACACATACCAAGTGATTGCAAAGACCAGGGTCTATATCAGACACACCTTAGTCTCCAGAGTGACACCATTGCTCTTCAGTACTTTGGAGAGGTCCCTAACAGCAGACTTTTCCATGGCAATTTCCTGGCTGCTGGTGCCAAAAGTGTTGACTGTGGAGCCAAGCAAACTAAAGCTGTGGACAATCTCAATCTCTTCACCATCTATCCTGATTCTGCCAATTGGTCTGGTGGTGAGAATCTTTGTCTTCTTGATATTGAGCCTCAATCCATATTGAAGGCTAAAGTGTCAAAGTACTATCCCCCAAGTAGGGATCATTAATTGAACCCCTTCAATGGAATAGGTGTTCTGTAAATGTATTTTGTTTCACTTTCATGACAACCCTATAAAGTTATTATGATTATTTACATTTTATGCATGAGAAAACAACTTTGGGGAGATGAATTTGATTTACTAAGACCATGAAATCAGTAAGTGGTAAAATAACTTGGAACTCAGGTTGACCTGACTCCCCAGTCTGAATCTTTTCCCATCACTCTTGCTGCCTCAAGTCTGACAGAAGTCAGGGCAGAGAGAGAGAGAGAGAGAGGTCACTAGGCAGAATTTTGTTCTGTTGAGCACAATGTTGTCTGAGTTGGGACCGACTAACTCCGTGGTGGCACTTAACAATGAGTTGGAAGGTGGGCCTTGTGGCACTGTGTGAGATCGCTCAGCATATTCTCTCCCCACTCAGGCTTGGCAAGGGAGGGACACACTCTTTTGCCTAAACATTCGGTCCCGTTAACTCTACCAGCTATATTATGCACAGCTAGCTGGTACTTTAGGCTGTCCTCCCACACTGCTGGCTCACACCTGACCCTCAGCTGCAGTCTCAAGTTCACACAGGAACTTCTGCGTCTGGGGTTACTCTTGGACCCTGTTGTCCTGTGGCGTTGGCAGAGGTGGCTGAAATTAGAGAGCAGGGCCCACCTTGGGACTTCACCCATCAGTCCGTCCCAATAACTTGTAATTGCCTTGAAGTCTGCTATCCAGTCAGATCTGGTGACTGCTAAGTCTTCCTTTCTAAATGACATTGTTCTCTACAGATTTTTGTTAGTTGCCTTCGAGTCGACTACGAACAACAAACAGTTCAGGACCGTGCCCTATCCTGCACTATCCTCACAGTCTCTGACAAGCTAGAGCCCTTTCTTTGTTTCAGTCACGGTGTCTATCCTTCTTGGTGAGGATTCTTGTCTCTTTTGCTGACCCTGTTCCAAGCTGATGTCTTCTTCCAAGGACAGACTTTTCCTGATAACCAGTCCAAAGTATGTGAAACAAAGTTTCGCCATCTTTATCGCCAATGAGCACCCTGGTTGCACTTCCTCCAAGACAGATTGGTTTGTTCTTTTGGCTGTTGTAGTGCATTCAATACTCTGCCAGCACCACAGTTCAAAGACATTGATTCGTCTTCAGTCTTCCTTTTCCACCAACCAACTTTTAGGTTCATAAGAAGCAATTAAAAATACTATGGTTTGAATCAAGTTCACCTTAGTATTAAACTTATTCATTAGCAAAGAGGTCCTTGACGGTAGGTTTCCCCAATGTGTCTTGATTTCTTAACTACTCTTACCATGGATGTTGATTGTGTGTCTAAAGAAAATGAAATCATTTTACTGTCAACTTCAAAAATCTTTTGTTCGTCTATCATGATGTTCTAGTTTGGTTCAGTGGTGAGATTTTTGTTTTCTTGATGTTGCTGCAGTCTTTGATCTTCTACAGTAAGTTCTTCCAAACTCTTTCACTTTCAGCCAACAAAGTGGTGTCATCTGTGTAAAACAGGTTGATGAGTCTGTCTGCCTTCCACATTCTCTGTAGATGAGCTTGCTTAATGTCTGATTTGAAGTAAGAGCAGTTCAAATTATTTTCAGGAGCACGCAAATAAACTCCACTCATGATCAAGTCCTGACCTTCCCAACTAAGAAGTGAAGCTCTCTCTCACAGAGGGGACTCAGACTGGAGGACTTTGCTACAGAGAGCTTGCACACTATCCCATAAGTAATATTTCGACTCAGAAGCCTCTACAACAGTAATTGTCTTGGAGAATCAGCTTTACATGCACTTAAATAACAACCCTCTCTATACAGACCATTTCCTGGAACTCCTCATTTTACCTTATGAATAGAGATGAATCTCCTTCCCACCTGCATCTCCATAACCCCCCAAAATTCTTTTATTCGATGAGTTGTAGGTTAGTGTCACTTCTCACCACATTTCCCTTTGCAAATGGTTTTAATTTGCAAATTATTTCCCCTAAAAAACCTTCTTTTCTGGCTTACACAGAAAAGCCTGTACTCTTCTTGTTTCACTGTTCTTACCTGAGATATCATGGCTGATGAATCCTGACTGAAAGAATACAAAAAAGTTGTTTACTTATGCTTTATTTACTATGTAAAGGCATTTGTAGATCACAGCAAACAATGGCTAACACTGAGAAGAATCTGAATCTCAGAACACTTAACTGTGCTCATGTATAACATATACATAGACCAAGAAGGAGTTGTCTGAACAGAACAAGGGCACATTAAATTATTTGAAACCTGAAAAGGTGTGCATCAGGGTTCTAGCCTTTCTCCATGCCTATTCAACCTGTATACTGAGTAAATCATTTGAGAAACTGGACTACGTAAAGAAAACTGTAATGTCAGGATTGAAAGAAGACTCATCAACAACCTGATTATGCAGATGACACAACCTTGCTTACAATAAGTGAGGAAGGCTTGAAGCACTTACTGCAGAAGATCAAAGACTACAACATTCACTATGGATTACATCTTAACATCAAGAAAACAAAAATCCTCACCACCGGACCAAAAGGCAATATCACGATAGATGGACAAAAGACTGAAGTTGTCAATGGTTACATTTTACTTATAATTACCAATCAATGTCCACGGTAAGAACAATTAAGAAATTAAGAGGTGCATTGAGGAAGCCCGCTGTCAAGAATCTCTTTAAATTGCTCATGAACAAGGATGTCAGTTTAGAGAATAAGATGCACCTAATGCATCCAAGGTATTTTTCATTCCTTCCTAAGCATCTGAGAGTTGGTCAGTAAAAAAAGACAGAATGAAGAATTGATGTCTTTAAATTGTGGTGTTGGCAAAGAGTATTGAACAGACTGTAACTGCCAAAAACCCATCTATTTTGGAAGAAGTGCATCCAGAATGCTGCTGAGAGGCAAAGAAGTGAAAATTTATCTCACATACTTCAGTCATGTGACCAAGAGGGGCCAGTCCTTGGAAAAATATATCATGCTAGGAAAGGCAGAGGCGTTAACAAAAGAGAGTAAGACCCTCAATGAGATGAACTGACACAGTGACTGTAGCAATAGGCTCTAGTTTGGTGGAGGCAGTCGAGTGTATCAGAAAGGGGCTTCTGCTGGCTCAGAGTCACAACCAACTCTCCTCACTTAAGGGTCTTCACAATATCTCTCCAGGCTGCCTGATTTATCCCCACTATTCCCTCAGAGGCAGATCCCAGAACTCCTTGATGAGCTGTGGTGGAGAATTCAGAGGAGCACGCTTCTGCAAAGCCATGCAACCTGCCTGGTGTTTCCACCTTGCTACACTTTTCTCACTCTTTGTCACTGTTTGTGTCGCTGCCACCACCTTCACAGTAACATCCTACTATTTTCAAATGGTATCTTCATCTCTTCATAGACTCAGTCCTTGTGATGTCCTTAGAATGTTCTCACAAGCTCAGAAAGAAATTGGCCCCAGTTGAGAACAGCTAGCAAGCTGAGTGCTGCTAACCTCTCACAGTGATGTTCACGACCTCGCTCTGGATAGAAGAGCTGTAGCTGGTGTCAGCTGCACAGTGACATCGCCAGGCAGGGCTTTCTCTTTGACAACAGGAATCTTCAACACTTTTCTGTGAGAATACTGATTTGCTTTTCTCACTCTCCTTGTGCCCAAAGAAAGTGGTATCTCCTGTGTCTCTAGCCGTAGTTGCAGATAAAGGCTAGCTTTCTCCTTTTGTTGCCGTATTCCCTCTTAAATAATGATTGTCAAGAAAACCTCACTAATATCATCCTTAAATTGGTATCTTCCTCCTGCTAAGGTATTATCAATAGGTTCCATGGAGTTGACTATGACTCAAAGCAACCCTATGAACAACAGATCAAAATCTTTGCCCTATCCTGCAATATCCTCACAATCTCTGCCAAGCTATAGTTCTACCCTTGTTGGAGGAGAAAAATCTTCCCGTTTTCTCTGACTGAAGAATATTCTGAGAACTATCCTTATGAGGTCAACAGCACACAGC
Organism: Elephantulus edwardii; assembly: GCF_000299155.1. NCBI lineage: Eukaryota > Metazoa > Chordata > Mammalia > Macroscelidea > Macroscelididae > Elephantulus > Elephantulus edwardii. The sequence continues at coordinate 1,275,247 of NW_006399918.1, forward strand.
ATAATGAAACAGTGGCTCTCACTGCTGCAGGTAAGACCCTTCTAACAGCTCCTTCTGAAGAACCAACTGCAATAATACCCAGTGATGGCATTTGCTTCATTTCAGTTGGGTTTTCCCATCCCTTGTCTCTCTGAGTTCTAATAGAGCCTGTAGCTTTGCCAGGCTCTCCTTTTCACTAGTCTCATTTCGTTAATGTCACTGGCCTACCACGTCCCCTTTCCTTTTTAATTAACTGTGCTGCTGTGTGGGAATAAACATTGTTTGTAGGACACTATGATGCAGTCAAGTCAGTGTTGGCAGCGGAGTAGGTGAAGCGCAGAGAAGGGAGGACAGTGCCCCTGAGATAAACAAGAGTGTTGCCTCCTCAGAGCTGGCAATGAGCAAGCCAATACGGCTAACCCTTGTGAGCAATTAAGGAAAATGTGAAAGAAACCTGAAGAGAGCTGCTTATGAGTGTAGCAGGGCTAAGAGAAGGCAGAGATATGTCTTATATGTCTTTGCTATGCAATAATACATATTCAAGTTTGTTTTTTTTTAATATCCACTTTTTTGAGATACAGTAAGTGCCAGATTATACAATCTCATTTAATCCTCACAACTCCTTTTTTTTTAATGAGAAAACAAATCTTATATTAATTTACTTGCACAAAGCCTCACAATTTATAGGTACAAAGCTGAAACTTTAGGTCAAGGCCACCAGAATCAGAATTTGTACTCTTTTTCACCATGTTAATACATCATGATGGTTTTATGGGTTTGTGTTGTTGTTTTTTAATATTCTCCCTTTAACCTATTTCTGTGGTGAATTACATCACTTGGCTATATTATTGAATTTTTGCAATAAGCTCTTCTTAGTTACAATATTTAATTGTTTTCATAAAAGGCTACATATGGTTTACTAATATTATTTCAAATTTTCACATCCTTTTTTGAATGAATTTTCTTTTGAACCATACCCATTTAGTTTTGGTTTCAGGGAAAAGTTAACCTCATAAAAGTAATTAAACTTTCCATGTTTCCTCTGACCTGCAGCCATTTAAAGCAATATTAGAAAGTTATCTGTTAACTCAAGGAGACTGCCACTAACCCAAAACATATTCTGAGCTTGGAAGATTTTTAATCTTTATTGTTAAATCATTTTTATTAATCCTCTCAGATTTCCTAAGCGTTTTAAAGCAATTTGGGATATTTTACCTAAATAGTTGGCCATTTTGTGTGTGTGTTGTTATTCTCTGTTGCGTCAGAATCGACTCCTCAGTGACCCTCTCATGAGTCTTCAGAGGCTACAAAGCGTTGAAAAGCTGATTATCCATCTTTCACCAAGGAACAGCTGGTGGGCTTGAACCTCCTGCTTTTGAGTTGGCAGGACAATCCTTATCCACAAGACCACACTTACTCTAATTTAGCCCATAGTGTTGCCTCTGTATTTTCACATAACATTCAAACAGTCTTCGTTTGTATTTGTGATTATCCTTTCTCCCTATTGCTTGTTATGTTTGTGTGATCTCCTTTCTCGTAATCAAATTGGTGTAATTCACAAAAAGTTGTGCTCTTCCCCAAAGACCAAGTCATTCTGATCATTTGAATCCACCAGTAACTGCAAGGGAAGGATGGCCATCTCCGCCTCTGTAACTTGTTGTGAGATGGCATCACGTTGAGAACGACTCACAGTGACCATATAAACAAAAGATCTGAACCCTGTTCTATCCTGCGCCATCCTCACACTTCCTGACACACAAGAGTCCATTGTGGCAGTCACCATGTTAGTCCACTTTGCTGACGGTCTTCCTCTCCTTCACCAACCCTCCACCCTTCCCAGTGTCATGTCCTTTTCCTAGGAATAACTCCTCCTAGCAAAAGGTTGGAAGGATGTAAGGTGAAGCCTCATCATCCTTGCCTCTAAAGAGCACTCTGACTGCACCATTTCTAAGACATATCTGTTTATTCTCTTGGCCATCCATGGGATGTTCAGTGCTCTTCTCCAACACCACAGCTCAAAGGGGTCAATTCTTTTTCTGTCATCCTTATTCATTGTCCAGATCCCAGATGCATAGCAAGTAATTGGAAAGATTATGGCCTGAATCAGACACACTTTAGTCCTCAAACTGGCATCTTTACTCCTCAATAATTGGGAAAGGTCCCTAACTACAGATTTTTCCAGTGCAATGTGTCTTCTTATTTCTGGTGCTGCTGGTAACAAGGGTGTTAATTGTGGATCCAAGTAAGATGAAACTGTTGACAATTTCCATCTCCTCTCCAACCATCATGATTTGGTTTGTTTTCTTTTACTGTATGGCTGGACTTAAGAAGGGTTCTGTCTTTATCACCTCTCTTTCTTCTGCTTTGCTCCATTAACCTCATTCTCAAACAGGTAATGATAACTGCTGACAAACTCTAGACTGACATCACCAATTTCAGCTAGAAATCCTACACAGAGAGAAAGATGGGCATTTCCCAAAGGACTCCAGTTTTAAAAAGAAATAAAACAAGCAAAGCAAGTATGATTAATGAACCCATTTATATGGTATATACATTCTCCCTCTCCACCACGTACCCTGCAGTGTAAATGGGCTTGTACCAGCCAGGTGTGGTTGTTGTTTTAGTTGCTGTTATGTGCCGTCAAATCGCTTGCAACTCATAGCAACCCTATGTAAAATAGTCCTGACACCTGTCCCATCCTGTGTTAACTTTACTGTCTCTGACATACCTATTCCCATTACTCCAGTCACTGAATCAATTCATCTCAGTGATGGTCTTTCTCTCTTTCTCTGTCCCTCCACCCTTCCAACCATGATGTCCCTCTCCAAGGACTGGTCCCTCCTTGCAACATGCCCAAAGTATGTTAGTTGAAGCTTCAGAATCCTTGCCCCCAAGGAGCAGCCTGATTTCACCCTCCCTAGGACAAACCTGTTTGTTCTCCTGACAGTCCATGATAAATTCAATACTCTTCTCCAGCACCACAGCTCAAAGGCATCAATTCTCTTTCTATCATCCCTAGTCATGGTCCAGCTCTCTGATGTATAGCAAACAATTTTGAAGACTGTGGTCTGGATCAGGCACACCTTAGTTGCCAGACTGACGTAGTAATTGTTGCTCTTGAGTTCTCTGGAGAAGTCCCTGACAGCCAACTTTCCCAGTGCAATCCGTCTCTTGATCTCCTGGCTGCTGGTACCAAGAGTGTTGAATGTGGATCCAAGTAAACTAAAACTGTTAACAATCTCAATCTCTTCACTATCAATCATAATGCTATCAATTGGCCAAATGGTAAGAATCTTTGTTTTCCTAATGTTAAGCTTCAATTCATATTGAAGGTTGCAATCCTTGACCTTCTTCAGCAAACACTTCAAGTTCTCCTCAGTTCCAGCAAGCAGAGTTGTGTCATCTGCAGTTTTCCAAAAGGAAAAACTTAGATGACTGTGGGTGATGCACACTGGTGGTGTAGATACTTGTCAGTAACTGGAAACTATGCCCCAGGTGAGACAGCTTTTCCAAAGGAAAAAAAGTGCTTGGTGCAGAGGTTCCATGAGTTTATGTACACCTCTAGTTGGGTGGTCCTTGGGCCTGGAGTTAATTGTGTTTGGGAAAAACATTGTTCTAAATGGTACAGCACTGGTCTGTAAGTTTGTTATACTGAGAACTTGGGGTTGCTGTGATACTGAACGCTGTGTCACTAGTGTGTCAGATGTCATATGATTACCCATGATGGACAGGGTTTGGCAGAGTTCCCAGATTAAAACAGGATTGGAAGCCAGATTGGCATCTACTTCTTAAAAACAGGCTTTTGGAAACTCTATGGAAATTAGAGAACTGATGATAGTTAAACAACAGGGTTCAGATCTTTTGTTCATAGGGTCACTATGAGTTGTACTTAAAACACCTTAACACTTTGACGGCACTTAACAACAACAGTTGGGTGGAGCTTATCTCTCATCCTAATCCTCTCTCCTTAATACAATAATTACTTCATCAGAAAATAAACAATCTTTGGCTAGAGAAGACATCTGATATCCAGAATACCAGAAAAATAGTTATGAAACTGTAAAATTTGAGTGTTCTTAATCAAGATTGCACTATTTATATTGTTCTATTATCTCTTCTGTTTTACATTCTCTTCCTATATATTTCTATTCATCAAAACAAATTCAGTAATAGAGAAACACTGTGAAGGGAAGATCTAAAAGCTTTTTCTTTCTCTGGATTTTAATGGGAAAGGATTTGCGGGGGGGGGGCGGTGAGGGCTGCTGGAAAGACACTGGTCTCTCAAGGACATCAGATCACAAAGGACAGAGCATTTTGAAGATTGAGGTGATATAAAGACAGGTCACCCCAAACCCCAATATCTCCAGTGCTCATGTCTACAGCAGAAGACAGGAGATTACGCCCTCTGGTCCCTGCCCCAGCCTCTGAAGAGAACTGTAAACCCATGCACCAAGGAGTGCCATAAAAAGAGGCCCTACATGATGGGGTGGGACTTTAGAAGTACTGTGCCAATGCCCAGCTTTAGGGGCACGGAGAGGCCTGCCACTCATTCAGGGAAACGGAATCATCCTTATTGGGAACTGGAAATCATCTAGGATTTGGAGTCAATTGTGTAGCACTTTGGCTTGCTTCTCCCACTACCAGCCACATGAGACAAAACTCTTGCAGGAAATGAAAGAACACATGGACTGACTTCCTCGTTGTTGAGACAGGATCAAAGAAAATGTATTCATAGAGACATTTTGTGAAAAGCTAAGTCCGGAAGAAGTCCCAGGAGCCTGATTCCAGGTTCCAAAATAAAGATAGTCTTCTTGAGAGGCACGTGTCCTCAACTTCAGGACTTCTTCATTTAGGGCCTTGTTTTCCTTAGGAGATTCTGTGAGTTTATGTAAAAAAATGCTTTCCAGATCTTTCTGATCTTAATACATTTCCTGCTTTTCTCTATCATATTCTTACCTAGTTCTCTTTGAGAATCTGGAGACTGAGCCAACTAGATCTCATTTTCTCCTTTGTGACCTCACAAGCATGGGTCATTACACAGATGCAGGCCTTATATTTTTGTCTGTGACTCCTTCAACTCCCTCTCTCCCTTTGTTTACAGGCCCCTCATCCTCCTGACCTCCTAATCTAAAGATCTAAACTTGCCTTTTTTAGAGGAAAAATCCAACAACAGAGGTTTCTGGAATTCTCACCCCATAATGACATGTTTTGCATCTTAACATCAAGAAAGCAAAAATCCTTACCACAGGATCAATAGGCAACAACATGATAAGTGGAATAAAGATTGAAATTGTCAATTATTTCATCTTACTTGGACCTCCAATTTCCCTTGGTACAAGCAGTCAGAATATCAGGAGATGTACAGCATTGGGAATGCCTGCTATCAGAGACCTGTTCAAAGTCCTGAAGAACAATACTGTCAGCTTAAAGATTAAGGTTTACCTAATCAAAGCCATGGTCTTTCCAATCACTTGCTATACATCTCAGAAATGGACAAAAAATAAGGATGACAGAGAAGAATCAATACCTTTGAATTATAGTATTGGAAAAGAGTATTGCATATCCCATGGACTGTCAAAAGAATGAACAGAAATATCTTGAACAAAGTGCAATCAGAGTCAAGGATGGCGAGGTTTCATTCCACATACTTTGGGCATGTTGTTAGGAGTGGCTATTTCTTGCAAAGGGACATCAGCCTTGGAAAGGTGGAGGGTCAATGAAAAAGAGGACTGATACAGTGACTATGGCAATGGGCTCAAGTGTGTTGGGTAAAAGGAACGTGCAGGATAGGACAGAGTTCAGAACTGTTCATGATGTCACTATGAGTCATACTTGACAGGACAACACCTAACAACAGCAACAATGACTACTCACATGCTCAGTCCAGGACTTCCCCAGTATTATCCAAAACTATCTAAAGATAGTTCTAGCAGCTCTGGTGGCTTAACAGTAAAGAATTTTTGCTGGTAGTTTGAATCTACCAGCTGCTCCACAGGAGAAAGATAGGCAATTTACTCTCAAGCTATTTACAGCCTCTGAAAACCTACTGGAGAGTCAGCTATGAGTTGGATCTGACTCAATGGTACATAACAACAACATCTAAAGATGCCAATATTGTCTTCTAGAGCAGACAGAGCTGCTCCTGAGGTAGAGAAACAAGGATAAAATGAGATGGTTTCTACATTTGGTAAAAATGTGATTCTAGAAACAGAAAAATGTAAAAATGGGGGTTTGTAACTTCGTTTCTAAGTGAATTGGGAAGAAACTAGCTTTTAAAATATGTCTGTCTTTAAATTTTTCTTAAATTACAAGTACAAAATACATTAGGAAAAGAGTGGTATTCAAAAAGAAAATAAAAGTCAGCCATAATTCTAACACCCAGAAGTAATTGCTGTTAATGTTCTAATGTTTCTAAAGTGTTTTTATGAATATATAAATATATATGAATGGATATATACTTTCATTTTATGA
>NW_006399918.1:1301354-1336246 GCF_000299155.1 Elephantulus edwardii
GAGGCTTTGTCTGACATACTTTGGGCATGTCACAAGAAGGGACCAGTCCTTGGAGAGGGACAACATGCTTGGGAGGGTGGAGGGACAGCGCAAGAAAGGAAGATCCTCTATGAGGTGGACTGATTCAGTGACCGGGGTAACAGGAATAGATTTGTTGGAGATAGTGAGATTGGCACAGGATAGAGCAGGATTTAGGGCTGTTGTACATAAACTTGCTATGAGTCACAGGCAACTTGATGGGACATAATAACAACAACAATATCTGCTCTGTGCCCATAGATGTAATTTGTTGTCTTTGTGAACTAGCTTATTTCTCCCCCTTCACTTGCATTTCATTCATCGTCTATTCTGATGTTACAGTACTTAGTGTTAAATATTCTTGGACCTTGTATTCTTCAGCCTTTTCCATTTCTTACATTCAATACTTTTTGCCTTGAAATATCTTTGTCCATTCTTTGACTGATATAACATTTACATGGAATGTATAGTTGAATTTTTATTTTGTATTGAAGTTGAAATTCTTTTTATATTCAATGTGCTTGTCTTTTATTATAGGCAAATTTCCTTTGGTTTTTCAATCATTTTGTTTTCTTCTTCCTGTTCTATCTTGAGTTGCAAAGTTAAACTCCTTAGTTCCCGGCTCACTCCCCTGTGCTGGTCTATGTTAATTATCTCTAAATTTATCTCTGTTTTTTTTCCTATTTCCTTCTGCCGTCAGGTGGTATTTCCATTTCTCAGCTGCTATCAATAATTCCTGGGAGCTCTAGTGGGCTAGTGGTAAAAAGATGCTCTGCAATTCTGAAGACACATGGTTTGAATCCATCTGTGGACAAACAATGGACAATCTCCTCCAGTGGTATCTACTATCTCTTAAAACCCACTGAAGGGTCAGCTATGGGCCAGTTCAAGTCAATGAAAAACAACAACAAACACTCAGTGATTCGAATGTGTTTTATATGTTTTCTTCATTTACACGAACCTAAATATTACCTTTACATATGACACTATACTATTTTTCACTTGACCCTTTTTTATAAAGTTTATATCCTTATTGTACTTCTAGTTAGTCTATTTCTACTATAGTCTACATTTTATTTCACTACACTCTTTTACGTCAATTCCCCAGGGATGAACACCTTGGTTATATCCAATTTATTGATACTGTAAACACTGGCAACTTGCTCTTTGACTTTGTGTCCTGAGTTTACATGAGGATTTCTCTAGATACAACCCTCGGAACAGGATTTATGGCGCAAGGAATTCCAGGTGCTCCCAAAAGTTCTTGCACTTTTCTACTGACTCCAATAATGCATGAATGACCCCTGACCCCACATCCCAGACAACTGTTGGCATAAATGCACTTTCTACTGGAGCTCTGGAGACATATAATCCATAAGGAGTTGCACTGCTGACCTGAAGGTGGGATGTATGGCAGAATCCACCAGCTGCTCCATAGAAGAAAGATATGACCACCTGTAAATAGTCATGTCTTCCTCTGACCCAGAAAACTCAAAGGCTCTGAATTTTGAGAATTTTTGCCAATCACATGAGAATAAAGAGAGATGGTATTGATGTTTTTCTTGAACTTTGGTGGTTTAGTGGTAAGGAATTGTGCTGCAAACCAAAAGATGCATGGTTTGAATTTACCATCTGCTCTGCCGAGTGAAAGACGGGAAGCTTCCTTCCATGAAATTTGTTGCCTCTGAAAACCCACTGGAGAGTCAACTACGAGTCTGTTCCAGTTCAACAGCACTGGGCAACAACTTATCAGTAAGTGCAAGCATCTTACATGCAGTTGTTAGTTTTGGAGTTTCCTCTCTTATGAAATTGCTGCTTTGTATGTTTTGCCCAATTTATTAACAGTTAAAAGATGCAAAAGTTATTGCTAAGAGGTTAGGGCAACTCACAGCTGACACTCCAATGGGCTTTGGGAGGCTGTAAATTGCACAGGAGGAAATTGCTTGTCTTTCTCCTTCAGAACCACTGATACATTTGAACCACCAGCAAGACTCAGTCTTTGGGTTTGCCACCTGATTCCCTGAAGACTGCCTGCTACCAGTGTCAGTCCTTGTTTTTCTTTATTGATAAACAGATCCTGTTCTTTCTAAATAAATCTCTTGCTTGTTTTAAACTTTGTGAATGTCACCACTTTGTCATCTGTTCATCTCGTTCATATGTTCTTTATTAAGCAGAAATATTTATTTTTTTCATTTAATCAAATAATTTTATTTGTCTTTCAAATTTTTTTACTTTCAATGTACACTTTTTAGGTTTTGTTTAAGAAATGCTTCCCTCTCCTAAGTCTCAATGATAATCTCCCAATATTATCTTCCCTTAATTTATAAGGGAGCTTTTTACATATAAATATTTAAATCCTTTAGTATCCACTTTTACATTGATATTAGTTATAGACACAAATTAATTTTTCACATAAAGAGGCCATTTCCTCATCATTATTTTGCGCTGTCAATTTTAAATGTTTTCTTGTGTGCAAAGCCTTTTTTGTGATTTTCATATTCTGTTTCAAGGAGGAGCACCAATGACATTGTCCAAAAGGCACTGTGCTCTTAACTCAATGGCTGTGCCTCTTTGGCTGTTTCCACCAAGAACTCCAAAAGAAAGATGAACAGTCTCCTTCTATGTGATTTACATCCTTGGAAACCCCCTGGAGGACCAGCAATGAGTTGACTGATTTAATAATAAGGACATCTTTTTTTTCCATTTCCGACATAATAATTTTCTTGTTCTAGCATTCTAATGTATCTTACTATCTGGTCATGTAAGACCCCCCCCTCTTGACTTTTCTTTAATAAATATAATCTGGATTTTTTAGGAATTTTTTTAAAAGTAAATTTTTTAGAATGAATCTATTGAGCTTCTTAAAAAAAAATCAAGAAGGCATTTGTATGAGATTTTATTGTCTTTGCAAATTAGCCTGAAAGATTTAGTTGTGGTTATTCCTACCAGATTCCCACTTATCTCACTAATTTGATCTGTATGGAAGACAAACACATCTTGAAAAATGACAGTTTTTATAAACTTAATCAGATGATGACTCTAGTTGCAACCTTTGCTGTAGGTGTGATTTTGTATCATAAAGCAAATCAACTTACCCCTGGTACTTGTCATGTAGCTTTTGATCAGACAGCTACTTTTTCCCCCCTGGAAAGAATCTTGTGGAACATATTCATCAGCCTACCTTAAAGTTATGGCATTTTTTCCAGTCCTTTGTTATATAATCACAGAGATTTTGATCACTTTCTCCATTCCACAGGGCATCACAAAGGTTCACTATCTTAGTGACTCATAGTAATTAAATAAGCTGATCAGAAGCTTACAACTCTAGATACCTTGGTATGAAACACAAATGCCAAAGGATGGTAAATAAGCCCAACTTTACTAGGGGTTGAGTGATCTTGGGAACATCAGAAAATACACATGTATCTTCCTTGGACATGTTCGAAAAACTCAAAGCTCAAATTTATTGCTATTGAGTTAGAATCAACTCATAACTGGAGGTCTAGTGGGTTTTCTCAGGCTGTAAATTGCTCAGAAGGAGGTTGCCCATCTTTCTCCCTCAAAGCTTCTGGTAGAGTCTAGCTACCAGAGACATACTGCCTTTGGGCACTCTACTACCTTTAGAATTACAATTTCTAGTCTAGTAGCTGGAGACCAGTTTGAAAGTCATCCACAGGAGCTGGTTCTACAGAGGCTGAGAGTGGTGAGCACTAGGGTGGAATGTTGATTCGCTGAGGGAAGTGAGGCCATGTGATAAGGCCTCCTATTAAAAATCCATTCGGGCACTTGGGCCTGGTTTAAATTGTCTTTTGTTTTTTTGGTTTTTGGTTGTTTTTTTGGTTTGTTTTTTTTTTCCAAACATTCTTCTAAGTGGTACAGCACTGGTCTGTGCATTGCTGTACAGAGATAACTCGTGGTTGCTCTGATGCTAAACACTGTGACATTCATGGTGGACAGTGTTTGGTAGAGCTTCCTGATTAAAACAGGCCTGGAAGCAGGAGTTGCCTCTGGAACCCCTATAAATAGCTCTCAGGTCTTTCGTTCATAGTTCATAGAGTCACTATGAGTCGTCTACAATTCAATAGCACTTAACAACAACAGTTAGCATCCATTTGATGCTAATTTCAAATGGAGCTCTATCAAAAGAAACGTTCTTCAAAAGGCCATTTTAGTGTTTGGGGCAGCTGCGGCAGATAGACATGCTCCATGGATCCTTTGGAAGGCCCCTGCAGCTTGGTTTAATCAAAGCACATACTTACAGAGCTGAGAGTTAGGGGATGCTTATAGTAGCCTCTACAAATAACTATTTTTCTTTTGAAAAATAGTTCTGGCTGGCTACTGAGCCTTAGCAGAGACTGGATGATTGACCATGAACCACCAAGTAGCACGCGATTGATTGGAGCTGTTCATTATCAAAAGATAAGTACGACTTGACCTAGTAAACCAACATTTTGGCATGCACAGAAGCAGACTTTCCATTATCATCTTCTGTGATACGGAGCAGAGCAGGCAAAAGGCAATGAATGGGGCAAAGGACAAATAAGAATCAGTACAATAAGCAAGGAATTTCTCTCTCCCTTGAGTAAAAAATGAATGTGTTGAACCTCAGAAATGATGGAATAGAGTCTTCTCCAAATAGGATTCAAGTTATATGCACTAGAGACTGAAAACTAATCTCTCCATTTATCCAGGGGAGAAAGAGGAAGGTCAAGTCTAAGAAAAAAATCCACTTCTGAATGATGAATGAATTTAGGAATGGAAAAGTATGATTATCTATGGAAATTGTGGGGTCTAATAAAAAGTAACTGCCTCTAAACAAAGAAATCATCAACCAGGTGGGCACTGTCTTTCTCTTATGCTGAGTAAGGGGTTTTGAGGAGGGAAGAATGAAAGAAATGTCTTGATTTTGATAAAAATTTAATATTAAAAATATTCAATATTCATGGGGTAATGGTGGGCATAGTCCAACTGTGATTAATTTTATAAAACACAATGTATGAGAATGATAGTAGGAAACATAACATCAGTGAGTGAAACTGTATGTGGGGCAATTTGCATACTAACAAAAAAATGTCATTGAGATTCCTCTACTAAACAAGAAAGTCATCATTTGACAAGTCAAGCTGAGTCTTCAGTGACGATGTTCAGGCACTACTGCCACCCATTTAAAAAACCTCACCATCTTCTAAACAATGAGACTCAAAAGACAATGAAAGTTTAACTCTCTTGATTGGGACAGAATAGGGAAGAAGATGGACAGGTTTGTGGAGGTAGAACGTAAGATTCTCTGACAGGAGAAAGCTCTTTGACCAATTCCCTACAGGGAAATGTGAGTGATATCTTTGCACCCCATAGTTAATATGACCTATGTTCTGGTGTGAGGATACTACAAGCTTGTCACCAATAAACCAAGTTTCTCTATCCTAGGAAATGTAGTTGAATCTTCTTTAAAGCTTATCCCTCCTTCTATTTTGAAAGTCCATGGAAGAGAGTTTATGAACTAGATCCAGCTCTAATTGAGTCTCTGTAGAAACAAGAAAGCCCTACAGCAAGGGTAACACAAGTCCCAAGAGCATCATATCCTGGAAACAGGAAATACTGGGACTGTACTGATGTTAGGGAGAAAATACAAAGACCACAGGGTCTGAGACTGGAAATATAGAGCCCAGAGTGAGAGTGAGAGGATCCAGTCTGTCAGTCTGGGGATGGACAGGGGGAGGCAGACCTTTGTTCTTTTTTCCTGTTCTGTTCCTGAAAACTGAACTCTGCTAACAAATAGCTAGCTCCCAGCAGCTATCGTGGTCCTCTCCATTTATCATTGGCTCACAGAACTAGGTCATTTATCAAGGTATTCTAGTAACCTCAAGATTTACAACATCTTTGCATCCCTGAATCTTGCTCCTTCCAACCAGTAAAACCACTATGTGTTTACCGTGAAATGATAGGGTGCTCATCAGCTAGCCACAGAGACTACTGGGGAAGAAGAAGGGGTCTGAGGAGGGATCTCTTCCAACATAACTGAAAAATAATGAGGAGTTACCCATTCAAAGACCTGGAACATTATAGACAAGAGAAACCAGGGAGTCTGGAGCAGAGAGAAGTGTCATGGAGGCTAGAATTTGGCAATATGATTGGTAAAAGATTCATCAATACCCTGCGTTATGCAACTCTGATTACTGAAACTGAGGAGGACCTGAAGCGCTTGCTGCCTGAGAAGGTCAAGATCTGTAGCCTTCAATATGGATTGAAGTTCAACATCAAGAAAACAAAGATTCTCACCACTGGGCCAATTGGCAGTCATTGTAATGGATGGTGAAGACATTGAGATAGTTAACAGTTTTAATTTGCTTGGCTCCACAGTCAACATTCTTGGTACCAGCAGCCAACTTGGTTGGGAAAGTGCATTGGGAAAAGTCAGCTATCACAGACCTCTCCAGAACACTGAAGAGCAATGACATCAGACTGGAACTAAGGTGCATCTGATCGGGGCCATAGTCTTCATAATTGCATGCTATGTATCAGAGAGCTGGACAGTGACTAGGGATAATAGAAAATGAATTGATGCCTTTGAGCTGTGGTGCTGGAGAAGAGTGTCCTACCATGAACTGTTAGGAGAACAAATAGGTTTGTCCTGGAGAGGGTGAAGCTGGGCTGATCCTTGGAGTCAAGGATTCTGAAGCTTCATCTGACATACTTAGGGCATGTTGCAAGGAGGGACCAGTCCTTGGAGAAGGACATCATGTTTGGGAGAGTGGAAAGACAGCGTAGGAGAGGAAGACCGTCAATGAGATGGATCGAGTCAGTGATTGGGGTAGTTGTAGTAGGTGTGTCAGAGACAGTGAGGTTGACACAGGCTAGAACAGGGTTTAGGGCTCTTGCACATAGGGTCGCTGTGAGTCACAAGGGACTTGATGGCACATGACAACAATATGATGCTAAAGGAAATGTGATCTTCTACGATGTCCTTCAAAGCAGATCAACATTCTCCAATATGGTCTTTCATCACTTTCCATTGAGTACCAGACATGTGCCCAGTGAAGTTTTCTTATCATCCACCTTAACCTTCTGGGGGGGGGGGGACTGGTTATCTGAGTTCTCAAAGTGAGAGCTGCATCTGAAGGCTATTAGAAAGATAACCAAGATGGTTCTAACTCATGGAGACCCCATGGATGCCAGAATAGGATTATGCTTATTAGGTTTTCACTGGCTAATGGACTCAAACTCCAGCGTTTGAGTTAGCAGTCATGTCTGCTCACCATTTGCACCACCCAGGGACTCTAATGGAAGTGTAACCAATGTACATTTTATTGTGGTTCCATAAAATTAACAGGAATAGCTCTCTCTTAGGTACTTACTGTGTGCCCACACTAAACTGAGAAACTTTATAATAATCATGTTTAATCCTCAGAACAACTCCATAACAACCTGTTTTAAGGAAGATAATGTTCTCTTCATTTTATAAAGTAAAAATCAAATCACTTGCTCAAATTCTGACAAGCAGAGATGATGGGGTTAGGGCTCATCACACCCACATCTGCCTTCTTTACTGGCAACTGCTGCTTGCTATGACCTCTGCCAAAGCTTCATTCAAATTTGGACTAGAGTAGGTGGCAAAATTTCAGGAGGTGGCAAATCAAAACACCAAAACTGTTGCCATTAAGCCAATTCTGACTCATAGCAATTTGTTCAGCTGAGTGGAACTGCCCCATAAAGTTTTCAAGGCTATATTTACCAAAGCAAACTGCCTCATCTTTTTCTATAAACAGCTTACAGGTTAGAAGCTCAGTGGTTAACGACTGTGCCACCAAAGTTCCTTGTTGTTAAAAGCTGTCAAGTAGAATGCAACTCATAGCGACATTATGAACAACAAAACTGAACCCTGTCCTATCTTGTGCCAACCTCACAATCTCTGACACACTCAAGCTCATTGCTGAAGTCACTGCATCAATCCCTCCGCTTGAAGGTCTTCCTCTCTTTCATCAACCCTCTATCTTTTCAAGCATAATGTCCTTCTCTAAGGAAAAGCCTTTCCTAGAAACACGTGCAAAGTTTGCAAGACAAAGCTTTGCCCTCCTTGCCCCCAGGAGGACTATGACTACACTCTCTGCAGGACATACCTCTTCTTTTGGTAGAAACACAGAGACAGAGGACCTTCTTCTATAACCTCCTGAGATAGAAGGTTCCTTTGATGGTAAATAGCTAATAGGATATTGCAACTTAGAGTCAGCTGGAGAATAAACCACACAAACATGAAACTTCACAGTATGTTTAGAGATCAATGAATGAATTGATAGGAAAAAATAAAAAGGCAAGATAAAGCTTGGCTGTAAAGGGCATTGAATACTTCAGTAAGGAGTTGTTTACTTAGTTGGTGAGACAAAAATCACAGAAGAGTGATGAGAGAATCAGAACTACTGTCTGTGCTATGTTTGGAAACTTTGTTGGTATATGGATAAAAGAAAGCCTGGAGAACAGACAACCTGATGAGAAAGTTTGGAATATGGAAGACACATTTCTCAGTCTCTACACATTCCCAGCTCTGTCCAGTAGCACAAAATTGATGTCATCATACATAAATCTATTTTTAACCATGGAAGGAAGACATCAGTACAACACACATTTGCACAATTTGCTGATTTGACAGGCAGATAGGTTTTTTACTCAAACATCAGCACAACAAGAAAATTGTGTATACCATTCCTCTTCTCACAATGAAGAGAAAAGCAAAGGAGGGGTTTATTTGTATATCCTGTACGAAATCAAAGTAATTGACTATTAACATACCAGTGGAGTTGATAGCCTATTAATTGATTATTAACTGAGAAGTTCGTATGTGTCTTTTATGACCAAAAGGGAGATCTTGGCATCTTTTCTGTACCTGCTAACACCCAACAAGGCCATCTGTCTACTCTGCTTTTGTTCACAACAAATTTTACTGCTGCATTGTGCTGCTTCATGAAGACTGTTCAGAGCATTGATTTTTCAAGTCAGCCAAGGGTCAGATCAGCCAGAAATGCTGAAAACAGCAGCCAGAACCGCCAGGGCCCATTCCAGCCTTTCTGTGCACCACCGATTGTTTGCTGGTCATTCAGAAACAGACAGATGCACCATGCCAGTGCCACACTCAGCTGGGCTCTGACAGCTAGGACCCAGAGGTACTCTAATGAAATTGTCCTCCTTCAGAACCCAACATTGCCGAGAGCCCTTGTGGTCATAAGAACTATCAATTCTTATCTGATCAACTGAAGTTACCTATATGAGCGAATATTCCATGCTAGTAGCAATTACATTTTGAGAAGGTACAATAGGATTGCATACAGGGACAGAATCTTAGAGACTAACTTGATCATGGAGTCTCATATTTGTGGATATAAAAAGTGGTATGGGGACTCCACTTCTGACCTCTGTCAACTCCACAAGGAGGAGCTGTCCCCATCAACATCATCCACAGTACAAAACTAATTCCTATGAAATCAGACATGGCTCTCATATTCTTCTTCATATTTACGCAAATTTTAACAGCAACCATCCCTCCCAGGGTTCTTGCTTCTCAACCATGTGATTCAATATCCATTACAGTGGCCACACAGATTTCATAGAACCATATTTACAGTATGGTCTTTAGTAGGGATGTTAGCAAGTTATAATTTGGGTTGACAACAGCACAGCTTTTCAAGTGTGCTAACAGACCTTTTAACGTTTAGTCTCATGACTTAGATCAATGTTACAAAGTTCTGTTAGTCCTTCCAATTATAGCATCTCCTTTCAGTCTTCCAGCAAGCTTGGGTAAAAATTTCTGGCTCCACGGGGCAGCATTTCCAAGTCAGCTCTATCTCACATCGATCTCTGGGTCCACACTGAGGCTGATGCTGCTCTTGTGTAAGTTCTGGTCCGACACAGGACTCTCTGGCTGCAAAGGACACATACTGCATTCTCTGTTTCTTCTTCTTCTTCTTTGTTGCAACAACAACATTCATTCTGTACATTGAGCAAATCATTTCAGAAGTTTGACTCTATGAGGAAGAATTTGGCATTAGAAATAGAAGACTCATCAATAATCTGCATTATGCAGATGGCACAATCTTGCTTTGCTAAAAAGGAAAAAGGCTTGATTGAAATGCTTGCTGCAAAATATCAAAGACAGCCCTCAATTTAGACTACATTTCAAAATCAAGAAAACAAAAATATTCATCACTGGACAATGGGAAATATAATGATAAATGGAGAAAAGATTGAATTTGTCAATTATTCCATTTTACTTGGATTCACACTCACTACCCATGGTAACAGCAGTTGAGAAATTAAAAGTCATCTTGCATTGGGAAAATGTGCTGTTAAAGACATCTCCAAATTGTTAAAGGGCAATAATGTCAGATTAAAGACTGAAATGTTCCTGATCTGAGCCCTTGTTTTTTCAATTGCTCTCTATGCATCTGAAAATTGGACAATGAATAAGGATGACAGAAGAAGAACCTTTGAGTTGTGGTGTTGGAGACGAGTACTGAATATCCCATGGATTGCCAAAAGAAAAAAAATAGGTTTTAGAAGTGCAACCAGATTGCTCCTGAGAGACAAGGATGTGAATCTTTCATCTCATATACTTTAGGCATGTTTTAAGAAAAGTCCAGTCCTTAGAGGAAGAGAGCATGCTGGGAAATGTAAAGAGTCAGGAGGGAGATAAAGACCCTTAATGAGATGGTATACAACACAATGATTGTAACAGTGAGTTTGTGCTCAACGTTGGAGATTATGAGGATGGTGCCGCATAGGGAAAGGTTTTGCTATGTTGTTACTAGGATCACTATAAATTGTAGTTAACTAGAGGACACCTAACAAAGTCTGTGGGGAGTCTTGCTGCTAATTCAAATGTTCGCTTGAATCCACCAAACAAACAAACAAGTCTACCTTGGAAGAAGTGCAACCAGGATGCTTCTTAGAGGCAAGGTTGGTGAAACTCTGTCTCACACACTTGGGCCAGAACTTTGACAAGAACATCATGCTGGGAAAGATAGAGGGTAAAAGAAAGACAAGGAGGTCTTCAACAAGATGGATTTACACAGTGACTGTAACAATGGACTCAAGTATATCAGAGACTGTTAGTACATCACAGAATAGGGAAAGCAAGATACAGATCTATTGTTCATAGGGTTGTTATGAGTTATAGGTGACTCCACGGCACCTACAAATAGCATCAGCATCAGAGCGCCTTTCATCATGGCTACGTGCAATACCACCATTAAGAACCTGTGATCAATTCTGATCCCTTCCTTCTCTCCACATGAGGAAATGGAGGTCCAGAGAAATTAAGTAACTTGGCTAAGATCACAAAGATTAATGATTAAAAGAGTTAACATTGCAAAGAAGACTGAGGGTGGGGGAAAGGAAGAGGGAAGGAGGAAAATGTACAACAATGAATGAATGAAAATCTACTTTCATTAAAATCACAATTAATACCATTTTTAAAAAAAAAAGAAAGAGAAGTAGCTCCCTTAACATCCCAACATCCCTACTTCTTCCTAGCAATGAGAACACTTCTAATTATTTTTATGGGGTTTTTGTTTTTGTTTTTGGTGGAGTTTTTGTGGTTGGTGTGTTGTTGTTTTTTTCGTTTGGGTTTTTTTGGTTGTTGGATCTTTTGTTGTTGTATTGAGAGTTTTTAAAAACTATTTTAGTTGAATTAACTATAGTATAACTTCATCTCACATACTGTGCGCATATTGCTAGGAGGCATCAGTCCTTGGAAAAAGACAGAGTCAGTCAAAGAGAGAAAGAGCCTTCAAAACCTTAATTGCTTTCTGGGGAGTCTATTCCTGTCATGGATTTTGAACTTGGGAAAAAGGCTTTGCTTATGTAGGAAGATGCTACAGAGTTGGGAGGAAAAGAGATGTAAACCATACCTAGAAGCAGAATCTTTGACATATGAAATTATATGACATTTTTGTTGATTTTACAGCAAACAATTTCATATTCTTTTTCAACCATGTGTCTTTGGCTTAGTGTGTTTTCACAAAAAAAGTAACACTTATAATTATTTCATCATTTATTTAGAATCAGTATGAATATATTAATTTATAATTATTTGTGGAAGAGGTGAAATATTTGCTCAAAATTAAGTTGCTGCTTCTTTCAGAGTAGTCTTATGGCTGAGTTGGGAACCCATACAAATTTAAAAAAACAAACATAAAATATCAGAGTGTCTGCAAAAGTGAATCTCACTGTCTCTGAAGATGTCCTGCTCAGGGTTATTGGTTCAACTCTGTCAAGAGCAGTTGCTGGGATTCCTGTGAATGAATCTGGTTGGTTGCATCCAGCTGTAGGAAATGGACTTTTTGTGCATTATATCCAGGCTAGAATGAACTAACTTCCTAACTTCTGTGGGAGAGTGTGAGAAGGAGTCCTGTGACCACCATGAATATTTTACTCAGAGTTTCCTTTAGGAGAGAGCCTACATCGAAGAGTGCAGTTGGCAGCCAGCCTCCAGTTGCAGCATTTCTAGGATCCCTTTAGCATTTGCACCAAAGCCTCACTGTCTTCAGTGCAAAACAAACCACTGGATAAGGGTGCTGCTGCCAAAACTGCCAGGTTTGGCCCAAACTGTGAGTCCTGTACAGGTAAAATTTATATTGGATTCCTCTTTGACTTGGACAAGAAGCCTTCAGAGTGGCACCGTAGTCTGAGCCTTTTCCTATTCAACCTCTCTCCTTTCTCCTTTCATTTCTCGGGTGTCATATCAACATCATGACATGTCAGACCTTCTCCGATTCCTCTTTCTCCCTCTTCTCTATTTAACACAGGTGATTTCCAAGAAATATCTTAAACTTCTAATTATACCCTTTGCATCAGCTTCCTAGAGGACCTGACCTGCCACAAGTTCCATTTCCTCATGACTTTTAAGGCCTTGTACCGGCTTGGTCCACAAAGCATCTTCAGCCTAAAGAGGATGGCACAGTAAAGACCATTCCATCATCTAAAGTCTGCCCTTGTTTCTGCCTAACAAGCCATTTGAGAAAAGAGAATATCACCCAGCAGAAGACTCTCTGTCTATCAACAGTCACCATCTATGCTTAGCCCTATCCCTGCCTGGCTGAAAGGTCCTTCCTCGTTTTATAGTCCGAGTGACTTTTCCTGTGAGAACTTCAATGTGAACTACAAAATGGACTGCTTAAGCCTTCTGAAATTTCATAGACTGACCATTCTTGATTCTTGGTCACACTTCTTGTTACGAGATGCCATTGATTCAGTACAATTCATAGTGAACCCTATGAATAACAGATCTGAACCTTCTCATACCTTGTACCATCGTCTTCATTTCTGACACACTTAACCCCATTGCTCCAGTCACTGTGTCAATCCATCTTGTCTAGGCTCCTTCTCTTTCATTGACCTTTCCAAGTGTGACATCCTTCTCAAGGAATAACCTCTCCTAGCAATATGCATAAAGTAAGTGAGGTAAAGCTTTGTCGTCCAAGGAGCACTCTGGCTGCACTTTCTCCAAGACATACATATTTGTTCTTTTGGCTATCCATGGGCTTTTCAGTACTCTTTTCCAACACCACAGGTAAAAAATATAAACTTTCTTCTGCCATTCTTTCATTGCCCAGCTTTCAAACACATAACAAGTGATTGAAAAGGCCATAGGCAATAAAAACCAAGAAAGAGAAAACTGAGAGCTGACAAAAATCAATTTACCTTCAGGGAGCAAGTGGTATTTCTGTAATCATTAGATTTGACTTAGGAAACAGAACAGAGGGAGAACTTTGGTTCTATTGGAGGAAACAGCTGTCTGCCTAAAAATAAACAGATTTATTTTTACCACAGCTACCACTCTTACCACAGTCTCCATGCATGTTTCAGATATGCCAGATCTAGACAAAATAAAGACCTAAACATTCCCCCTTCCATTGCATGGATGCTATCTTCTAGGAAATGAATGATGTCCACTTATCATCCAAAAGATCAGTCTCTTCGTTAGAAGCACTCTCTCAAAGCCTGCCTTCAGATTACTCTGCTCTAAGCTCTGGTGGCCTAGTGGATAGGGAGCTGTGCTGTCAACCCAAGATAGGCAGTTCTAATCCACCAGCTTCTCAGCAAGAAAAAATGGGCACTCTCCTCCCATGTGATTTACAGCTTCTGAAAACCTGCCGAACAGTCAGCTATGAGTTCCAATCGCCTCCAATGAACAACAAGAACCAAAGCAAGATCCACAGAGCGTAGTGGGAAAGGAATTCTCTTGGAACGTAAATTTTTTTATAAGAGAAATTTATCTTTGTTTTATGCTGTTGAGTCATTCTGACTCATAATGATCCTATGTGCTGCAAAATCAAACTCTGTCCCCACAATCACGGCTATGTGGGAGCACATTGTTGCAGACACTGTGTCAATTCATCCAGCTAAGGGTCTTCATCTTTTTGCTGACCCTCGACTTTCCCAAGCATGATGTTCTTCTCCAGGGACTGGTCCCTAATTGGTGATGTGCCCAAGGAACACAAGACAAAGTCCCATCTTTCTTGCATCTAAGTAGCATTCTGAACATGCTTCATCCAAGACACATTTGTTCATTCTTCTGGCAACCATTGGCATGTTCAATATTCTTCATGAACCCCACAAGTCAACAGCCTCAATCTTCTTCAGTAAATGAACGTGTTCTGAACATATACTTCCATATCCAGACCAATCTTGAAAGAAATCTTCAAGATTTCAAGATATTCTCCAACCAACTAAAAGGAAAACTGAGACTGAGTACTAAAAAATGGAGAGGGCAGAGAACAAAAAGCTGATGGGCATACCCTTTTTTGAAATCAAATTCAAAGTGAAGAGAAGCAAGTGATCAAGTAGCTTTTCCAGCCAGAGTTCAGGCAGGCCCTAAATATTTTCAAATATTTTCTTCTGTTTCTTTGCGTCTTTAATTTTTTTCCTGATAATGCCAGCCAGTAAAATACATTTTTTTATCTGGGTGTTAGTTCAAAGACGTATTTTTGGCAAAACACTTGCTTGTTATAGTCTATTACAACTTCACTAAACACAGCCAAACAATTTATATTGCTGGGACACTGACTTGGGGTAATACTTCAGGTAAAACTTTTTGTTTGTTTGTTTTTAAATTGATTTTTACTGATTTGCACACAAAATACATATAATTGTGTTTCATACATTCCTTTATTCACATTGTGTTTCATATAATCAATCTCATACATAGTATTTTATAAAATTAATCACAATTTATCTATGCCCACCATGTCTTTTTTTAAAATAAAATTTTTGTTTTATATTCATTTACTTACAAAGTTCATATACATTATTTTTCACAACAGATCTTTCCCATTTCCTTTACCCACCCCTCTCTCCACCCATCAAATTATACCATGCTACGATTAACTACCTCCTCCTGCCGTCCATCCTCACCCTTCTGCTTCCACCTTCCCCGCCTTGTATCTTCATACACATTCTACAATAATGGTATTATACACTATTTGTCCTTATGGGACTGAATTAGTTCACTTAGCTTAATGTTCTCTAGTCCCTCCTAAGTTAGCTAAAACTTGGTGCTGATTTCCCTTTTCTCTATTTCTCAAAAGCAAAGGTACATAAAAGGACATAATGACCATTTTCCTTGCTAAGAATATCTTTAATAATTTTCTCTGACTTTAAACTCTATCAGTATGGCCTGATCATTTTATTATACAAGAGTAATATGGAGCTCTAGGTTCTAATTCACAAACCGCTCTGCAGGAGAAGGATGGACAATCTCTTTCAGTGTAATTAGCTGCCTCTCACTCGAAAGTCAGCTATGAATCCATTCTGACTCGACAGTACCTAACAACAACTTAAGAGTAATAAACTACCTCGTAGAAAACTCTTGTCACCAAAATCTTGCCATAAAATCTGCCGACTAAAATCTAGGAATGATCCTTTTGTTAACTGTAAATAAAAATTCAGGACACATGGTATGAGAGTATGTACCACTTGATTTTAAAGTCTTCATAACAACACGGTAGAATGTAAACTATATTTAATTCTTAGAGTGAGATTCTAGAATACTAGTTTGTTTCTTTTTCTGTACTTATATGTGTTTTCATTAATATGTATATTTTGTGTGTGAGTGTGTCTCAGTGGCACAAACAGTTTAACTCTTGGTCACTAAACAAAATGCTGATGGTTGAAAGATACCTAAAATGCCTCAGAAGAAAGGTTTAATCTACTTTCAAATGGTAATAACCATGAAAATCTCACAGAATACATTTCTTCTCTGAAATAGATGGGTTTGCTATGGGTCAACTGATTAGTTATAAGAATGTGAGTGCGGAGAGAGAAAGAATAATTTTTATCTTGATCACAATTATGATAAAAAGTGTACAATACTGGTAGAAAATATACTAAAATATTATGGTGTTTATTTCCATTTTGTGGTACAAGGGTAGTCTGTTTATTTCTCCTACTTTTCAGTATTCCCTGGATTTTAGTTATTAGTACTAGCTAGATTAACTTTCTCATTAAAGAAACAGAAAAAAAATTAATGTTATTATGAGAGGAAAACAAAACAAGACAAAGCCCTTGCCATCTTGAGCCTGTCATGCAGGCTTGGTGTTCCTGTTGCTGGGAGTTCCCACAGTGGCAGCCTGAGAGGGATGTCTCCTAAGATGTGCTGAGGAACACAGGGAAGTAGGCTTGATTCCTGCCACCTCTTCCTGTGGCCTCTGAGACCCCAAAGATAAGGTCATTCTTTCATCTGAGTGTTCAAGCAGTCTTTTTGGAGTAAAAGACACTTAAATAGAGTGTTGGAATATGTGCTGAGTTAGCTAAGCAAGGAGGTGATGCTGATGGGAAGTAGGAGATGAGTTGACAACACACCATTTAAAAACAGAAGCAGGAGTACTGAGATATAAATGAATGCTCTCAAGAAAGCAGAGACCTTGACACCTGCTTTAGACTTCAGGATACTCAAAACCCTTGCATTGGATAGGTTTCTGATCCTTATACAGCAAATTTTTTTAGAAAACAGGATCAATGAAAGTGTCTGTCATACAGGCTCAGAAGGATGTGTGATAAGGATGTGTGACAGGGAGAGGACATTGTTTCTAATAGTCACATTTCATTGTGTAAAGGTAAGATTTCTGGGTGGTGCTAACAGTTCATACTTGACTGCTAACCTAAAGATGAGGGGTTGACACCCACTCAACAATGTCATGAAAACTGACAATCTGGTTCTAAAAAAACAAACAAAAAAAAAAACCCCAACAACAAAAACCTCCACTATGGAGTACTATTTCAACACCTGAAGTAGTCATAAGTCAGAATCAAGTCTAAAGCATTGGATATTTTTTTAGAGTAATGGAGAATTTTATGTCCAAATGTGCTGATGGTTATGGGGGAAATTGTGATAGTGAAGAGATGGGAGGCAAAGGATGAGTTTTATTACCCAGAAAACTACTGCCTAAAAAAAAAAAAGGTTACTGATTCAAAGAAGTGAGTATGTGTGTGATCAAACAAAGCAAGCCCCAAGCCAGGCGATTCCTAGAGAGGCACTGAGGTAGACAGAAAATGAGCCTGGTGAACTGGGGGGAAAGAGGAATTCACGGAAAGTTGGGAAAGAATGTATTCTAGAGTCTCTACCCAGCAAAGGGAAGAGATTGAAACTAAGAGGGGATTTAAAGAGGATTGAACTCTAAGAAATACCTGAACATTTGAAATGTTTTCAACTCCAAGTTTCTATCAAACTGCTAGTTCTTTAAATGGAACCTGATCCAGAGATTAGCTCAAACTCATACTCTAGCCATATTTTGTATGGCTATCTTCTCTTCTAATGGGCCTGGGGTTGGTGGAGGGAGATGGGAGGATGGGAGTGGAGGGAAGAACCTATCCACACCAGTGCTTTAAAGTGTGAAGAACTAATTCAGTGAGCACTACTGTACAGAAATCAAACTCATTTACAAGTTACAACTAAGTCAATCTCATTGACTTGTAATTATGTGCACAATTGTTCCCTGGCTGGCTGCCATTTCTCAAGGATAGTTGATTTGCATCAAGGTAAACAAACATTTATCGAGCAATTGTGGAATTCGAGGCACTGGATCTTTACTTCCTTTTTTTCAGTTACACAGCAGATCAATAGTCATGAACTAGATTCAGGTCCCACTAAGTGCTGCTCTGGCAGAATCCCTACTAAAAAGGAGGGTTAATATACTCACTACCATCAGGGGCATTTCCCAGGATACGTGGCATATGCCTATTTCAAACTAACTCACTAATTGTGGGTAACATTGACAAGAATGGGAATCCCAGAATACTTGGCTGTGCTCATGGGGAATTTATACCTAGACACAGAGGCTGTTGTGAAAACAGAACAAAGGAATACTGCATGTTTTAAAATTAAGAAAGGTTGCATCAGGGTCTTATCTTCCCTTCATACCTATTAAATTTGTATGTTGAGCAAATAATTTGAGAAGCTGGACTCTATGAAGAAGAATGTGGCATCAGGATCAGAGAAAGATTCATCAACAAATTATGAGATGCAGATGACACAACCTTGATGGCTGAAAGTGAGGAGGACCTGAAACACTTCTGCAGAAGCTCAAACACTACAGCCTGCAATATGGATTACATCTTAATGTTAAAAATATATATATATCACCACAGGATCAATAGACAAAATCATGATAGATGGAGAAAAGACTGATACTGTCAATGGCTTCATCTTACTTGGATCCACAATCAACACCCCTGGTAGAATCAATCAGAAGATCCGGAGACATAGGAAAGTCTACAGTCAAGGACGTCTCCAAATTACTGAGGAGCAATGATAGCAGTTTGAACACTAAGGTCCACCTGATTTAGGCCATAATCTTGTTGTTGTTGTTGTTGTAGTTAAATGCCATCTGTTGCTCATACTCACTCTATGTTCTGAAAGCTGCCCTTTCTTGAGTCAATCTCATTGAGCCCCATTACCCCAGTTACTGAGTCAATCTATCTCATCCATGCCCTTTCTCTCCTGTGCTCTTCCTACACCCTTCTAAGTATGATGTCCCTCTCTAATGACTGGTTCCTTCTGCCAATACACCCAAAGTATGTGAAACGGAGTTTTTAGTTACTTTTTATGTATCTGAGAGATGAACAATGAATACAGATGACAGCAGAAGAATTGATGCTTTTGATCTGTGGTATTGGATAAGGGTAGTGAATCCCCCAAGGACTGCAAAATGAACAAACAGCTATGTCTTGGAGAAGGTGCAACCAGAGTGCTCCTTGAGGCAAAGATGATATAGTTTCCTCTCACATACTTGAGGTACGTTGCTAGTAGATTACGCCTTGGAGAGGGACTTCACGCTTGGAAAAGTTGGGGGTCAGCAGAAGAGAGGAAGACTCCCAACTAGATTAATTGACTCAGTGACTGCAGCAATGGGATCAAGTGTGTCAGAGATGATGAAGATAGCACAGGATAGAATGAGGTGCAGACCTGTTGTTCGTAGTGTCACTATGAATCGTACTTGACTTGAAAAGGCACCTAACAACAACATTCCTCACTATTGGCTGTCATAGTATCCTACATTTTGCATTAATCACAATAGCAAAATTATCTATCATCCAACTATTATTTGCATTAACATGCATTTGGCAGTAATGAACATCAAGGTGCAACATAGGAGTAAGGTTGTCTGTGATGATTAAGGTTATATGTCACTTTGGCTGGGCCATGATTTTCAATGGTTAGTCAGTTATATAATAATGTAATCTGGCAATTACATAGCTATATAATTTGGCTATTAAATAATGATGTAATCAGGGAGTTCCCGTTGTCTAGTGGTAAAGAGTTATGCTGACAACAGACAGACAAGTTGTTTAAATCCATCAGCCACTTTGCAAAAGAAGATGGACAATGTCCTCCCAAGTGATTTACAGCTTCTGAAAACCCACTGAAGAAAAAACTCTGAAGACCCATAGGGTCACCTATGAGTCAGTTCTGACTCTACAGCACTTAACAATGACAATAAAGTAATGTAATAAGAATTTATATGATATTATTTGGTAGTTATGTAATGATGTAGACATCTTCCATTTTTAGATAGTGTAACCAAAGTGGGATAGTGCTCTACTGCCTACTACTACCAGACAATGAAGCAGAGACAAGGACTAAATCTTTTAAATACAGTTTATTCAGATGTTCGCCATCTGAGGGAAAGGGCAAGTATCATTGTTGCTGCTAGTACCATTGGGCTGTTGTACATAGGGTCACTATGCGTCACAGATGACTCGATGGCACATAACAACAACTACAAGGTGCCATTGAGTCAACTCAATGCTTTGACTCATAGTGAGCCTATGAACAGTGGAACCGTGCTCTATCCTGAGTTATCTTCATTATCTCTGACATATTGGAGCCCATTGTCATTGTCAATCCATCTTATTGAGGATCTTCCTCTCTTTGCTGAGCCTCCACCTTCCGAGTATAAAGTCTTTTTCCAAAGCTTGACATATCCTATCAGCATGTCTAACATATTGTGAAGAGATGCAACTTCACCATCCTTGTCTCCAAGAAGCACTCGGTTGCACTATCTCCAATACATACTTTTTTGTTCTCTGGGCAATCCATGTAATCCATCTTCTCCAACACCGCAACTCAGAGGCATCAATTTTTCTCTCTTCCTTAGTTTTCAGATGCATAGCAAGTAATGAAAAAGACTATGGTTTTAATCAGGTGAGCTTTTGTCTTTAAACTGACATTAGTGCTTCCTAACATCTTGGAAAAGTACTGATACTCTAGAAAATCATTTATAACATCTCAAAATCAGGCCAAGGTTTTTAGAGGTTTGTTAAAGGAGATAGATGGAGAAAAGGAGGGTATGGGAAGGGTCAAAGGGTTCAAGAAGTTGAGGGGGATGAGAGATAGGAAGGGTGAAAGGAATGTGTCGGAATGGTTCAAAAGTCCAATAAAGTTGTCTGTCGATGTCCCATAGTGCGTCTGCGGGGGGAGGTGGTCATCAGGCTTGTCCAGATAGTGCATCCTGTGCTGTACGTCCAGCGTATGCTCAGGGGTGGTTATCAAGCTTCCTTCCCGATGGTATGTCCTGTGTGTTAAGTCATTTACACCAGCATGATTTGATCGTAAATCCTTAGTTCCTGGGATAAAAATCTCACAACTTGCTTAATCACTAGACCTTGCATAAACATCTAGATATGGTTGTTCTAAACTTGTAAGTTATGTTTGAGCTCCTCATCAGCAATATGATGATCAATCTCCACTTTCCAAAAGCATCAATTTTTGTTTAAAGACCTGATCTTTGTAACCTAACCATGCCAATAAAAAAAATAGGATACATATTAATTTCCTCTCTTTGCTATAAAAGATCCTTGGTAATAATTTTTAGGGGGAAAATACTTGATTTTGATTATGTTTTTCTCACTTAAAAGCAATGAGTTAGAATAATATACAAGAATATAATGTAGAAGATGTTTATTGTAACATTGTCTATAATTGGGAAACCGGGAATGACCTAGTGTTGAGAAGCTGCACTGCAATCCCAAAGGCACGTGGTTCAAATCCACCAGCTGTTGCACTGAAAAATATGAGCAATCGCCTCCAGTGTGATTAACTGTCTCTGAAAAGCCACTGGAGAGTCAGCTATGTGTTGGTCCTGACTCGATGGTATACTACTACAACATCTACAATAGAGGGTTGATTAAATATATTACCATATACCTGCAGTGAAATACTGAAAATTTCCTAAAAGAAAAAAAATCATTCTTCAACTTGGAGTAAAGAGATTGAGCACTGAAGGACACAGAGGGAGCTAGTGGCCTGTTGGTAAGAAACTGCGCTGCAATCCTAAAGGCATGCAGTTCAGATCCACCAGCTGCTCCAAGGGAGAAAGATGGGTGATCTCCTCCTGTGTGATTAACCGCCTCTGAAAACCTGTGGAGAGTTGGCTGTGGTTTAGTTATGACTCAGTGGTACACAACAACAACAAAGGACATATGTAAACTCCAGTTCCTCCACCTTTCTCAAGACATTCTCTAGCAATAAATAAGTGTAAAGCCTGAAAAGGAAAAAAAAAAGACATAGCAACATTGCTATGTTAGTTAAAATCTTAGTTCGTGAAACAATCATTCACATAAGAAAGTAAAATAGGGACATATATGAAGAAAGTAAAATATTTTTTAAAAAAGAGTTGTGCGTATCACAACAAAGAAAGAGAATTATGTACCAGTTTTTGTTATACAAAAGCAAACAGAAGTATTTTAAGTGTAGAGAAATCTCATTTGCTTAATAAAAGTATATGCTCAGGCCTTTCATTCATAGGGTGGCTATGAGTCTTCTATGACTCGACGGCACCTAACAACAATACAACGATGACACAGAGAGAGCTACGTTGGCCTAGTGGACAGAAAGTCATGCTACCAAGCTGAAGGTGGGTGATTTTAATCTGCGGCACTCAGGCCGGGTTCAAATTGTTTTCCTGTCAAACATTCTTCTAGGTGGTATAGCACTGGTCTGTGCATAGCTGTACAGAGGTAACTCGTGGCTGCTGTGATGCTGAACACTGGGACACTGATGTACCAAACATGGTGATGGGTACCCATGGTGGACAGAGCTGGCTGGAGCTTCCTGACTAAAATAAGCCTGGAAGTGGGAGTGGCGTCCACTTCCGAAATGGCTTGCCTCCGGAAACTCTCTATGTACAAACAGTGCTCAGGCCTTTCTTTCATAGGGTCACTATGAGTCGTCTACGACTCGACGGCACCTAACAACAACCACATTGTCTTAGTTATGTAGTGATGATATAAAAGAAATACTACAAGTAGATGGATTTAACACAGAGAAATTCATTTCCCCACCATTTAAAAAACTGAAAGTCTGAGTTCAGAGCATGAGCTGTAGAACCAAGCTCCTCACTGTTGTCTCTGGAGGCAATGCATCTTCTCTTCAGCTTCTGTTTTCTGGTTCCTTGGAGATCTCCATGTGTCCTAACATCTATTTTACCTAGTCAGCTTGCTTGTTTAATCTCTTTCCTATCTCCAAATATTGAATCAAGATACACTTTATGCTAATCTTGCCTCATTAGCATAACAAAGACAGTTCAAAGGGGATTATAATCATAAACTTGGAGGTTTGGATTTACTGCATTTATTTTGAAGAAAACATAATTCAATTCATAATGTAGATTTTTTTAAATGTCAGCTCAAGTTCTAAAGCTGAAAGCAGTAAATGATAAATACACTTGCATTCCAAAAGAAAGTGTCAAACACAGATTGATGGACTTATTGAAAGGTGGCAAAAGCTGTGCTGCAATTCAGACTCTCATGTTGTAAAGGAGAAGACTAGAAATTTAAAAGCAAATTTAGGTTTTTCTCATGTATGACTCTCATGTAGGGAGCTCTGGTGGCCTAATGGCAAGAAGCTGTGCTGCAATTCTGAAGGCACGTGGTTCAAGACCTCTAGTTGCTTTGAAGGAGAAGGATGGGCAATCTCCTCCTGTGCAATTAACTGCCTTTACAAACCCACTGGAGGATCAGTTATAGGTGGGTTCTGACTCTACAGTACATGACAACACATATAACTAGAGCGCTATGTTGTTTTCTTTGATTCCTCCCAAGGAAAGTCTCAAGATAATTAAGTCCACAAAAACTTGGGGTATCTGCAGGTTCATGACACTGGCTGACTACTTCCTGGGTGAATATCTTCTGAAATACAAACAATTCATAGGCTCTCCCAGATATATCCAAATTACAAGAGATCACTGCATGGTTCAAAATCAAGAAAGGACTACATCAGGGTTGTATCTTCTCTCTTTATATACTTATTCAGTCTGTATGCTGAACAGATCATCTGAGAAGCTGGACTTTGTGAAGAAGAATGTGGCATCAGGATAGGAGGAAGAATCATCAACAACCTATGTGATGCAGATAACACAACCTTGTTGTTGTTTGTTGTTATGTGCCATCAAGTTGCTTACGACTCATAGAAACCCTATGTACAATAACCCTAAACTCTGCTCTATTCCTTGTCAATCTTCTTGTCTCCGACACGCCTATTCACATTACCCCAGTCACTGAATCAATCCATCTCATCAAGGGTCTTCCTCTCGTGTGATGTCCCTCAACCTTCCTAAGCATGACGTCCCTCTCCAAAGACTGATTCTGCCTTGCAACATGTCCAAAGTATGTTAGACAAAGCTTCAGAATCCTTGCCTCCGAGGAGCATCCTGGCTTCACCCTCTCCAGGATGAACTTAGTTTGTTCTCCTAGCAGTCCATGATATATTCAATACTCTTCTCCAGCACCAAAGCTCAATGGCATCAATTCTCCTTCTATCATCCCTAGTCGTTGTCCAGCTCTCTGATGCATAGCAAGTAATGGCAAAGATCATGGCCTGTATCAGGCACACCTTGTTCTCCAGACTGACATAGTTGCTCCTCAGTGCCTTGGAGAGGTCTCCGACAGCAGACTTTCCCAATGCAATTTATCTTTTAATTTCCTGGCTGCTGGTACCAAGAGTGTTAATTGTAAAGCCAAGCAAACTGAAGCTGTTGACAATCTCAATCTCTTCTACGTTTATCATGATGTTGCCAATCGGCCCAGTGATGAGAATCTTTGTTTTCTTAATGTTGAGCTTCAATACTTGCCGTAAATGAGAAGGACTTGAAGCACTTACTGCAGAAGATAAAAAATTACAGCCTTCAATATGAATTGCATCTCAACATCAAGAAAACAAAATTGTTGACATTGATCCTATAGACAACATCCTCTTTTCTCCATCTATTGTGATGTCTTTGAGTTGTGGTGTTGGTAAAGAGTATTGAACAACCCACGAACTGCCAGAAGAACGAAGGAATCTGTCCTGGTGAAAGTAAAACCAGGGTTTCCCTTGGAGGCAAGGATGCTGAAATTCTGTCTTGCATACTTTGAGCATATTGTGGGGATGGGCTAGTCCTTCAAGAAAGACAATGCACTTGGAAAGGTGAAGAGTCACCAAAAGAATGAAAAACCCTCAGTGAAGTGATTTACACAGCAACAATAAGCTCAAGCCTATCAGAGATAGTGAGATAGCACAGGACAGAGAGAGGTTCAGAATCATTGCTCATGGGGAAGCTATGAATCATGATCATCTCAGCAACACATAACAACCACCACCCAGATACACCAGAATAGTACATGATTAGAGGGTCCTGGGCAAATGACTGATGTGTACCATTAAATTAAATCAGCAGTTTGTTAAGTGCACTTCTACCATTTGGTGGATCAATCTCTGAAGACTCAACATAGTGAAAATGACAAGCTTACCAAAAGCAATCCACAAATTCAATGCAATCCCAATACAGAAACCAAACTCATTTTTCGAAGAGAGAGAAAGCAATTGGTAGGTTTATTTAGAAAGGTAAGAAACCCTGAACAAGCAAAATTCTTCTAAAAAATGAAAAAGAAGTAGAAGGCATAGCACTCCCTGATCACAAAACCTACTACCCAGCCATACTAACCAAAACAGTACAATAGTGATACAATGGCAGATACATAGACCAATGGACTAGAATCGGGAACCCAGAAATTAACCCATCTACCTACAGTCAAATGGTATTCAACAAGGAATTGAAACCTACTAAAAGGGGAAACGACAACCTCTTCAACAAATGGTACAGGAAAACTGGATATGTACCTGCAAAAACTGAAACCAGGCCCACAGCTCACATTATACACAAAATCAACTCAAGGTCTAGCAATGATCTAAGAGTAAAGGCCAAAACCAAAGGATCATAAGAGGCAAAATAGGACAACACTGAGCCCTAGCCTATGGCATAGAAACTTGCAAATATAGCCAGACAACCAGGAGAGGGCAAATTGACATACAGGACCTTCAAAAAAGCACTGTCATGTGTTCCATGGGAATCCAGGAGAGGCATAGGTTTCTGCAGCTAGTCTCGATATTTGCTCAAGTTCCTGGGGGACTCACATAGTTCCATCAGTACAGTGATGTACCCCCATTGACTTTAGAGGGCATCTAGGAACAAGTCCTTTATGTCTTGAAAATGTATGATAAGACTGACCCAGAAAACCTTTCAGTAAATTCCCATTTTTTAAAAGTCCTGGGCTTAGACAGTTTGGACCAAGTGATTATCATGACCATGGGGAATGAAATTGGGTTTGAAATTCCTGATATAGATGCAGAAAAGTTAATGTGTCCACAAGAAATTGTAAATTACACTACAGATAAGAAGGATGTATATGAATAGAATATAAGGCCACCTTTTATCCCCGAGAGACTATTCCGATGACTCTGGTAAGTGTCTAAAAGTGAGAAGGCCTGTTAGCATCATTGCCCACTTGGACGGAATAATTCTGTTCAACTTGTATTTAAAATATCTAAGTGTTTTGTCCTTTATCAATAAATCTCTAAGACTTAAAAAAAAAACAAAGAAAAACAAAAAACCATCAACAACCCTTTTTCCAACAATGTAAAAAGAAAACCCACAGATGGAGAGAAAAAAACTTTGGGCAATGCCATCTCAAACAAAAGACTCATAACAAAAGATTACAGAGAATACTACAGGCCTCTCCAAATTATTGAGGCATAAGATGTCAGTTTGAGGACTAAGGTACATCTGATCCAGGCCATGGTCTTTCCAATCACTTGCAATGCATCTGAGAGCTGTACAAAGAATAGATATGACAGATGAAGAATTGATACTTTTGAGCTGTGGTGTTGGAGAAGAGTGCTGTACATCCCATGGACAGCCGAAAGAATAAGCAAATATTTCTTGGAGAGGCTGCAGCCAAAGCACTCTTTGGAGGCAAAAATGATGAGGCTTTGCCTCACATACTTTGGGCACATTGCTAGGAGGGGCTATTCCTTGGAGAGGGACTTGATGCTGGGAAGGGTAGAGTGTCGGTGAAGGAGCAGAAGATCTTCATCCAGGTGGATCCACACTGTGACTGCCACAATGGCTTCTAGTGTGTCAGGAAGTGTGAAGACTGTACAGGAGAGGACAGGGTTTAGATGCCCTATTCATAGGGTCACTAGGAGTGATACTCGATTTGATGGCACCTAATAGACCACCATAAAAAAAATACTGATAGACCAATCACAAAAATTAGCAAAAGACATAAAAAGACTCTTCACAAAGGAATACATTCAGATGGCCAACAGAAACATGAATGCTCAAAAATCACTGGCAATCAGAGACCTGCAAGCCAAAACCCCAATGAGATACCATCTCACTTCAGTAGCAGAAGCAAGTTTAACATGACAGCAAGTGATAAATGTTAAAGAAGATTTGGAGTCATTGGAACTCTCATACACTGCTGGTGGGATTGTAAAATGGTACAACCATTCTGGAAGGCAGTTTGATGTTTCCTCTAAAAGTTAAACATAGAAATTCCCTATGACCCAGATATTCTACTGCTTGGAATATACCCCAGGGAAAGTAGAACTGAGACATGAACAGAGATATGTACACCCATGGTCATAGCAGCACTATTCACAATAGCAAGAATATGCAAAATTCCCATCAACAAATGAATGAATTGAGAAACTGTGGTATATTCACACAAAGGAATACTTTGCAGCACTAAGAAATACCAATTTTATAAAATACTATTAATGTGGGAAAGTATGGAGAGCATTATGCTGAACGAACTAACTCGGTCTCATAAGGGCAAATACCACATAAGATCATTATCGTAAAACTAGAAGGGTAACTAGTAAGATGTGTATAAATGGCCAAAAGGGGAAAAGATAGGTGTTGTTGTTAAGTTGTTGTTGTTAAGTGCCGTTGAGTCGCAGGGGACTCATAGCGACCCTATGAAGGAGAGTCCTCGACGCTTGGGTGTCTTTCATCCTCTCTCCAGGTTCATAGGGTTTCCGGAGGCAAGCTATTATGGAAGTGGATGCCACACCTCCTTCCACGTTTGTTGAATCGGGAAGCTCCACCCCACTCTCAGCCCACATTGGGTAGCCAACCATTAACGCATTTGACACATCTGTGTCACAGTGTTCAGCCTCACAGCAACCACAAGTGACCAGGATACAGAAAAAAAAAGGAAGGGTAGAAATAACTAGGATACTAGATTTCAGTGAGTTGGAAGGGGTGGTTGAAGGAATAGGAAAGATTCATTGGGGACTTGAAAAGATGGTGTAATAATATGCAAAGATCAATGGTAATTAAATATATTTTAAAAATGTTGTATGAATGATTCCATGCAACACAATGTAAATAAGAGATTGTATAAAGCACAGTGCATATGAATAAAACACAGTGAAACAAATTATTATATGAAAACCAATAATTTTTAAAATATTTTTTAAAACGAAAATATTTTTTAAAGAATACATCAACTAATTATTAACTGAATACACATTGGAAAAAAATAGCCACAAGAGCACTATTTTCATGAGAAGCCTCCCTGTCAAGGTGAAGGAACCCAGTAGGAGGCAATGGATTGTATGTACTTTGTCACAAAATGAATGTATTTTGCACTTGAAAAATATATAGAAGCATCACTGGGGTTGGGGTCACCTAGCGTTTTAACTCCTAGTGTCACACCCCTGTCCCATGTACTTTCTTCCATATTAAACCATACAGATCCTTAGTAATGTTTATCATCAATTTTAGTCATAGAATATTATGTAAAAATGATAGTTTCAAAATACTTATATATAATCATTCTTGGGTATATGTAGACTAACCAAAAATGTATTTTGTAAAATCTTACTACATTGAATGACATTATTTTTGTTGTTATGTGCTGCTGAGTTAATCTCAATACATGGTGATCACATGTAATATTAAAGCTATTTTTCAATAATTTCCAATCTGTTGTGTCATCTTTTTAGAAGAGGCACAAATATTAATCTCTCCCAGTCTTTTGGCCTTGTAACTATCTTACAACATTAATTACAACATTATAAGTAACTGGGTGGAATCCTTTTTTCTTCTTTTTTTCATTTAATTATTATTTTATTCTTTAAAAAAACCCAAACCCTGTTGATATGTTGTTGTTATGTTCCCTTGAGTTGCTTGCAACTCATAGTGATCCTATATACAACATCCCTGAACCCTGCTCTATCCTATGACAACCTTGTCTCTGGCAAACCTACTCCCATTACCCCAGTCAGTGAATCAATTCATCTCATCCAGGGTCTTCGTCTTTTTTGCTGTCCTTCCACACTTCCAAGCATGATGTCCCTCTCCAAGGACTAGTCCCTCCTTGGAACATACCCAAAGTATGTCAGACCCTTCAGAATCCTTGCCTACAAGGTGCAGCCTGGTTTCACCCTCTCTAGGACAAACCTGTTTGTTCTCCTGGCAGTCTGTGGTATGTATATTCAATATACCACATTGAATGCATCTGTTAATTGAAACAAGCCAATTGGTATCTCATCAATTCCTGGGGCTTTATTTTGATGTCTTTGAGGTGTGATATGGGAGAAGAGCACTGAACATCCCATGGACTGCCAAAAGATCAAACAAATAGATCGTGGAGAGAGTGCAGCTAGAGTGCTCTTTGGAGGAAAGAATGATGAGGCTTTGCATCACATACTTTGGACATGTTGCTAAGGGGTCATTTCTTTGGAGAAGGACATGTTGCTACAAAGAGTGGAGGGTCTCTTCTCCAGAACCACAGCTCAAAGGCATCAATTCTCTTTCTATCTTCCCTAGCCATTGTCCAGCTTTCTGATGCATAGCAAGTAATTCCAATAAATATGGCCTGGATTTGGTGCACCTTAGTCTATAGACTGACATCATTGCTCTTCAGTACTCTGAAGAGGTCCCTGACAGCAGACTTTACCAATGCAACTAATATTTTTATTTCCTGGCTGCTGGTACCAAGAGTGTTGATTGTGTAGCCAAGTAAACTAACACTGTTAACAATCTCAATCTCTACACCATCCATATTGATGCTGCCAATTGGCCCAGTGGTAAGAATCTTTATTTTCTTGATGTTGAGTTTCAATCTATATTGAAGGCTACAGTCCTTCTGCAGAAAGTGCTTCAGGTCCTCTTCAGTTTCAGCAAGCAGGGTTGTGTCATCTGCATCAAGTAGGTTGTTTATGAGTCTTCCACCATTCCTGATGCCACATTCCTCCTCATATAGCCCAACCTCCTGGATGATCTGTTCCACATATAGATTGAAAATATATGGAGGTAGAACACATCTCTGGTGTACACCCTTCCCAATTTTGAACCATGCAGTGTTTTCCAGCTCTGTTCTGATGACTACCTCCTGGTCCAAGTATAGGTTTCACATAAAAAAACCCAATTGATATAGGTTCATAAAAACTCATGCTGTCTCTTTCTGTGCATCTGTCTGTCTGTCTGTCTGTCTCTCTCTCTCTCTCTCTCTCTCTCTCTCTGTGTGTGTGTGTGTGTGTGTGTGTGTGTGTGTGATTGCTGCTGAGTTGGAACCAACTCACAGCTGACCCTTTGGTAGGCTTTTCAATGCTGTAAGTCACTTGGGAGACTTCCAATCTCCCTCCCATGAAGCATCTGGTGGACCTGAACTGGTAAAGAAACTCCACCTTTAGCTTAACAGAACAACTCCCTATGGACTAAGCCACCAGAGCTCCTGTTATAACCACTATTTGTGTAATATTGTAGCTAAAACACCAAAAAGTTTGACAAAACCATTAAGTATTTTTTTAAAAAGCAGCAGCAAAGGAAACAGCAACTCATACTTGTAGCATGGGCAGGTGAAAGCATGTGATTGGAAGCATCATTGTAATTGGGTAATAAAGACCCTTGACCAGAATGACTTCAAAACTCAAACTCCTTGTTGCTAAGTTGTAATTAATTCATAGCTGACCCTCTGG
Organism: Elephantulus edwardii; assembly: GCF_000299155.1. Lineage (NCBI taxonomy): Eukaryota > Metazoa > Chordata > Mammalia > Macroscelidea > Macroscelididae > Elephantulus > Elephantulus edwardii. The sequence goes on from NW_006399918.1 coordinate 1,332,166, forward strand.
AGAGTTTGTGAAGCTGTAAATCACACAGGACGAGATTGTTCTTCTTTCCTCAGAGCTACAGTGGATTTGAACCACTAGAGAAGCATGCCTTTTTGGTTGGCAGCACAATTCCCTATGTGCTATGGACTATGCCATGGATTCCTAGAATGCATTGTTGTTGTTGCTACGTGTTTTGAAGTCAGAATCGACTCATAGCTAATCCCCTCCTGGGTTCTCTCAGACAGTAAATCACACAGGAACAGACTGCCCATCTTTTCCCTGTGGAGCAAGTGGTGGACTTGAACTGTATCCCTCTAGTTTGGCAGAAAGACTCCTTACCACTAGGCCACCAGAGTTCTCAACTTATAGTACATTAAATGCATAAATTGCATTAGAAAGTTCAAAATGTAAAGTAACACGAAGTTTAACCTTGTAAATTGGGTTTATGAAACATATTTTTATTGTTACAATTAGATACAAGGGTATTCTTATAAAAAATTTCTGCTGAAATACTGCACAAAATTTTATGGACAGTCATTTTTATTTCATTCCCCTCTGACAGTGCAACCCAAAGCAGTCCATTCCTTTCATCCTTTTCTAGCAGTGTTGCTGAAAGTATATGCATTTGAGGAGGTGAAAGGGAGGAATGTTATTGATTGAAATGTGTTTTCTTATATTGTTGTTGTTGTTATGTGCCGTCGAGTGGTTTGCAACTCATAGCGACCCTATGTACAACAGCCCTAAACCCTGCTCTATCCTGTGCCAATCTCATTGCCTCTGACACACCCATCCCGATTACCCCAGTCACTGAATCAATCCACCTCATAGAGGGTCTTCCCCTCCTGCGCTGTCCCTCTACTCTACCCAGCATGATGTCCCTCTCTAAAGACCTGTCTCTCCTTACAACATGTCCAAAGTATGTCAGGCGAAGCCCCAGAATCCTTGCCTCCAAGGAGCAGCCTGGTTTAACCCTCTCTATGATGAAACTTTGTTTTCTTGGCAGTCCATGGTACATTCAATACTCTTCTCCAGCACCACAGCTCAAAGGCGTCAATTCTCCTTCTATCCTCCCTAGTCATTGTCCAACTCTCTGATGCATAACAAGTGAATAAAAGATAAATTGCTTTGGGGAAAGCCGCCATTAGGGGCTTCTCCAAAGTGCTACACAGCAATGATGGCTGTCTGTAGACTAAGGTGCAACTGATTCAGGCTATGATTTTCATAACTACTTGCTGTGTATCAAAGAGTCGGACAGTGACTAGGGTTGACAGAGAAGAACTGATGCCTTTGAGTTGTGGTCCTGGAGAAGAGTATTGAATATATCATAGACCATCAAGAACACATTTATCTTGTTGTTGTTGTTAGGTGCCATCAAGTCAAGTACGACTCATAGTGATCCTATGAACAAAAAATCTGAACCCTGCTCTAGCCTGTGTCATTTTCACACTTCCTGACACACATGAGCTCATTGCAGCAGTCACCACATCAGTCCACCTGGTTGAGGATCTTCCTCTCCTTCACCAACCCTCCACCCTTCATAGCAATACATCCTTCTCCAAAGAAAAGCCCCTCTTAGCAACATACCCAAAGTATGTGATGCAAAGCCTCATCATTCTTGTCTCCAAAGATCACTCTAGCTGCCCTTTCTCCAAGACATATTTATTTGATCTTTTGGCAGTCCATGGGATGTCCAGTGCTCTTCTCCCACACCACAGCTCAAAGGCATCAAAATAAAGCCTCAGGAATTGATGAGATACCAACTGACTTGTTCCAATTAGCAGATACAGACTTGGATGTACTCACCAATCTATGCTAGGAAATTTGGAGGACAGCTGTATGGTCAGTAGATTGGAAGAGGCCCATATTTGTTCCCATCCCCAAGAAAGGTGATCCAACTGAATGTGGATATAATCAAACAATTAATATCACATGTAAGCAAAAAATTATTAAAGAATGAAGTTCATTTAAAAATGGCTGGAACAGTACATAGATAGGAAGCTGTTAGAAACTCAAGCAGGACTTAGAAGAGGCTGTGGTACCAGGGATATCATTACTGATGTCAAATGGATACTGGCTGAAAGTAAAGAATACCAGATGGATATCTATTTGTGCTTTATTGACTATGCAAAGTCACTTGACTGTGGATGGATCATAGCAAGTTGTGGCTGACATTGATTGGAATGCAGTCCCAGAGCACTTAATTGTGCTCATGCAAAACATATACCTGGACCAGGAGGCTGTTGTGTAAACAGAGCAGAGGAACACTGCATGATTAAAATTAAGCAGGGAGTGGTTCAGGGTTTTATTCTCTCTATATACCTATTTAATCTGTACGCTAAGCAAATTTGTCTTAGAGAAGATGAAACAAAGTTGTTCCTTGAGGAAAGGATTTTGAAGCTCTGTCTCATATGCTTTGTGTGTGTCACCAGGAGGGACTAGTCTTTGGAGAAGGACATCATGCTTGGAGGGATAGAGGGACAACACAGGAGAGGAAGATCCCAGGTCAGATGGAGTGACACAATAACTAGATTAATGGGGGTAGGTGTGTCAGAGACAATAAGACTAGTTCAGGACACAGTAGAGTTCAGAGCTGCTATGACTCAATGGGACATAACAACATACCTGTAGATGTAGGCTTTTTTGCTATTTAAATAATGTGAACAAGCTGCTGTGGATGTTACCTCTACTCTATTATGGCATAGTAGATCTGTGTGCCACAACATTTTCAACAGAAGATTTTTCAAGATTGGTATATCAGAACACTCCAACAGGGCAGTTGTCTAACGTCAACAAACTGGAGAGCAGGGCTTTCTGTATGTTAATGAGGCCTTATAAGTGTAGGTTCCTGTGTAGGCCATCAGGAGAGGTCATGTGGATAGTTGCCATTTGTGTTTCTTATAAAAGGTACTTGCAATCATTGATTGTACAGAATTCTATCATTCTGTCTCCAGCCTCATTTCTGTCCCCAAGCCCATGTTTTCAATTACCAATCCTTCTTCTTGTTCCCAACTTTTGCATTCCAGTCCTCCATTATTACTAACGTATCTTGATCGCATGTTCATTCTATTTCCAATTGCAGCAATTAGTAGAAATCATCTATTCCCTCCCCTTTGGCTCTAGGTTTTGGTGCATACATTTGAATGACAGTTGTACTAACAGGTCTTTCTTTTATGCATATGGATATTATCTTGTCACTCACAACATTGTATTTCAAGATGGATCTAGAAATGTTTTTTTAAAATTATGAATGTGACTCTATTTTTCCTCACTTTTTCATTTCCAGAATAATAGATCATATGATTGTCTAATTCAAAATGTTCCATGCCAATCCATTTCATTTCACCAATGTCAATATTTGTATGTTTCATTTTTCTTTAACAATCTCCACTTTTTCTTACTTCTCACATTCCACATTCTAATCCTTAGGATCTACTTGCAACTCTTCCTCCTCCTTTGTGATTCTCAATAGGAAGGCTCAGCCTCCTGGGCCTTATCTGCTAGTGTAATCTCAGTGTCCTCTGCTATTCATAGGGTTTTCAAAGGCCTATTATTTCAGAAGTGAACGACCAACCTTTCTCCTTAGTCTGTCTTAATCTGGGTGATTAGCTTTAGAGTAGTATTTGACAAAAAAGCATTTTACCCTAAAAAGCGTATGAGAATATGCAGGTATCAGATCAACTGTTGGTGCTGAGGACCCACCCCTTCAGCATATGTGTTGTGTTCCCACCCTTACCCTGCCATGCCAGCATCCAGCTCAAGTCCCTCTCCCTGCTCCTTTAGCATCACCCATCCCTGTCCCCATCCAACTATGGTTTGATGGCTCAAGCCTCCCACAGTCTCTGTCCTCCCACTTCCTCTCCACTCTTGTGTGATATTGGTGCTTCTGACACAGGAGTGGAGGTGAGGTCTCCACACACTTCTGGCAGCAGGGATCCAGCAGCAGCAGCAGTCTCACACCATCAGGACTCCCATGACAGCAGAAGTACTCTTGGTACCAGCAGCCAGAAAAATCAAAAGACAAATTGCGCAACAATGAATGAATGAAAACCCAAAATCTCTGTAAATGTTCATTAAAACTAATAAAATTTAATTTAAAAAAAAA
>NW_006399918.1:1336576-1339558 GCF_000299155.1 Elephantulus edwardii
CATGTTACCAGGAGGAACCAGTCCTAGGAAAGGGACATCAGGCTTGGAAGAGAGGAGGGAGACTGCAAGAGAGGAAGACCCCAAATAAGATGGATTGACTTAGTGACTGGGTAATGAGGGTAAGTATGCCAGAGACAATGAAATTGGCTTAAGATAGAGCAGGGTTCACAGCTGTTGTATATAGGGTTGCTATGAGTTGGAGTCAACTCGATGGCACATAACAATAACAGCATCAGTGCAGATTGTGTCTTAAATCTCATCACTTCTAAGTTATAAAAAAATGTAGTTTAAAAAACATGTAGGTTGAACACAAGGGTAGGCACTTGAAAGAAGAAGATCATCTCAGACTGATGACAATGGACACAAGGCTAGAAATGCTAAGAATTGTTGCCAACAATTACCACCTGAAATAGACAAAGTAGGACTTCCCCTTAGAGCTGCATCCTGAATTTTGACAACTCACCTCCTGAACTGGAAAGAAATAAATGTCTGTTCTTTAAAGCCACCCACTTGTGGTATTTCTGTTAGAGTAGCATTAGGAAACTAAGATTTACCTATAAGGGCTGTTGAGTGAGGGTCCTAGAGGTCAGCCACGGGAACCAAGCAGTAGGCCTCTTGAGATAGACTTGCCTAGAAATGACTGCCATACTAGAAGGTAGGTAGGTAGAACACATCTGTTAAGAGAGAATTACAAAGAGCAGGTGGTAAACAAAAAAACAAAAACAACAACAACAACAAAAAAAACACCAAAAAATAAAAGACCTTTATCATTCTTCCTCTGCCTCCAGGGAGATGGGATTATTGTTGTTATATGTCATGGAGTGGGAACTGACTCATAGCTGACCCACATGCTTTTGGGTTGGCAGCACAACTCCATACCTCCACTAGACTACCAGAGCTTTTAGTGAAGACAGAATAAAAATACACCTTTTCCTCTCAAGGTTCTGGAATCACTGATTAGGCCTAAGGTAGGTGAGTTAAGACAATAACTTTGAACTGGATGACAGATTTTTTAACTTTTTCTTTTCCACTAGTTCTTGGTAGGGTGGAGGGACAGAGCAGGAAGGGAAGGCCCTCTATGAGGTGGATTGATTCAGTAACTGGGGTGATCAGGATGGGTGTGTGGGAGGCAGTCACTTGGCACAGGACAGAGCAGAGTTTAGGGCTGTTGTACATAGGGTCGCTATGAGTCGCAAGTGACTCAACGGCTCATAACAACAAGAACAACAACTAATTTATTTACAAAATTCAAATACATTGTTTTCAAGAACAAATTCTTTCCATTTCCCTCACTCCCTCACCCATCAAATTGTACAACCTGATGATTAATACTCCCCTTCCCCTGCACATCCACATCCCTCTGTTTCCAACATCTCCCAACCCTCTTGGATTCTTGTACTCATTTTACAATAATGGTTTTATACAATATTTATTCTTGTGGGACCGAGTTATTTCACTCAGCATAATGCTTTCCAGTCCCTCCCAAGTTAGGTAATAATTTATAAAATCATTTCTCCTGCATGCTGCATAGTATTCCATTGTCTGAATGTACCATTATTTTGCAATCCACTCAATATTGTGAAAACGTCAGTCCTACCAAATGCAATCTACATGTTCAATGCAATCCCAATCCAGATACCAAATTCCTTTTTCAAGGAGATTGAAAGGGAAATTATCAAATTTATTTGGAGAAGCAAGAGACCCTGAATAAGCAAAACACTTCTGAGAAACAAAAATGAGGTTGAAGGCATAGTACTCCCTGACCTCAAAACCTACTACACAGCAGTAGTAACCAAAACATCATGGTACTGGTACAATGACAGGCACATAGACCAATGGAACAGAATTGAGAACTCAGAATAGAATCAGTAGCTATCTATGGTCAACTGATATTCAGAAAGAAAATCGAAGCTATCAAATAGGAAAATGATAGCTTCTTCAACAAATGGTGCTGGCAAAACTGGACATCCACCTGCAAAAAGCTGAAACAGGATCCACATCTCACACCATACAAAAAAAATCAACACAAGGTATATCAGAGACCTGGGAGTAAATTCCCAAACCATAACATTCCTAAGAGACAAACTGGAACCAAGCTTAGAAGTACTAGTCCAAGGTATAAAGAGACTGCCAAATACAACCAGAAATGCACAATCTAAAGAGGATAAAACTGATGCATGGGACCTTCTAAAGATTAAATCCATGTGTGCATGAAAAACTTTTTCCAACATGGTGAAAAGAAACCCTATAGACCAGGAACAAATATTTCTTATAACAAAAATTCACAGAGTACTTCTGGGCCTCCGCAAAAAAAAAAGACTGATAACCCAAATTACAAACTGGGCAAAAGACATGAAAAGAATTTTCACAGAGGAAGATATTCAAATGGCAAACTGTCACATGAATAAATGCTCCAAATCACTGGCAATGAGAGATGCAAATCAAAACCACAATGAAGTCCCATCTTACTCCAGTAGCAGTAAGTAATACATGTTGGAGAGGATGTGGTGAGAAAGGAACTCTTATATATTGTTAGATATTATAACAACTGTTATACTATATTGCTATGTTATATAATTGTGGCATTATAAAATGGTACAACCATTCTGGAACACAGTTTGGCGCTTCCTCAAAAAAGCTGAACATATGACCCAGCTATTCTATTTGGAATATACCCTAAGAAAATGAGAACAGAGGCTCAAACGGAGACTTGTACACCAATGTTCATAGCAGCATTATTCACCATCATAAAAACATGGAAACAGCCCAAATGTCCAACCAAAAATGAGACTTAAGTTTTAAATTGAAGGGGACTGAACTATTTTTTTTTTCCAATGCCTGGAAGTGACCAAAAAGCTATTACATCTGCTCAAGTCAGTCTTCAGGGGCTGATAAGAGAGATTCTACATAACATGATGGATAACAGTAGCAAAGGTAAGAGAAAAATGAGGCTGTTTCTTCCTTCAAGTTCAGCCCATTTTA
>NW_006399918.1:1339658-1341203 GCF_000299155.1 Elephantulus edwardii
ACACTATTTTTCTATATCCACAAACAAGTTTTGAAAGATGCAAAAGAAAATAGAAGTAAATGTCTCTGGAACTGGGAGGATAAATGGAGAGAGATCTTTACGTTTCAGTTCATGTTGGGCTATATTACATAAATGGTCCCTGGGTAGTAAAAACAGTTAACATGCTTGGCTGCAGACCAAAAACTTGGTGGCTTAAGTCCACTCAGGATAGCTGGGAGAAAAAGCAGCCACTGAAAACTCTGCAGAGGACACTTCTATTCTGACACACATAGGGCTGTGTTGACAGTGACTTGCTCATATTATTTAAATATTTCATGCCTGTCATGTATTACTTATGTAATTTAAAGAGCAAATTTTCTGAAAATGTAGGTTTGTCAACCCAAATGTCAACCGAGTCTCCTGTATTCCTCCCCTCAACAAATGAGTGTCAAGATAAGGCTTTGTTCAGGGAGGCACTGGTAAACCAGCCTTTTCAGGAGAAAACAATGCTCTGATATTTTCGTATTTGCTGATTTCCATGGTGTAAGTACTCCCACCATAGTTGATTTCAAACTACCAACACTTTAACTACTGACTTGCAAATCCTGGATGTGTAACAGTTGAAAAACTGGCTCACTAAATTCCTGGATATTTAGCAATGGGTTTTAGCCAGCTCCAGCACACCAGAAAAAGCCAAGTGGGAGGCAATGGCTGGTGCCCTTGCCCTCCCAGTTCATCTCCAACTTCTCTTAATTATCCAGCTGCTGACTGACAGACCAGCCTTTACTTGGGAGTAATGAAGGGTCACCAGTTCCAAGAGTAGAATGTCAGGGTATTCTGGCAGGCCAACCCTCTGACCTCAGTAAACTGTTCATTTGGGCCAAGTGGAAGGTTCTGGGAGGGTTCAGAGGGCTGAAACTGGCAGAAAGGCGTGTCAGAAGCAACAGAGGAGCAGTGTAAAACCAAATCTCAGACATCACTGACCTTTTGCGGATGTAAAATCCTTCCCAGAGCAAAGATAGGGGGGGTGGAAATCACAAAATCACAAAGTTGATTGTTCTACTTTGGCATTTTCTGTCGTTTTTAGATGCCATTAAGTCAACCGTAAAGAAGAACAGACAACCGTAAAAAGAACAGACCTGCCCCACCTTGTGCCATCTTCACAATGTCTGATAGGCTTGAATTCATTGTTGTAGACAGTGTGTTATTCCATCTCATTGAAGCGTCTTCTTCTCTTTCTGACTCTCTATCTTTCCCAGAATGATTTCTTTTCCCCCGAGGGACAGAATCCTCCTGACAACATGCCCTAAGTATGTGAGACAAGTCATTACAGTCTTGAAGTTACAATGCCATTCATAACTACATGTTAATGAATGTTTATTCTGTCTTATCTATTTGCCAAGCCAATCAGTCATCATGGAATTGATTCTGATTGTGGAGAGAGAATCCATTATGTCTAAGCAGAACAGCACTCCATAGGGTTTTCTCTTCTCTTCTCTTCTCTTCTCTTCTCTTCTCTTCTCTTCTCTTCTCTTCTCTTCTCTTCTCTTCTCTTCTCTTCTCTTC
>NW_006399918.1:1341930-1350234 GCF_000299155.1 Elephantulus edwardii
TTTTTTTTTTTTTTTTTTTTAATTCATCAGGACTCAATATGGCAGAGTAGAACTGCAGTACAGAATTTTCCAGCTGTAATCTTTATTTTAAAAGGTCACTTTGTCTTTTCTCCCACAGAGCTGCTGGATGGGTCTGAACCTCTAACCTTTCAGTTAGAGATGAGCATTTCACCACTGTGCCACCAGGGCTCCTGTGTGCTGAAACAGTCCATATGAAGGCTTTCATACAGCAGCAGTTGCTGTTGTTGTTTACCATTGAGTTGGAACCAACCCACAGTTGTCAGTCAGGTAGGTTTTAAGAGGCAGTTAACTGCACAGGAGAAGATTACCCATCCTTCTCCCACGGAGCAAGTGGTGGGATTTGAACCACATGCCTTCAGGATTGCAGTGCAGCTTCTTGCCATTTTCTAGGCCTCCTACCCCCGCTCCCCCCCCACCTGCCTTACAACCTGAGAAACTGAGATTTAGAATGGTTAAAAAACTTACCCCAAAATACCAAGTTAGTTCCTTGTAAAACTATGATTCAAACACATGCTTTATTCCAAAAAGAAACTCGATTTCTTCACAGGTTCACTACACACCATCTCAGAGGAAGGCACAGTTACTCAACAGTAAGTCAGGGCCTAAATTCCTGGATATTTAACAATGAATTTTAACCAATTCCAGCACACAGCACATTTTAAAATCTGGCCCAAAATTTTCAGTCACCACCTCCTGTCATAACTGTTTCATGGGATAGAGCAGAAGAGAGGCATTTTCTAACCTAGCTATGTAAGCTGGATACAGCACTTCATCTTTCTGAGTCTGGGACTCTCAATTACAAAAGGTGGTGAATTAACTCAAATAAGGGTAGGTCATCCCTACCTTATAAATGACACCAATTCCTAAGTCTGTCTTTGAATTCAATTTGTAGATTAATTGAAACAGTCTTTTAGTCTTGCTCTGGTGGCCTAGTTCCTAGGGAATAGCACTCTAACCCAAAGACCATACCTCAATTATGGTTCTAATCCACCAGCAGATTAGAGATTTCACGGGAAGAGGTCGCCCAAGAGGGAGAAAGATGGGCAATCTTCTCCTGTGAAATTTACAGCCTTTGGAACTCAATGGAGGATCAGTTATAAATCTATTACAATTCAACTGCAATGAGTGAGTGAGTGAGTGAGTGAGTGAGTGAGTGAATGAGTTCAAAAAAGGATTCCTGGTGTCACAGTTTGTAACATGTAGGGCTATTAACCAAAAAGCCAGCAGTTCAAATCCTCCACCTGATATTTGAGGGGGGGGAAAAATGAGCAATCTCTTCCCATAAAGATTTATAGCCTTGGAAACCCAATGCATGGGTCGTATGAGTCAGGTGTGACTTGATTGCAGTGGGTTTGAGATTTTAGTTTAATATTTAAATGCTGTACATGTAGGAATTGAAGGTTACTGTGATGAAGAATTATTATGAGTAAGTGCTAGTTCTTTTTTTTTTCAAAGTGAGGGCAAATTTACATAGTGATAAAGGGTAAGAAAGAGTTACCAAAGATGTTCATAGCCCATGAATTTACTATAATCTTTAAGAATAAGAGATCTATGCCTTGGGAGATCTGTTTTATTAGTGCAACTGGTGGCCTAGTGGCAAGAAGATGAGCTGCAATCCCAAAGACACGCTGTTCAAGGCCACTAGCTGCTCCGCAGGAGAAGGATGAGCAATTTCCTCCTGTGCGATTAATTGCCTCTCAAAAGCCTCTGGAGGCTCAGCTATGGGTCAGCTCTGACTCTACACAACAACAACAACAACAACAATCTGTAAAGCTGTGAGGACAAGATGTATCTTCTGTATGTGAAACACTCAATCCACAACTATGCTTTACCGCGTGTCTGTCAAGCACTATTCTGAAAGTTGTTGGGGACATAGTATTTTCATACAGACAGTTGAACTCTTCCAAAAGCAGAAATGGAAGAAGAACTGGAGGAGGAAATTAGTAAATCCACACACAAACTGAGCACCAGCAGGATGCCAGAGACTGTGCAAAAACAGGAGAACCCACTCAGAAGTCAGAGTGTCACAAGAGGAAAGCTCAGGTCACTGGAGTCAAACGGACCCAGGTTTGAATCTCAGCTCTACCTTTGTGTGTCCTTGAGCAGGTCATTTCTGAACCTCTATTTCTTCTCTTTTAAAGGCTTAGTGTCAAATCCCCTTCCCAGAAGAAAACAGAGAAGTTGTTGTGCACAGTCACGTCAAAACCTATTTATAGTTGATCTTCTTGCAGTTTTCAGAGGCTGTAAATCACACGGGAGGAGATTGCCCATTTTTCTCTCTTGGAGCAGCTAATGGATTAGAACCATTTGCCTTTGGGTTTGCAGCACAGATACTTACCCACTAGACCACCATAGCATGCTGACAAAAGTAATATCAGTTAAAAGGAGATCCTCAATAAATGATAGTCAAAATTGTTATAAATAAAAGTTCCTCTTTATTGAAACCACAAGACAATAGACAAAAGTTAGACAGTCACTGCAATTGGTCAAGAAGTTGTGTGTTCCTGGAAAGAGACAAAGTAGTTTATCTTATTAGGATTTAACAGAATCTACAGGGAACTTCCTGAAGTGTAGGCTGGATTTAGAAGAGGTAGTGGCACTAGGGATATTATAGCTACTGTCAGATGGATCTTGGCCAAAAGCAGAGAGTACCAGAGGAATGTCTATCTGTGTTTCGTTGACTATGCAAAGGCATTTGACTGTGTGAATCACAACAAACTATGGTTGACTCTGAGAGGAATGGGAATCCCAGAACACTTGAATGTGCTTATGCGAAACCTATACTTGGACCAGGAGACAGTCATAAGAACAGAGCAAGGAAACACTGCATGGTTCAAAATTGGGAAAGGTATGTGTCAAGGATGTGTCCTATATCTTTTCAATCTATATGTGGAACAGATTATCCGGGAGGCTGGGCTCTGTGAGGAAAAGTGTGGTATCAGGATTGGTGGTAGACTCATTAACAATCTGCATTATGCAAATGATACAACTCTGCTTCCTAAGACTGAAGAGGACCTGAAGTGCTTGCGGCAGAAGGTCAAGGACTGTAGCCTTCAATATGGATTGAAGCTCAAAATCAAGAAAGCAAAGATTCTCACCACTGGGCCAATTGGCAGCATCATGATAGATAGTGAAGAGACTGAGATTGTTGACAGCTTCAGTTTGCTTGGCTCTACAATAAACACTCTTGGTACCAGCAGCCAAGAAACTAAAAGACAAATTACATTTGGAAAGTCTGCTGTCAGAGACCTCTCCAAGGTACTGAGGAGCAACTATGTCAGTCTGGAGACTAAGGTGTGCCTGATACAGGCCATGGTCTTTGCCATTACGTGCTATGCATCAGAGAGCTGGACAATGACTAGGGAGGACAGAAGGAGAATTGATGCCATTGAGCTTTGGTGCTAGAGAAGAGTATTATATATACCATGGACTGCTAGGAGAACAAACAAGTTCATCCTGGAGAGGGTGAAGCCAGGATGCTCCTTGGAAGCAAGGATTCTGAAGCTTTGTCTGACATACTTTGGACATGTTGCAAGACGGGATCAGTCCTTGGAGAGGGATGTCATGCTTGGGAGGGTAGAGGGACAGTACAGGAGGGGAAGACCCTCGATGAGATGGATCGATTCCATCACTGGGGTAATGGGGATAGGTGTGTCGGAGACAAAAAATTGTCAGGGATAGAGCAGGGTTTAGGGCTGTTGTACGTAGGGTCGCTATGAGTTGCAGGCGACTTGATGGCACATAACAACAACAACATAAAATGTCCAGGCCTCAATACCTGAGTGTCAGTAATCTCTTGGGAGGATGAGGAAGGAAAAGGATAACCCCATCAGACTTCTCTAAACTCTCAAGATGCTGTTTTTGTTGTTAGGCCATGGAGCCAGCTCTGCCTCTGACTTAGAGCAACCCTATGTATTTCAGAACAGAATGTTGCCTGGTTGGCTACCACCCTCACAATCATCGCTGTGTCTGAGCTCATTGTTGCAGTCATCTCACTGAGACGCTTCTCTTTTTGATGACCTTCTCCTTTACCAAGCATGACATCCTTCTCCAGAGATTAGTCTTTCAGATAACTTGTTCAAAGTAAGTGAGATGAAAGCTTGACATTTCTCACTTATAAGGAGCATCCTGGCTACACTTTCTCCAGAATAAAAGTGTTCATTCTTCCGGCAGTCCATGCTATTTATATTTGTTATTCTTCACCAACACCATAATTCAAATGTGTCAATTTTTCTTTGATCTTCCTTAGTCACTGTTCAGGTTTTGCATGTATATGAGATGATTAGAAACACCATGACTTGGGTCAAGTGCACATTACTTATCAAAGTGACATCTTGCTTTTAAAATTTTTAAAGAGGTCTTTTGCCTAATGCAACATGTCAGTTGATTTCTTGACTGCTCCATCTATTGGTATGGGAAGGACAGAAAAATATAAAGAATCCCTGATGCTCTGGATAGCCTAATGTCTGGGGCATCTCTCTAGGATTCATTCCAGAGTTTTGAGAATACCAAAATGAAGCACAATAAGGTTGCTATCTTCAGGGTCTTTTTTCAATACTCAGAACCTGGGATTCATAGTATCCAGGATATTCCTATTGTGACTACCTCTAACCAATTTTCAGTAGTAATGCCGAATCTTTTTCAGCACCTCTTCCTCTCTTTAAATCAATGATTACTCACTAGTACCTCATCCCTGCTGTCAGAAAAACAATAATTAGAAATATGAGTTAACCAGAGGGAGCTCTGGTAGCCTAGTGGCAAGAAGCTGCACTGTAATCCTAGAGGTACACAGTTTGAATCCACTAGATGCTCTGCTGGAGAAGGAGGGGCAATCTCCTCCTATGCCTGTCAGATCTGATTTGACGGCACACACACAAAAATAATAAAGTAAAATAAATTTTAAAAAATAAATATGAATAAATCAGTACGGCAGATTCTTCTTTGCCACCTCCACTTATGGAAGTAAGGAAGCTTCTCTTGCAGCTAGAGTACTAACCTATAAGATCAACTGAAGTTCCTGATTGTTTTCCTGATGAAAGTACAGTAGTAGCCATGGTCTTTTCAATTACTGAATGTACCCTGGGCTTCCAAGAGAACAGGTCTGTCCTGGAGAGGGTGAAGCCAAGATGCTCCTTGGAGGCAAGGATTTTGAGGCTCTATCTCACATACTTTGGGCATGTTGCCAGGAGGGACCAGTCCTTGGAGAAAGATAACATGCTTAGCAAGGTAGAGTGGTAGCCCAGGAGAGGAAGACTTCAGGGAGATAGATTAACACAATAACTGGGGTGATGAGGTTAGATGTGTCAGAGACAGTGAGATAGGCTCAGGATAGAGGAGAGAGCAGGTTCAGAGCTATTGCTCTTAGGGTGCTATGAATCGCAGGCAACTTGACAGCAAATAACAAGAAACTACAACATCCCTAACACCACACACAAAAAATATTCTGTCGAAGATCATCCAAAAGTGACTGGAACAATACATCAACAGAGAAGTACCAGAAATGAAAGCTGGGTTTAGAAGAGGTCATGGCACTAGCGGCATCATAGCAAATGTCAGATGGATCTTGGCTAAAAGCAGAGAGTACCATAGAAATATCTAGCCATGTTTTATTGAGTATGCTAAGGCATTTGTGTGAACCCCAACAAATTGTGGTTAACCTTCAGAAAAATGAGAATCTCAGAACACTTGATTATGTTCATGTGAAACCTATACTTGGGCCAGGAAGCAGTTGTCAGAACAGAGCATGGAGAAGGAAAGGAATGTGTTAAGGGTGTGTCCTGTCTCCATACCTTTTGAATCCATATATGGAGCAGATTATTTGAGAGGCTGGAATTTATGAGGAGGAATGTGACATCAGAATTGGAGAAAGACTAATCAACAACCTACAGATGACAAACCTTGCTTGCTGAAACTGAGGAGGACCTGAAGTGTTTGCTGTAGAGGGTCAGGACTCTAGTCTTCAATATGGATTCAAGCTCAACAGCAAGAAAATTAAAATTCTCACTGCTGGGACGATTGACAGCACCATGATAGATGGGGAAGAGATTGAAGTTATTAACAATTACAGTTCCTCAGTGAGCATTCACGGCACCGGAAGTCAGGAAATAATAAGAACAAATGAATTAGGAAAATCTGCTGTTAGGAAACTCTCCAGAGTGTGGAAGATCCACAGTGTCAGTCTAGAGACTAAGATTCACCTGATTCAGGTCATCATCATCTTCACAATTTTGCTATGGATCAAAGAGGTGGACAATGACTGAAGATCACAGAAGAAGAATCGATGCCTTTGAGTTGTGGTGCTGGAGAAGAGTACTGACCATACCATGGACTACAAAGAGAACAAACAGGTCTGTCCTAGAAAGGGTGGACCAAGTTTCTCCTAGGAGGCAGGGATTTTGAGGCTCCAACTCACATGCATTGAGCAGTTGCCAGGAGTGACTCGTCCTTGGAGAAGGATGTCATGCTTGGAAGGGTGAGAGACAGCACAGGAGAGTGGTACATGTTGTTATTGTTGTTGATGTTGATTTTGTTGTTGTTGTTGTTGTTAAGTGCCCTTGAGTCATAGGCAACTCAAAGCACCCTATGAATGAAAGACCTGAACTCTTCTTTGACTTTCATCATTTCTCCATGTTGTTGTTGTTATGTGCCATCGAGTTGCCTGTGACTCATAGTGACCCTATGTACAAGAGCCCTAAACCCCACCCTATCCCGTGCCAATCTCACTGTCTTCAACATACCTACCTCCTTACCCCAATCACTGAATCAATCCACCTCATAAAGGGTCTTCCTCTTCTACGCTGTCCTTCCACACTCCCGAGCACGATGTCCTTCTCCAAGACTGATCTCTCCTTGCAACATGACCAAAGTATGTCAGACAAAGCTTCAGAATCCTTACCTCCAAGGAGAAGTCTGGTTTAACCTTCTTGGAAGAACATTTAACCTGCTGTTAGGGACCTCTCTAAAGTACTCAAGAGTAATGGTGTCTCTCTGGAGATTAAGGTGCTCCAGATACAGGCCATGGTTTTTGCAATCACTTGTTATGCATCAGTGAGTTGGACAATGACTGGGGAGGATAGAAGGAGAATTGACGCCTTTGAGCTGTGGTGCTGGAGAAGAATATTGAATGTACCATGGACTGCCAAGAAAATAAACAGATTCATCCTAGAGAGGGTTAAACCAGGCTACTCCTTGGAGGCAAGGATTCTGGGGCTTCGTCTGACATACTTTGGACATGTTGCAAGGAGAGACAAGTCCTTGTAGAGGGACATCATGCTTGGTAGGGTGGAGGGACAGCACAGGAGGGGAAGACCCTCTATGAGGTGGCTTAATTCAGTGACTGGGGTAATCAGAATGGGTGTGTCAGGGGCAATGTGATTGGCACAGGATAGAGCAGGGTTTAGGGCTGTTGTACATAGGGTCGCTATGAGTCACAAATGACTCGACAGCACATAACAACAACTACAACAGGATGAACCTGCTCATTTTCTTAGCAGTCCATGGTATATTCAATACTCTTCTCCAGCACCACAGCTCAAAGGCATCAATTCTCCTTCTGTCATCTCTAGTCATTGTCCAGCATAGCAAATGATTGCAAAGACCATGGCCTGTATCTCCAGAGTGGAAACCATTGCTCTTCACTACTTTGAATAACCACAGCAAATACCTGGAACTGCAATAACGATATTATGACCTCAAGGGGTAGACTAAGGACTGAAAGATGGGGTGTTAAGATAATAGAGGCTGAGCAGTTGGGTGACGAATTCATCATATTTTGATGGGAACAATATGGTAAACTGGCATCCTGGGATCTGGCCAGGCTCAGAGAAGCAAAGTTGTCACTGTATTTATAGATACCCTCAGCTCTTTGGCAGGTCTCAGACCTATGGAAGAAAGACAACAGTGAGTGACCAATCCTAGGCTGTCATCCAGTTTACTAATTCTAAATTCAGGGCTCTTGAGTCATGTTGCAAATTCATGTAAATGTGTTATCCTTCCCTGAAAACAAAATTACCAAAATTGCCTCCTTTCAGTTGAAAGCATGTTACTCCTGTGACTCCTAATTAGTACCTGCTTCAGTCTGGTGTACACGATGCAGCTTCTGTGAATGCCGATGTGTTTAGAAAATGAGGCAAAGCGCGCATCTGAAAAGTTCACTTGAACAAAGCTGGGACGAGCAAGGCCACCTCAGAGCTTCCAAGATGAGTAGGGTTGTTGTTGTAGTTGTTGTTGTTAAGTGCTATCAAGCTGAGTACAACTCATAGCAGCCCTATGAACAGCAGATCC
>NW_006399918.1:1352322-1380324 GCF_000299155.1 Elephantulus edwardii
CTTTGTCATTCCGAGCAGCCTTTTGGAATCTTCTGTTCAGCTCTTTAGTATCTTGAATTCTTCCTTGTGCTTTGGCTTCTCTACGCTCCAGTGCAATTGAAAAGACCATGGTTTGCTGGGGTGGATGGGGCAGTGTGAACATCAATAGCTTTTTATATTCATGTTTATTCAGTTGGGAGACAAAAATGAAAGGACTTAACTACTTGTAAAAATAACAATAAATAGATAATAAACATAAGAAACCATACTGTTCTGATGATAAAGTACTTTCTACAAAACAAAACAAAAAAGAGCGAGAGACCATGGCTTGAATCACACACACCTTAGTCTTTAGACTGACAGCCTTGCTCTTCATAACTTTAGCAAGATCCCTAACAGCATACTTTCCCAGTGTCTTTTGATTTCTTGACTGCTGGTACTGAAAATGTTGAGTGCGGATCCAAACAAGATGAAATCTTTGACAATTTCAATCTTTTCTCCATCCATCATGATGTTGCCTATTGGTCCAATGGTGAGGTTCTTTGCTTTCTTGATGTTGAGATGTAATCCATATTACAGGGGTAGTTGCGAAAGCTTCTCATTATGAGGTGGCCAAGATAGTCTGTTTTCATATAGCTTAATGGTCACAGGCAATGCATATGAAGAGGCAATGAATTAGATCTCTTCTTTTTCTGGTTTCAGATTCAACAAACATTTAATAGGCTACCTATGAATGGAACTCTGGCACCAGTGGTTTCACCTATGTTATTTCACTTGATTTCCAAAATGGTCCTGTGGGGTAAATATAATCTTATTAACCCTACTCTGCAGATTAAAACTTTTACCTGAAAATAAGCAGCTTGGTTATGGCTAAATCAAGGTCTTCTGGTGTTTGTATGCTACCTCAGTTTGTTTGATTGCTGGCTTTCCGTCTGTCCCTCTATCCCAGCACCGTGCCCTCTACACACCCCTACTCCCATCATCTCTTTTACACTCTCCCTTTTCCACTCCTTCTCTCTAGATCTTTCTCCTGACTCCAGTTTGCCAACCCTGGTTCTCTTGCCTTGAGTCTTAGAGGCACACAGGATAGCTGAAACCAGCTATTGGCTGTAACTGTGCCTGTAATGTGTCCTTCTAAGACAAACTAGACTCTAAATTACATTCCTGCTCTTAGGGGCCATCGAGTTGATTTTGACTCATAGTGATCCCATGTGATGGAGCAGAACAGCCTTAAAAAGTTTTCTAAGCTGTTATCTTTATTAGAGTAGATAGCCAGGCCTTCCTTTCACAAAGTCACTGATGGGTTCTAACTGACCAACTCTCAGGTAGCAGACAAGTGCTTAACTGGTCTATCACTAGGAATCCTATTTGGTGGCATGAAAGAAATAAAGTCAGAAACCTCCTACTAAACACTGACAACTATTTCATACTATATGACAGATGGGTCAGAGCTTTGATGTGTCTTTAAATTGCATTCTAGGTTCAACAGCTGCTCCCTTTGAAAAGACTGCATCATATAATTTGCTCACACTGGGTTACAGGTGGAATCAATTCTATGACAATGAATTTTGGTTTGGGTTTAACTTGTACCTTAATAAACAAGTTTCTTTATTTGTCAAATGAGAACTCAAAAAAATCACAATCTCATTGTCATCAAATAGGAACCAACTCATAACTGACTCACAAAGCAGTGTTCATAGAATTCCCGTAAGTTATAGTCCAATCATTGGCACCTAACAACAAAGCCTGATGTATGTGCCCCCCGTTTGTGCTCAGTTGTTCAGATCCAAAAGGAGAGTTCTCTAACCTGCTTTCTTTGTTCTCTCTTTTGGGCCAGTAAACCAGCACATTAATGTGATAGTTAATAAGAGAGTAAGAGAAGTCAGAATTAGAGGTGGAGTAGACCTCCATGAAAGAAAAGAAAAATTCCACTCTGGCAGCTGGACCAACGGGCAACGCTGGCCAGCAGATGGCAGCTGGGCACCGCAGAACCTGATGTGGAAAAGGATGCCGGAGGCCTGGAGGAGGCAACAGGAAGTGTGGGATGAGGTTAGGTGAAAAATCACTGCTGTCAAGTCAAGCGACCCTCGAGCAGCTTTCCCAAAGCAGTAAACTATACAGCAAGAGATTACTCATCCTCATTATCTCTGATACTTTCAAGCCTTATGTTACAGTCACTGCATTGAAGGTCTTCCTCTCTTTCGCTGATCCCCCACCTTTCCAAGCATGATGTTCTTTTCCAAGCACTGGCCCATTCTAATAACATGCCCCAAATAAATGAGACAAAACTTTACCATCCCTACCTCCAAGGAGCACCCTGGATGTACTTTCTACAAGACATGATTCATTTGTTCTTTTGGCAGTTCATGGAATATTCAGTATTCTCCTCCAACACCACTACTCAAGGCATAGAGTCTTCTGTCTTCCTTCATCACTGTCCAACTTTCAGATGCATAATAAGGGTCTGAAAAGACTAATACTCAGAAGCCCAGAGAGACCCCATCTAGGAAACAGAGCTCTGAGCTCTGTTTTTAGGAACAAACTGTGCTTCTGTCTTATCCTCAAACTCATCTCAGGCCGGTCACGGCTTTCCCTCCCTAAAAGACAGGACAGCTTGATGTCCTAGACCTGCTTATACAACAGCACAGTAGGACTACTTGAGTCTAAACTTTATAAAGGACGTCCTGGTGGGCACAAGGCATTAGGCAAAAGACGCGTGAGAGTAAATCAATTCCCTGTCTCTTTCCACTGGATATCTAAAAGCAGAGAAACCACCTTGCCTAAGCCTTTTTACCATCTGGACAACAGTTGGTGTTAATACAGTGGAGAAGATCTTATTTAAGGGGTCTCAATCTCAGGAGGCTGAACTAATTGCTTTAAGACCAGGAATCTGTAAAATACATTTGGAATCTATGGAGTGTTCCTGGAAGACTGTGGGTGGGATAGTTACAGCTTGGGAAAGATCCTTATTGAAAGTATATAATTGGCTCTTGTGCTTAAATTCTCCCTTCTTATCCACATACATGTTCTCTAGTGAGCCTGCAACTCCCCCTGCTCCATCTCAACACAAACTCTCCTATCCCCTATGCAGAGAGCATCTCCTGCCGGTGAGGATCTTAACAATCCTTAAGGCCAGAGGTTTTCATTGACTTTGGAGATGGCAAGAGATAGGTGAGAGAGGAAGGAAGCAGTGACTAGATGCTGAGGAAACCATCCTCATCTTCATTATCAGACATATTATCATCATCTTCTCCAACCATGGTCAATATTATGGCGCTCACTGTGGGCCAGGTGCTGTGTTCACTCTGAGGGGGCCATGTTCACTTAGGCTGAATGCGGGTCCTGGAGAGAAATATGGTGTAACTAGCTGTTGTGAGATAGCGTCATGCCCACACCTGAAGATATTCGTAGAGCCCCTGTGTACAACAGAACAAAGCACAGCTTCGTCTTCCACCATCCTCACAACCGCTGTTGTGCTTGAGCCCAGTGTTGCAGCCACTGACTGTGTCAGTCCATTTTGTTGAGAGTTTTCCTTTTTTCACTGACTGTTTACCTTACCAAGCTCAGGAGACAGGATAAATAACGACAAGTGTGACATGCAGGCGGTGGTCTGTGAGTTGAAACCTGGTGTTAAGACTAGAGCAGGAAAGAGGAGTGCTGTGATCAAATCCCTAAAGACAGGAGAAGGGAAGCCACATTTGAACTCTCAGGAGGCTGGAGCAGAGATAAGAAGAGTAATGAGTTTGGATGAAGAGTCATGGGTGCTGTGAAGTGGTTAGCATACCCGTGTACTGGCCAGAAAGTTTGGAGGTTTGCTTCGACCCAGAGATGTCTCAGAAGAAAGACCTGACAATCTGCTTCTGCAAAAACCGACCATTGTAAATCCTGTGGAGTCCAGCAGCCCGACTTTGACACACATGAGGTCACCACAAGACAGAATCAACTCCCCAGCAGCTGGTGGTGCAAATAAATGTCATGATTGGAAAGGGATTGTGGCCGGATCTTGTATATTCTTACATATCATGTGGAGACATTTGGATTTCCCCACTAAGTGCTGGAGAACTGCGGAAGCTGGTTTTGTGTCCACTCTGTTTGTTCATAAATATTTTCTTCCTCTGGCTACTGTCTCTCAGAACGTGAGAAAAACTAAACCTATTAAGACGGACCCAACACACAGTGACCCTCCATCAGGCTTCTGAATCTGTAAATCTTAACAGGAGAAGACTGTTGATCTTTCGCCTGTGGAGTTGCTCCATCCTTTGGTTAGCAACACAAACCATTTCAGACTGCACCATCAGAGCGCTATTAAACCAGGGACAAAATCCTTCTGCTTTGAAGCATCAATCTGACTGAGAACAGAAGGCCTTTGTCCTTGAGGCCTTGACATCTTCCTCCTGTGTCCCGCTGACCTGGGTTCGATCTGAGGAGTGGACCCTTGGCCCCCTCCCTTCCTTGGCCTTCACATTCCATTTCCCTGGCTGTGTACTCATGTGAAATCATAAGTCACAGTACCATAAACCACTCCAGAGTGTGTAATAAGTGAATTATTTACCAATGACCCTGGCTAAATGTTCAGAAGGATAAATGATTAAGCTGCAGATCTGTCAAAAAGTTCCCATAAATAAGTAATTCCATGCTGCCTTAATGGGCTTCGTAAATTACTCATTCATGCCACTGCCAGATCGCTCTCTGGGGTAAATTCCCCACACCTGCTGATTTACTGTGGAGGTCTGGACAGGGTGGGACAAATTCTGCTCAGCCAGCTGGGTGGAGTCCCCAGGTACCAGAACACCTGGCTGAACCCTCACAGGGAGGTTCTGGAAACAGCCTGTCCTGTGTAACCTCACCATCATATGGGGTAAGAGGTGGAGGGGCCCTCTTGGACACCTGGAAGTTTGGTGTGCAGGATAATCCTAGTCAATCCCCATCCAGTGTCCAGGGCTTTCATTCAGCAAACGTGTAGTGAACCCCATTTGTTCTGAGCTCTGTGCTGGAACCTGGGAGGCTCAAGATGAGCATGCCTGAGTGAGCTCCTCTGAGTCCAGATCAATGATGAACACAGAATGAGGCCAGCACCACACCAGCGAGCCATCCCAGGGAATCTCAGCGGGAGAAACTGGGAAGATAGCAGAGAGTAGGGGTTGAAAACATGTGCTTGCACTGGTGGTTTACTGGTAAAGAGTTGCACTGCCAACCCAAAAGCCCATGGTTTGAATCCACCAGCTGTCCACGGGAGAAAGGTAGGCAATCTCTTCCCGAGTGATTAACCACCTCTGAAAACCGGCTGGATGGTCAGCTAAGAATTGCCTCTGACTCAACAGTACATAACCACAACTCTGGCAGAAAGGCTTGGTTCCAACTCACCGAAGACCAGCTGGATTGTGCTGATGTGATCACAAACAGCACCCAAATCTCAGTGGTTTATGACTGCAAAGGCTTATTTCCCTCACACGCAACACTGTGGGTCAGCATTATTATCTCATCAGCACTATCTCACCAGGCCCCTTGCTCACCTCACCACACTACCTTCCTGGAATATTGCCAATCTCAGTGGTGGAGGGAGAAGAGACTGTGGGGATGCACACTGACTCCTGGAGCTTCAGGTCAGGGGTGATACAGCCACTCATATTTCATTGATGAAAGCAAGTCAATGTGATACCTAAGAACAGAGATCAATTGAGACCGAAAATTGTAGCCCTTACTTAGAAAAAGAGAAGAAAAAAAATTTGTGAACAGTTTAGTGGCTATTATTTACATGTGCCATCGAGTCAGAATCTACTCACAGCTGGCCCTCTCGTGGGTTTTCAAAGTCTGTAAATAGCACAGGAGGAGGGTGCCCATCTTCCTCCCATGAAGCAGCAGCTGGATTCAGACCACCTGTCACCGGGATAGCAGCGCAACCCCTTACCCACTAGGCCACCAGAGCTCTCTAGACTTCATGACTATGCCAAGTATAAATTCTGGTTCTGTGACCTTACTAGTATATGGCCATAGGCAGGTTACTCAACACCCTGATCTATCTATTTCTTCAGCTATGAAATGGGCAGTAATAGCAACTATTATTTTTAAGTAGTATCATTAATAGTAGTATCACATTAGAAAAGCACCTATAAAGCTAAAACTTAGAGAGCGGGCATGCCCACAACTACCCACGTAAACACATAAGCACCCTCAGTGTCACTGATCAGTGGTTCTGAGATGCCAACATCTTCCCACCATCCGCTCACATCACCAGTAGCAGCAACGCCAGCCGGAAGCAGATGTCTGCAACAGGAGTTATGGTGGGTCTGACCTGAACCTTCCTACCCTCCTCATAGTGTTCACTCATCTACTCCAGACCTCAGTTATGGACTTTACCTGCAAAATTGGAGCAATCTAAAGATCAGAGAGCTGGGCCAGATAATCTTTGCCTTCCCTTTTCATGCTAACATCTTTGATTCTCCTCTGTTTGCTATATCACACACCCCTCCCCCTCTGCTCACATCTTGCAGTCTTCCTGGACCGCCCTATAGAGCTGGAGCTGCAGGACTCGGGCCTGGGTTCCTGGTGGTCCAGGATGAAAAGAAAGACCATGTAATGTGACTTGGGTCTCCTCACAGGCCAGGGAGACATCTGTCCCTGTGGCTGTCACATCAGCACAAAACGTGTGCCAAGGGAACAGCAGGGAGCAGATGATGGAAATTGGCTGGTTTTCTGTGACTGTTTTAAGCTGACTGGTGAAAGCACAAATCTATTGTGAGAAGGAGAGCCTTGAACTGTCGGTGACCACGGAGGCGCCTGCCTCCTTCATCAGCTTTCATGAGGGACTGTGAGGTTTAATGAGAGCTGATTACTGTTTAGCTGATCAAGGGTATCATTCTGGGCCCACAGGTCAGAGCCCTCCCTGCTCTGCCTGAGCAAGCCTGAGGCGACTGAGAGGCTTTATGCGCCCGTCTGAAAAAGAAGACATGATTTCCCATCTTTCATAATCGAACCAACTCACACTTATTCACAGCTTGGCAGGCTTTCAGCACCGCATGAACATCAGTCAACTCTTCATCCGGCTCATTCAACCGCAAGTCCCGACCAGGAGCAAGGGGCTGAGCTAGGTGGAGGCAGGCACGCTGAGATAGCTATGATGCAGTGTGTGCCTTCCAGAAATTTGCAGGCTATTAGGGAGATAAGACATAGGTGTTGCAAAATGATAACATAAAGCAAAAGGTGTTAAACGTGTCATCACTAAGCACAAGGGTCAGGGGAAGAACAGCTCTCTGATGGCAAGCAGCAGATAAGAGAGGCATTTGAGACATCAGAAGCGTTCCTTCCCCACTTTACAGCCCTCTAGACAGCTGTGGAGGGGAGATGAGCAGGTTAAGAGAGAGTGAGAATGACATAGGTCTGTGAGGCAAGTCCTTCTGCATGTCTCCAGAAGCAAGGAAACTAGGCTTGGTGGTTGTTATTGTTGTTGCTGTTGTTAGGTGCTGCCAAGTCGAGTACAGATTTGAACCCTGTCCTAAACTGTGCCAACCTCACAATCTCTGACTCACTCGAGCTCATTGCTGTAGTCACTGTGCCAATCCACCTGGCTCAGGGCTTCCTCTCCTTCTCCATCCCTCCACCTTTTCAAGCATGATGTCCCTCTCCAAGGAACAGCCTCTCTTAGCCGAGGGCTTGGTAGAACAAGGCAAAGTACATCAAAAGGCAAGTACATCAAAAAACCAAACTTGTTATTATTGTATTATTGCTGTTGTTAAGTACCATCAAGTCAAAACCAGTCCATAGCTGGCACTTGGACAGGTTTTCAGAGACAGTCAATCACACGTGAGGAGAGATTGCCCATCTGTTTCCCTTGAAGAAGCTGATGGATTTGAACCATGTCCCTTTGGGTTGGCAGCACAACTTCTTATCTCTAAGCCATCAGTGTTCTCTTATTCTCATTGAGCCAATTCCAACTCATGGCAATCCCATCTGTTATTGATAGAGCTGCTCCATAGGATTTCCTGGCTGTAATCTACAGGAACAGATCACAAGGCCTTTCTTCCATGTCACTGTTGGTTGGTTCTAAACTGCTACCTTTAAGTTAGTTAAAAAACAAAACAAACTCAAACTCATAGCCACTGAGTTGTAATGGGCTCGAAGCTGACTCTCTAGCAGACCCTTGTAGCTGCTAGTAGATTCAAACCACCGGAGAGATGTGCACACTCCCTTACCAAGTAAGCCATCGGAATTCCCTTAGGTTAGTAAGTTACACAGCCATTTGCATTGCCAGGGACCTAGGATAGAATATAAACATGAGAAAACTGAATAGCTTTTTTGTTTTCCCAAATGTACTCCTGCTATTAAAATCAAAGCAAATATTTGTCACATATCTATCATGTGCAAGGCACAGGGTGAGGGACTTCTGCATCTGTTATTTAATTCTTCCAGCAAGCCTTTAGAAGTGTTCTGTTATCTGCCCTGCTCAGAAGAACAAAATTAGACTCAAAGAAGGAAACTGACTTAACACGCTAATGAGTATTGAGACAGAATACACAATCAGGTCTTCTGAATCCCACCTCAAGTCTTTTTCCCAACAACCCTCCTTCTTTAAACTGCCATGTTGTTATTGTTAGAAATCATTATAGGCGACCCCCCAATGGGTTTCCAGAGACTGTAAATTACACTAAAGGGGATGTTCCCACTTTCTCCTTCGGAGCAGCTGATGGATTTGAAAGGCCTGCTTTTGTATTGTTGTGGTGGTTGTGTGCCTTTGAGTCAGAACTGACCCATAGCTGACCCTTCAGGGGGTTTTCTGAAGCAGTAAATCACATGGGAGAAGACTGTCCATCCTCCCAGTTCCAGGATTCGAATCACGTGACTTTGGGATTGCAGCACTTCCGCTTACCACTAGGCTACCAGTAGTCCTTATGTATGTTCTTGTTGTTGTTGTGAACCATCAAGTCAGAACAAACCCATAACTGATCCTCCAGTGTGTTTGCAGAGGCGCTGGAGTTGACTGCCCATCTTTCTCTCATGGAGCAACCTTTGAGTTGACAGCAAAATTTCTTACCACTAAGCCACCAGAGCTCCCAAATTATATTCTTACTCAGCTTATATCCTCAGTGGTTCCCAAAATTCATAGAATAAAGGAATCATGGTGATGAAACAGTTAAGCAATTGATTGCTAGTTGAAAAGATGATGGTTCAAACCTGCCCTGTCTCCAATCTGGTGCCATTAAGATCACATTCTAGGAATCTAGGAGTCTGCCACAGGAGGTCACTATGAATTTTAACCAACTTAGCTAGACTTGATAACAACAAGCACCAACTAAATAAAAATTCAAGTGTGACATACAAGCTGAGGTGAAGTACAAAGAATCATACGAAAGGTAAGTGCACGCTTCTTTGTTCTGTGAATCTGAGAGCTGGATAACAAATAAGGATGACAGAAGAATTGATGCATTTGAGTTGGGATGTTGAAGAAGATTGCTGACTATCTCATGGACTGCCAAAAGAACAAACATATATATCTTAGAGAATACACAACCAGATTGCTCCGTGGAGGCAAAGATGGTGAAGCTTCATCTTACATAT
This sequence comes from Elephantulus edwardii, assembly GCF_000299155.1. Taxonomy (NCBI): domain Eukaryota; kingdom Metazoa; phylum Chordata; class Mammalia; order Macroscelidea; family Macroscelididae; genus Elephantulus; species Elephantulus edwardii. The sequence continues at coordinate 1,361,854 of NW_006399918.1, forward strand.
TTCAGTCATGTTGTTAGAAAAGGCTATTCCTTGGAAAGGGACATCATGTCTGAAAAATAGAAAGTCAGCGAAGGAGAGAACAACTCTCAACGAGAAGGATTGATAGTGTTTGCAGCAACAGACTTAAATGTGTTGAGGATGGTTAGAATGGCACAGGACAGGACAGAGTTTAGATCTATTCACAGGGTCACTACGAGTTGTACCCAACTCAGAGACACTTACAGCAACAACTCATTATGGTGGATAATCTCATGCATATTCATATGTGATGAGGAACATGTGCAATGTTCACTACGCATCAGTAACCAAGCATAACTAAGCTCATGCTTACCTTGATTACTAGGTGCTCTTACCCTGTCAGGGACTGCAAACTTGAAAAGAGAGTTCTGATTCTGCAAGAAGATGCCATGGGGTTTGGACAGGGACAGATATTAGCCACATCTAGGAGCAGAAGTTTTGTTTAATTCTGCTTCCATTTTATTTCTTTTATTAAAGCAGAAGCTTTATTTTTTAAAAAGATAAATTGTTCCCCATAAACTAACGAGTAAACCCAAGTAAGTCTGCACTTGCTTGCTTATTGAGTAATCCGACTCTCCCCCTAGCCCTCTGTCTCACTCACTATGTCTTCAACCTCATTTTCCATTGATCCCTGCCTCATTGCCTACGTTCTGTAGTTACAAGAGGCAGCATTTATGGAGCATCTTCTATGTTCCAGACACTGTTGCAAACACCTCACATGCACTGATTTACTTGATCTTCATGGCAACATTGTGAGGTAAGATAAGAATAATATCACTATCACATGCAAGAAAAATATTCTGCAGATCATCCAAAAATACTATAACATTACATTGAAAACTGCTAGAAGTTCAAGCTGGGTTTAGAAGAAGTCATGACACTAGACTTATCATTACTACTGTCAGATGCCTTCTGACTGACAGCAGAAAATACCAGAAAAATGTCTATTTGTGCTGTGTTGACTATGTATGCAAAGGCATTTGATTGTGTGTATCATAAAAAATTATGGCTAGCATTGAGGAGAATGGGCTTTCTAGAACACTTAATTATGTTTATATGAAACCTTTACCTAGACCAAGAAGCTATTGTCTGAACAGAACAAAGAAACACTGCCTGGTTTGGAATCAGTATAGGTGTGTTTCAGGACTGTATCCTTTCCTCACATCTATTTGGTCTATATGCTGAGAAAATCACTTGAGAAGCTGGCCTTTGTGAAGGAAAGTGTGGCTTAAGAATTGGAGGACATTTCAGCAATAACCTGCATTATGCAGATCATACAACCTTGCTTTCTAAAATCAAGGACTTGAGGCACTTGCTGCGGAGAATCAAATACTACAGCTTTCAATATGGATTAAATCTCAACATCAAGAAAATAAAAGTCCTCAATCACTAGGACAATAGGCAACATCATGATTGTTGTTGTTGTTATGTGCCATAGCAGGACAAACCTGTTTGTTCTCCTAGCAGTCCATGGTATATTCAACACTCTTCTCCAGCACCACAGCTCAAAGGCATCTATTCTCTTTCTATCATCCTTATTCACTGTTCAACTCTCTGATGCATACCACATAATTGCAAAGACTATGGCCCGGATCAGGCACACCTCCAGCCTGACGCCATTGTTCTTCAGTACTCCTGAGAGGTCCCTCACAGCTGACTTTCCCAAAGCAATTCGTCTCTTGATTTCCTGGCAGCTGTTACCAAGAATGTTGACTGTGGAGCCAAGTAAACTAAAACTGTTAACTATCTCAACCTCTTCACCATCTATACTGATGCTGCCAATTGTCCCAGTGGTGAGAATCCTTGTTTTCTTGATGTTAAGTTTCAATCCGTATTGAAGGTTGAAGTCTCTGACCTTCTGCAGCAAGCGCTTCAGGTTCTCCTCAGTTTCAGCATGCAGGGTTGTGTCGTCTGCATAATGCAGGTTGTTGATGACTCTTCCACCAATCCTGATGCCACATTCCTCCTCGTGCAGCCTAGGGTCTCGGATGATCTGTTCTGCATACAGATTGAAAAGGTATGGAGACAGAACATATCCCTGACGGACCCACTTCTTGATTTTAAACCATGTAGTGTCTCCTTGCTCTGTTCTGACAACTGCCTCTTGGTCCAAGTATAAGTTTCGTATTAGCAGAATTAAATTGAAATTGTCAACTCTTTCCTCTTGCTTGGATCCATAACCAATGCCCTTGGTACCAGCTGTTAGGAGATCAAGAGACATACTGCATTGAGAAAGTCTGGAGGCAGTAACCTCTCCAAAGTCCTGAAGAGCAATGATGTCAGTATAAAGACTAAGGCACATTTGATTCAAGCCATAGTTTTTCTAATTACCTGCGACGAATCTGAGAGCTTGAGAATGAATATGGATGAAAGGAGATGAATTGATATCTCTGAGCTGGAAAAGAGTACTGAATATCCCATGGACTGCCAAAAAAACAAATAAATATGTCTTGGAGAAAGTACCACTAGAGTACTCCTTAGAGGCAAAGGTGGTGAAGCTTTGTCTCATACACATTGAGTATGTTGAGAGAACATGCTATTCCTTGGAAAGGGACATTATGCTTGGAAAGGTAAAGGATCAGCAAAAGAGAGGAAGACCCTTAAGACTGACAACAGTGACTGAAGCAATGGGCTCATGGGTCAGAGATGATGAAGAAGGCACAAGATAGTACATGGTTCAGATCTCTTGTGCATAGGGTCACTATTAGTTGTGCTCAGCTTGACGGTACTTAACGATAAACTTAATAGCTGAGGAAATTTACTTACAGAGTGGTTTAGGGGCTTGTCCAAGGTCACTTGTCACAGAGAGCCTGGGTTCATGCACACCCAAGCAGTCCAGGTCTGAAATGGAAATGTTCAACAGTTTGTGATTGTCATATACCAGAAACTGCTCTGTGCTTCCATGGTTAGAAGCACACTCTTTCGTCTGTCTGAAATACCATTCCCTTCTTTCATCCTCTGGATAAAAACCATTTTTATTTTTTAAATATGTTGTTTCCTAAATTAGATTATGCTTTTCTAGAGTACACAAAGTCCCACGTTAAAAATGTCCAACTTATGGACAACTTGGGATTACCCTTTAATAGTATGTAAATTTGCCCTCACTTTTCTTTCTTTATTGTTGTTTAATTGAAAGGTACAAAGCAAATTATTTTTTCATTCAATACACATTTTGTTCTACATGCCTCATTTTGAAATTATTTAACCAAGCCCTGGCTGCAACAAATTCTTCATCACAATCACTTGCACTTGCTGTACAGGAAGTTTTAAAACCATTTAAATAGCTTCAAGTCTTGCACTAAGTCAAAAAACAAACTTATTCATAGCAGCCCTTTAGGACAGAGCACTATCTGGTAGTGTTACCAAGATTGTAAGTCTGCATAGAACCAGACTTCTGTGTCTTTCTTCTGTCTTCTTGTTCAAATGGCCAAACTTAAGGTTGGCAGTCAAGTGTTTTAACCATTACACCACCAGGATCCATTCTTGCACTAAATGGACTGAAGCTCAATATCAAGAAAATAAAGATTCTCACTACTGGGCCAATTAGCAGCATCATGATAGATGGATAAGAGACTGAATTGTTAACAATTTCAGCTTGCTCAGTTCCATAATCAACGATCTTGACAATAGCAGTCAAGAAATCAAAAGACAAATTGTATTATGAAAATCTGTTCTCAGGGACCTCTGTAAAGTGCTGAAGAGCAAGGATGTCAGTCTAGAGACTAAGGTGCACCTTATCCAGCCATGGTCTTCTCAATTACTCACAATGCATTAGAGAGCTGGAAAATGACCAAGGATGACATAATAAGAATGTATGCCTTTGAGTTGTGGTACTAGAGAAGAGTTTTTCTTTAACATAACATGGACTGACAAAAAAACTAACAGGTTTGTCCTGGAGAGGGTGAAGCCAAGCTGCTCCTTGGAGGCAAAGATTTTGAGGCTCCATCTCATGTACTTCGGTAGCCAAGAGGCACCAATCTTTGGACAAGGATATCATGCTTGGAAGAGTTGAGGTTCAGCGCAGGAGAGGAAAACCCTAAATGAGATGGATTGACACAGTACCTGTGGTAATAAGAGTAGGCTCAGAATAATAATAAGAGATTGGCTCAGAATAGAGTAGGGTACAGAGCTATTGTGCATAGACATCACATAACAACAACACAACAACAAGAACTTTATATGCCTGTTCCAATTTACCTACAAATTCAAATTAAGTACACATTTAAAAATGGATCTTCTTCATAACCCAGGGAACAACTGTTCAGGAATCTTGCTCACATATTTGTTGTGGAATTCCATGAATATTCGAGGTCATCTCTTTGGCTCCTATATATTCCTCCCTTCCTTGACTTAAAGCATGAGGACAGACCACACTTTTATTTCATCTTTCTTTCTCCAGTCTTAGGGAAAGGGGAGTGGGGGAGACTTGACTCTACTTTCCCTCCAGCTATTACTTGCATCTTCCTTTCTCTTTACAGCATAACTTCTCAGACAATTGTCTATACTCCCTATCTCCAATTTCCCTTCCTGTCATTCCTTCTTGAACTTATTTCAGCTGGCCTTACCTTCCACCACGCATAAGCTCATTTCAGGTCTCTTCTGGATCTACCCATGGCCTTTTTTAAGATGACCGCTTGTTCCTCCTTGAAATTATCTCTTCACCAGCTCCAGGACCCCACATTCTGCTTGCTTTCCTCTCACTCTCACTCTCAGCCTCCTCTCTGTAGTCCCTGCCTGCCTCTCTGATCTCTAAATATTGGAGTGCCCCCAATTTCAACCCTTAGCCACTTCTCTTTTATTATCCACACTCACTCACGTCTTAAGATGATCTCATCCAGTCTCAGGGCTTTAAATACCATCTATATGCTAATGACTCCAAAATCTATATCTCTTGCTCAGAATATTCTTCCCTGAATTCTAGGATGTATTAGCCAACTCCTTACCAAACATCTCCACTTGGGAATCTAATAGACACCTTCAACTTAGCACGTCCGAGTCCTTATGTCCCCTCTGCCCACCCGAACCTGTTCCTTCTACATTTATTTGTCTGTCTTCAGAAATGACATTGTTTCCGCTGACCAGATTAAAACTGCAGAGGTCATCTTTGTCTCTGTTTTTCCCCTCACCAGTTACTTTTAAACCATCATTAAATACATCCATTTTGAATTCAAAATAAATCTAGAATCCACCCTCCTCCTCCCCACTGTCATAGATCTCACCTTGTCACCAAGTCACCAGCATCTCTTACGTGGATTGTTGAATAACCTCCTTATGGGAATCTTTGCTTCTGTCTCCTTTTGAAGTTTGTTCTTGGTAAGGCAGCTAAATGTTTTTGTTTAAAAAGCTACAGAATATCACTATCATTCCTCTAGTCAAAACTTAATTGGCATCGGGTCTCCTTGTTATTAATGGCCAGAGTGGTTAAATAAAAGGTTGAAGTTTTGTGTCCACTCAGATGCCTGGTAATATAATATACTTCTGAAAAACTAACCGCTGAAAACCATACAGAGCAATATCTTAGAGAATCATTAAAATCTCATACTTTAACTATTTAAGTGGCAGAGTCCATACGAAACAACTAAATATAGTATGACTTGTGGAAGATGCACGTTGGTCTTTAAAATGTTGTCTTTGCTCTTTAGCACTTTGAGGTGTTTTGTAGCAGATTTGCCCATTGTAATGCATCATTTGATGTATCTGCCCCCATTCCGTTTCATTTGATTTCTTGACAACTACTACTTTCATAGGTGTTGACCATGGATTGTTGTTGTCACTGTGTGCCATCCAGTTGCCTGTGACTCATAGTGACCCTGTGTATAATAGCTCTGAAGCCTGCCCTATCCTGAGCCAGTCTCACTGACTCTGACACACCTACTTCTATTGTCTCAGTTACTGTGTCAATCCATCTAATCTGGATCTTCCTCTCCTGTGCTGTCCCTCTAAACTTTCAAGCATGATGTACTTCTCCAAGAACTGGTTCCTTCTGGCCATGTGCCCAAAGTATGTAAGATGGAGCTCCAAAATTCTAGGCTCCAAGGAGAAACTTGGTTTCACCCTCTCCAAGACAGACCTATTTGTTCTCCGGGCAGTTCATGGTATGTTCAATGCTCTTCTCCAGCACTACAACTCAAAGGCATAGATTCTTCTTCTGTCATCCTTAGTCATTGTTCGGCTTTCTGATCCATAGCAAGCAATTGAGAAGATTACGGCCTGGGGCCTGGAGCAGGGGTACCTTGTCAGTATCTAGAATGATATTATTGCTCTTTAGCACTTTGAAGAAGTCCTTGACAACAGACTTCCCCAGTGCAATTTGTCTTTTGATTTCCTGGTTGACTGCTGGTTCCAAGACTGTTGATTGTGGAGCCAAGTAAGCTGAACTTGTTAACAATTCAATCTCTTCTCTATCCATCACGGTGCTGCCAATAGGCCCATTGGTGAGAATCTTTGTTTCCTTGACATTGTGCTTCAATCCATATTGAAGACTACAGTGTTTTACCTTCTGCAGAAAATACTTCAGTTCCTCCTGAATTTTGTCAAGTAAAGTTGATTATGGATGCAAATAAAATTAAATCTTTGACAACTTTGTTCTTTTCATGGAATTTTTGTTATGATATTTATTTCTCTTTATATTAAGTATAATCTTAACTAAAGTATCATCATCACATGTTTCAACTTGTCCTTTTACTATACTGAAGATACTGGTGAAACATAAAGCTCCAGAAATTGATGGAGCATTGATTGGATATTTCAGTTAACAGTTGCAGCCCTGAATGTGTTCACTGGATGTGCTCACCAAGTTGTGCCAAGAAATATAGAGGACAACCACCTGGCTAACTGACTGGAAGAGATCTATATTTGTTTCCATTCCAAAGATAGGTGAACTGACAGAGTGTGGAAGTTACCAAACCATATCATTACTATCACACGCAAGTAAGATTCTGTAGAAAATTATCCAAAAATGACTGGAATAACACATCAATAGAGACCTGCCAGATGTGCAGGCTGGAGTTAGAAGAGGTCATGGAACTGGGGATATTATAGCTAATGTTAGATGGATCTTGGCTGAAAGCAGAGAGTACCAGAGGAATGTCTATCCGTGTTTCATTGACTATGAAAAAGCATTTGACTGTGTGGCTCACAACAAATTGTGGCTGACTCTGAGAAGAATGGGAATACCAAAACACTTGATTGTGCTTATGTGAAACCTATGCTTGGGCCAAGAGGCAGTCGTCAGAACAGAGCAAGGAGACACTGAATTATTTAAAATTGGGTAGGATGTATGCCAGGGATGTGTCCTATGTCCATACCTTTTCAACCTGTATGTGGAAGAGATTATCTGAGAGGCTGGGCTCTAAGAGGAGGAATGTGGCATCGGGAGTGCGATAACCTGCATTATGCAGATGATACAACCTTGCTTGCTGAAACAAACAGAGGAGGACCTGAAGCAGTTGATGCAGAAGGACGAGGTCTGCAGCCTTCAATATGGATTGAAGCTCAACATCAAGAAAACAAAGATTCTCACCACTGGATTGATTGGAAGCATCATGATAGGTGGTGAAGAGATTGAGATAGTTAACAGCTTTAGTTTGCTTGGCTCCACAATCAGCACTTTTGGTACCAGCAGACAGGAAATCAAAAGACATATTGCATTGGGAAAGTCTGCTGTTGAAGATTTCTCCCGAGTGCTGAAGAGCAATGATTCAGACTGGAGCCTAAGATGTGCTATGGTCTTTGCAATTACATGTTATGCATCAGAAAGCTGGACAATGGCTAGGGATGATAGAAGGAGAATTGATGTTTTTGAGCAGTGGTGCTGGAGAAGAGTCTTAAATATACCATGGACTGCTAAGAAAACAAACAGGTTCATCTTGGAGGAGGTGAAATCAGGCTGCACTTTGGAGATAAGGATTCTGAAGCTCTGTGTGATATATTTTGGGCATGTTGCAAGGAGGGACCAGTCCTTGGAGAGGGACATTATGCTTGACAGGGTGGAGGGACAGCGCAGGAGGGAAAGACCTTCAATGAGATAGATTTACTCAGTGAATGGAGTAATGGGGGTAGGTGTGTCAGAGACAGTAAGGTTGGCTCGGAAAAGATCAAGGTTCAGAGCTGCTGTTCTTAGGCTTGCAATTATTTTCAAGTGACTTGATGGCACATAACCACAACAGTTATTGACTGTGTAAAGGCATTTTATTATGTGGATCATAATAAATTATGGATAATATTGAGAAGAATGGGAATCTCAGAACACTTAATTGTGCTCATGTGGAACCTCTAGGGGGCTCTTATGGCCTCGTGGTAAGGAGTAACATTGCCAATCTAAAAGCAAATGGTTCAAGTCCACCAGCTGCCTTGTAAGAGAAAGATGAACAGTCTCTTTCCATGCCATTTGAAGCTTCTGACAACTCGCTAGAGAGTCAGCTATGGTCAGTTTCGAGTCAGCAGCATATAACAACACCACGTGTAACCTGTATAGGAACCAAAAAGTCATTCAAACAACACAAGGAGATATTACATGATTTAAAATAGGAAAAATGTGCATCTGGATTATATTCTTTTGACATACCTTTGCAGTATGTATACTGAACAAATAATCCAAGAAGCTGGACTATATGAGGAAGAATGTGGCATCAGATTTGGAGGAAGACTCATCGATAATCTGTAAGGTGCTTGTTCTCTTTGTATAAGTGCCTAAAAGCACCCTACTCTGCTAGTAAGCTTTCTGTTCAAAGGCATTTAGCTTTATGGGGTGGTAAATCTACAGCTGTGACAAATGTCCAGTTGCACCCACTCCTCTAGCCAGCCTCCTGCCCAAAGGCACTCACTCAGCTTTCTCTTTCCATGGGCTACAACAGTCTACTTCCTCTGCTCTACTCCTACTTCTTTTTTTCTTAATGCCAATGAGATCCCTATTTTCTGCCTCTGGGATGACTAATTTCAAGCCTTAGTGGGAACGTAAAACTGACCAGTCTCCACGTTAGCACTCCACACTGTTTGCACATCCTCATTCCACAAGGATACCATATACTTTATTTACTTTATTAGCAAGCTATCCAATCCCCATGCTGGCCACAAACACCACACATTTTCATGGCCATATTCAGCCATTTGATTAGAATTTCAAAATCTTTGGCCAGAAGAACCACATCAATAATTCACTGTACCACATAGCCATGAGGTTTGTCAGTAGTTAGAACTGAGTCGGCAGCAAATTATTTAGCTACTTCTCTTTCTCTGATAAAATATCCCACTATAATTATTTTCTATTTCTCCTTTCTGCTTTATTTACTACCTTATTGCTTGTCCTTATGATCAAGAGACAATGGTAATGAAGGAAGATGCTCAAGCTGCACTGAAGGCCTTTGCAAAAATAAGGTCCCAGGAATCAAAGGAATATCAATTGACATGCTTCAGCTAACAGATGCAGCCCTGGATATGCTCATCAGTGTATACCAGGAAATTTGGAAGTCAGTTTTTGTCTGACTGACTGAAAAAGATCTGTGTTTGTTCCTATTTCCAAGAAAGATGATCTAGCAGAACGTGTAAATCATAGAGCAATTATTATGAATATAATATGCAAGGAAAATACTTATGAAGCTCATTTAAAAATGGAAATCCAAAATCTCTGTAAATGTTCATCAAAATTAATTTTTAAAAAAATAGCTAGACTAGTACATAGAAAAGTGCCAGAGTTCAAGGTGGGTTTAGAAGAGGCCGTGGCACAAGGGATATCATTGCTGATGTCAAATAGACCCTGGTTGAAAGTAAAATATACCAGAAGAATGTCTCTTTTTGTTTGAATGACTATGCAAAGGCATTTGACTGTCTAGATCATAACAAATTATGGAGAATATTAAGAAGAATGGGAACCCCAGAACAGCTAATTGTGCTCATGAAAAACTTGTCCCTATGCACATATGTTCAAAGCAGCATTATTCATAATAGCAATAAAATGAAAACAGCCCAAATGCCCATCAACAAACTATTGGATTGAGAAATTGTGGTAAAGTCACACAATAGAATACTATGCAGCACTAAGAAGAAATGATTTCATAGAACACTATATAACATGGGAGAGACTAGAGAGTATTTTACCAATGAAATATCTCAGTCACATAAGGACAAATATTGCATAAGGCCACTATTGTGAAAATAGGGAGATAACTGAGTAAGATGTGTATAAATGTTCAAAGGGGGAAAAAGAGAAGGAGACATAAAAAGGAGAAGGGGGAAAATCATGGGAATAACAGAGGATAGTGTGTGGAGGGAGAGTAAAGTAAGGGGAAAGCTTCATTGGGGGATTGAAAAGGAAAGGTGATAATATATATAGAGCAATGTTTGTTATTGTTGTTGTTTGGTGCCATTGAGTCGTAGAGGACTCATAGCGACCCTATGAACGAACAGCCTGAGCACTGTTCATACATAGAGTTTCTGGAGGCAAGCCATGTCCGAAGTGGATGCTGCTCCTGCTTCCAAGAGCAATGGTAGTTACATAAAATATAATGTATATGAATAATTGTATAAACACAAAATATATTAATTATTATATGCAAACCAATTCTTTTTTTAACAAAAAAAGACTAACAAAACTTAAACTAGACCAACAAGCTACTGTCTGAACAGAGCACAGAAACACTACACGGTTCAAACTATATACGGTAAACATCAAGGTTGTACCCTGTCTCTATACACATTTAATCTGTATGTCTGAGCAAATTATTCATGAAGCTGTTCTTTATGAAGAAGACTATGGCATCAGGATAAGAGGAAGATTCATTAACAACCTGCATTATGCTGATAATACAACCTTGCTTGCTGCCAAAGACTTGAAGCCGTTTGCTGTAGAAGATCAAAGATTACAGGCTTCAGTACTGATTGCATCTCAACATCAAGAAAACAAAGATGGTCACCAGTGACCCAACAGGCAATATCATACCAGATGGAGAAAAGATTGAAACTGTCAAGGACTTCATCTTACTTGGATATACGATCAACACCCTTGGTACTAGTAGTCATTGTACTGGGCAAGTCTGCAGTCAGGGATCCCTCCAAATTATTGAAGAGCAATGACAGCCGTATGAAGACCAAAAGTGCTCCTGATATAGGCCATTGTCTTTTCAATCACTTGCTGTGCATCTGAGAGCTAGACAATAAATAAGGATGACAGAAGACGAATTGATGCCTTTGATCTGTGTGGTTGGAGAAGAGCACTGAAAATCTCAAGGACTGCCGAAAAAACAGATATGTCTTAGAGAAAGTGTAGCCAAAGTGCTCCTTTGAGGTGAAGATGATGAAGCTTTGTCTCAATATTTTTTGTATGTTGTTAGGACAGGCTATTCCTTGGAGAGGGACATCATGCTTGGAAAAGCGGAAGGTCGGCAAAAGAGAGGAAGACCCTAGACCAGATAGAATGACACAGTGATGGCAGCAATGGGCTCAAGTGTGTGAGAGAAGATGAGGATGACACAGGATAGGACAGGGTTGAGATCTGTTGTTCATAGGGTTGCTTTGAGTAGTCGTCCACTCAGTGACACTTAAAAACAATAACAACACTGCTTATCATGATTTAATCTCTTGTTTGGGGAATGCTGACAGTGCAGTAAGTAAAGGACTTGACTGCTAACCAAAGAGTTTGTGGTTCAAACCACCAAGTTGCCTCTTTGAATAAAGATATTACAGTCTTGGAAACATGATGAGGCAGTTCTACTGCACCCTCTAGGGATGCTATGAATTAGAATTGACTTGGTGACTGTGGATTTGGTTTTGGTTGTTGTTGGGGGTCTTGGGGTGGGTTGTTTTTTTTTTTGTTTTTTGGGTTTTTTTGTAATATACATTTTATCAGTTTATGAAGTTATCTTTTAATATCTCTTTCCCGCTCCATAAAGGCAGGGAGCTTTTGCCTGCTTTTGTCATTGTTATCTCCAATATCCAAAAGGAAAGTTAGCACACAGTAGGCACTCAATAACAATTGGATGAATGAATCTTTGTAACTTCACAACTAGATACTCAGTAAATATTTGTTTAAATGAACAAGCTCTCCAAAATTCACTATTCACTGATATTTCCTTATTGCAAGGAACACTACAAATTTTCAAAGTATCCTATACCACTCTATTCACATGTAAATATAGAATCACAGCCTGGAGCCAAAGAGAAATTACTTTTGTGTTCTCTTTTATATGTGGTTGCCTATGCCTCGGTCTCATCCATCAGAGAGGAGAATAGACAGTTGGCTAGAATGTGGCTCACTTACAAATAGAAGAAACGACTTGAAAACCAGCTACTTGATGAGCAAAGTTCTGGAAAATGCTCTCTTTAGGAGGAGAGAGGCAGTTTCTTGCTCACCTGGGAGGAAATTTCTGGTTTATTGTGTTTCTTTCCAAAGTTATGGCTTTCCAATCCTGCCAGAAGCCACCAGGGGAGCACTGCCTTTCAGAGTGGGGCTTCCAATTCTGAAAAATTAATTTTAAATAGAGACACATTACACCTCCCCAAAGAGCACTTAACAGGAAAGTGCTACTTAGACTCCAGTTGGCTGCCAAGTACACTCAGCCTAGGGTACTGATGGTGGGTGGCTCTCTGTCCTGTTAACCCATCGCATAGCCTAGCCCCATCCTGGCCCCAACTCCTCCTCCTTTCTGGAATCTCTGCGCACAGTCTTGCTTTCTCTTATACTTCTTACAGGCCATTAACATTCCACAAATATTTATTAAATGCTCATCTTGTTGCCTTGTACCATGCAAGGCACCAGGGGAAGGGGGGAGTGAAATTCTCATCACTTCATTCATTAGATTTAGAGAATATTTAAGATCCTCGAGGATTCATCTTCTTCATCCAGTTCACACTTACTGAGTGGAGGCACGGAGCCAAGTACTGTGTGGAGGTGGTGGTTGTTGTTGTGAGGTGCCATCGAGTCGAGTATGACTCAAAGTAACCCTATGAACAAAAGATCTGAACCCTGTTCTGTGCTGCACCATCCTCACACTTCCTGACACACAAGAGCCCCTTGCAGCAGTCACAGTCTGGAGGTAAACAGACAAAATACTGTGTGTATATTGCTGTTAGATGCCATTGAGTTCATTCTGACTTATGGAAATTCCACGTTTCAGAGAACTGTGCTCCACAGAGTTGCTTCAGTTACTCTAGGTTAAATATCAAGATTCATAATCCCCCGACATCCAGTATGGTGTTTCCTATCTCTTGCTTTTTCATGTATGAGGTCATCTCACAACTTCTCTCATCTTTGGCCAGTAGGGTTCGGTGATTCATGTTTGTTCCTGAGATTTCTCTAAATTCAAGTTAGGTAACATCCAGCTATGTACTTAGCTCTTGTGAACGGGTTTGAATTTTCTTCAGCTACAACTTGAACTTGTCGATGAGTAATTGATGGTCTGTTCCACAGTCAGCCCCTGGCCTTGTTCTGACTGATGATATTCAATTTCTCCATTGTCTTTTTCCACAGATGCAGTTGATTTGATTACTGTCTGTTCCATCTGGCAAAGTTTTTGTGTATACATAATATTTATGTTCATGAAAATAGGATTTACAATAAATAAGTCATTGGTTTTACAAAATTCTATTGTGATCTTTGGTGTCATATCTGTCACTAAAGTCACATTTTCCAACTACTGATTCTTCTTTGTTTCTAACTTCTACATTCTAATTACCAGTAATTATCAATGCATCTTAATTACAGGTTTGATAAATTCCAGACTGCATCTTTGACATTAATGGTTACTGTGTAAATTTGAGTAATAGCCATATTAACTGATCTTACATATAAGTATTTAGACATTATCTTATTACCAACAATGTTGTACTTAAGGATAGATCTGGAAACGTTCTTTTTTTTTTTTTAGTCTTAAATTCAACCCGATTCCTTCTCAATTTATCATCACTGGCATAGTAAACCATATGATTGCCCTGTTCAAAATGGCCAATAGTAGTGCATTCCAACTCACTAATGCCTGGGATATCGATCTTTATGTGTTCCATTTCATTTTTGACAACTTTTCATTTTCTCTGGTTCATACTTCTTACATTCTACAACACAATTATTAATGGATGTTTGCAGCTGTTTCTTCTCATCTTGAGCTGAGTCGCCTCAGCAAATCAAAGTCCTGATAGCTTTCCTCTCTCAACATCATACAGGACGACTCCTGTGAGGAGGCAGATCTTCTTCCATTATGTCTTGAATGCCTTCCACTCAGAGCGGCTCATCATCTGGTGTTATACCAGACAGTACTATGCAGTTACTCGTAAGGTTGTCCCTGGCCAATCTTTTTAGAAGTAGATTACCAGGCCCTTCTCTCCTGTCTTTATCTGGACACTCCACTAAAACCCTTTCCTGCTGGTATTTGAAATCTGATGGCATTGTTTCCAGAATCACAGCAACTCACAAGCCACCACACTTTAACAAATTGACAGATTAGTTGTGGATCAATGGATTGGGTAATAAGAAAGGGTTTCAGAAGCAGATCAAACAATGAAGCAAGAACCTGAGATTAAGGTAACCTGGGTTCAAGGTCCGTTATAAATTTCCTTGGTGTCCTTACCTGTAAAATGGGAAAAATAAAAACTTTCCTGTGCTATCACTTATAAAAGGTATTCTAATTTAAATTATTGCTACTTCTACTAGAAATGTTCATTGTCCTGGGAAGGGAGAGGTCAGCACTGTCAATTGCCTCTTGACTGTTCCTTACCTTTGACTACTGAGCCAGAGAACTCTTCAAAGCATTGCTATTTAATATTTGTATTACACACAGATCATTCCTCTGGTTTCAATCTTTCAAGCTCTCTTTTATTTTAAAGACACAATCCAGGCACCACTGTGTGATATCTGTGGTGCTGGAAATCTTAGTCCTTGCCGAAGTCCTCTTTATTTTGCATTCCAGGCTCACCAGTTTCTTCAAGGTTTGCCATGGTCACATATCAGCGTCTGTATGTGTTGTTCTCTCTAGAACACATCCAATTCATCTTCGCACCCACCCTGAGCTAGTCAATCATCAAGACAAAGCTGAAGACCAACCTCTTCCAATAAGCTTTCCTTGACTCCCATGTTGGCCTTCCTATTTCCCTTCTGTTGTGCATGTTATCTTTCATTGGCCTCAGCTACAGCACTTAGCCTGCCTCTTTGTTAATGCTCAAAATCATCTCGTGTACTGCTAGTTGTAATGGAAAAGCTGACAGTTTAATTTCACCCAGAAGAACTTGGAAGTAGATGTGCTTCCCAAAAGTCAGCCACTGAAAACCTTATGGAGCACAAATCTACCGTGACACAGAAGGAGTCACCATAAGTTAGAATCAAATCAAGGACAACTAGTTTTGAGAATACAAAAAGAATGCCTATTTGTATTTTATTGACCATGCAAAGGCATTTGACTATGTGAATCATAATAAGCCACGGCTAACATTGAGAAGAATAGGGATTCTTAACATAATTGTGCTCATGCAAAATCTATTCTATAGATCAATAAGCTGTTATACAAATGGAGCAAAGAACACTGCATGGTTTAAAATCAGGAAGAGTCTATGTCAGGGATGTATCTTTTCTCCATACTTATTCAACATGCATGCTGAGCAAATAATTCATGAAGCTGGAGTCTATGAAGAAGAATGTGGCATCAGGATCAGAGGAAGACTCAACAACAACCTGTGTTATGCAGATGACACAATCTTGTTTGCTGAAAGTGAGGAGGACTTGAAGTGCTTGCTATAGAAAATCAAGGACTACAGCCTTCAATATGGATTGCATTTCAACATCAAAGAAACAAAAATTCTCACCAGTGGACCAATAATAGGCAACATCATGATAGATGGAGAAAAGATTGAAACTGTCAAGGACTTCATCTTACTTGGATCCACAATCAACACCCTTGGTACTGGCAGTCAGGAGATCAGAAGACACAATGTTTGTTTTTGTTGTTGTTGTTATGTGCCATCAAGTCACTTACAACTCTTAGCGACCCTATGTACAAGAGCCCTAAATGCCGTTCAATCCTGAAGACACAATACATTGGGTAAATCTGCTGTCAGAGACCTTTCCAAAGAGCTGAAGAGCAATGATGTCAGTTTTAAGATTAAAGTGAGCCTGATTCAGGCCATGGTCAAACATCTGTGAGCAGGATTATGAATAAAGATGACAGAAGTAGAATCAATACCTTTGTGTTATTGGAAAAGAGTACAAAATATCCCATGGACTGTCAAAAGAACAAACAGATAAGTCTTAGGAAAAGTGCAGCCAGAGTGCTCCTCAAAGCAATGATGGTGAGGCTCTATCTCTCATACTTTGGACATGTTGCTAGGAGATGCTATTCCTCTGGAAAGAAACCACATGCTTAGAAAGCTGGAGGGTCAGTAAAAAAAAAAAAAAGGAAGAGTCCCAACAATGTGGATTGACACCGTGACTAAAGCAATGGGCTCCCATGTGTCAGAAATTATGAGGATGGAACAGGATAGGATAGGGTTCAGGTCTGTTGTTCATAGGGTCGCTATGAGTCATACTCTACATAACATTGCCTAATGACAACCATAACACTGTTTCTCCTTCTAGTCTGTCAACTTCTTAAAGACCTTGAAAGTACATTTCATATTTGCTTCCACAGTGCAGAAATAAGCTTTTCTTAAAAAAAAAAAAATAAGGAGAAATGAAAAGACTTTTTAGGTAGTGATAAAAAAGACATGGAAACTGGAGTATGATAATGAGGTGGGGAGTTAAATGACTGACTACTGAGCATGTACCGCAGAGATCACTGGAACACGAGCTTGAAAGGTCTGGAAACGTTGTGCCACAGAGGCTGTAAATATAAGGCGAAGGTGGCGCACACGTTCTCTGAAGAGATAGTAGAATGTGGATCTGATAACACTTGAGACATTCAGTTCAAGGAGAGAAGGATGAGGTCTGGGTGTCTGGCTTGTGTGGGGGAGGGAGTGATTCGAAGAGAGACTTGAATGGCACTGATACTTGTAAACAATTCAAGCCTCTCTATGGGAAACTGGTTAGAGAAATCATGTTATAGCCACATAATGATGCAGCTGTTTGGAGAGCAGATTAAAAAAAAAAAAAAAGATGATGTCGTTTGTATAGCTATGAGAAAGTCACCTGGATATATTGTTAAGTGAAAAAGCAAGGGCTAAGACAGTGAATATGCAATCTTTTGTATATGAAAGCAAGGCTATAAGTGCATGAATTTGTATGTGCTTATATTTGCATAAAGAAGCACTGGGAGGATAGACAAGAAGCTAATTAAACCAGTTTCCTATAGAAGGTAGGGGGAGGGGAGGAACAAGATGCATGGCGATAATGAGATCAGGAGTCTTCAATGTATTCCTTTTTATATCATTTTGATTTTTAAACCTTTGAACCTACCCAAAATAAATTATTTAAAAGCCCTGGAACATTAGAGGGGGCTTCCTGAAAGACCAATGGAGCTGAGCAGATTCAATTCTACAACAGGCAGTCCCTCAAAACCCAAAGAAAGAAGCCTAGAGGCCTTTTGCGTCTACAACCTAGAAGGTGATTTTCCTGTGCTGGCTGGTATTTGTCACAGGATTGGGACTTGTGTGGTCTGGTCCTCGGAACCATTCCCAATGTGTGAAGGAGGGACCCGGGAGGCTCGAGGATGTTTGTGATCAAAGTGGGTAACACAGTGTGGACACTGTCTAAGGGTCATTTCCTTACCTGCAGGGTTTAGTGGACAAGTAGTTTGGATCTGGAAGGACACAAAAGAATAAGGAGAAATAGTTTCACAAGAAAAGAGTGAGTTCAGTGAAAAGGGGCAGAGTCTAGAGGCGGGGGCCTTTGGGGGCAGCTTAGCTCCGGGGAATCCTGGGATGAAAGCAAAGAGTGCAAGCAATGAGGAATCTGTGGGGGGATGGGACTGCAGGGGGCAGAAGGCAGCGAGTCTCACATTTCTCTCTTTTAAAATCCCATTTTCCCCTGGGCCAGCCTTTCCCCAGGGCCACACTCTCAATGTCTCTCTGTTCTGCTCCGGGAGCAGAAGGTTTGTCTCTAAGGAGGGGACAGTGTGGAGCTGTCCCCGCCCCTCCCCACCATCTGACAGCCCTTTGTGCCCAGAGCTTGGTGGGATGATTCTGAGGGGGAAAATTCCCTCCTCGCTCTGCTCCAGGCAGTTGGCTCCCTGGGCTCCCCGGTGACATAGGGCGCAGAGGAGGCCAGGCTCCACGTCTGGGGAGGGGGTGTAAAGTTGGGGGTGGGCGTTGGGGGTACTGGACGCCTGGGATTTACTGTGACCACAGCTGGCCGTCTCCTCCCGCCGCCTCCGCCCAGCGGCAGCTGGGCCAGGCCCTCCCCTTCCCCCAGTCCTTTGTGGTCCCAGTTTATTTTCCAGTTAATGAAATGGGGGGCAGCTGAGTCATTGCTGCTGCCCCTGGAGACGCTGAAGTTCTGAAGGCATCTCCTCCTGAGGCTCCAGCCTGCCCATTGGCCCCCTT
>NW_006399918.1:1380424-1381841 GCF_000299155.1 Elephantulus edwardii
GCAGCTGCCTATGGCATACACCTGCTGAGTATCCCCTCCACCCAGGCCTCACCCTGCCGGGCCGCTGAGAAGGAATCTGGGCCCAGGACAGTGGCTGTTGTGTGGGAGGGGAAACCCTGTGGCCTGGAAATCTAATGTAGTCTCTAATTTACCAGCTGTGTGTCTTCTAGTAAGTCCCTCAACTCCTCTGAGCCTTTGTTGCACCCTCTCTGAGGCAGGCCGAGAGGAGTCAAGGGGCTTTACAGGAGGTGAGGAGTTGAGAAGGTTGGGGAAGGGGCAAATAGATCCTGAAACAGAGGGGAAACAAGTTTCTGTGTGATATTCATGCTTCACTGCTTCTCGACTGAATGACTAGGGTTAGATTACCTATAATCTGTGGGACCTACCTTAGTTGCTTCAGCTGTAACATGGCTGAATGGATGGGCCCTACTTAGTGGTGTTGTCCAGAGGGGTAAATGAGAGCATTTACACAAAGACTTCAACTAACACTGGCAAACGGTAAATTCTAAGGGAAAAGTGCTGTCAGTCTTTCGTTGTTTTAATGTGAATGTAATAAAACACCAATGTTGACTGGCAGAAGCGAATCAAGTTTCATGGTGCCTGAAGCTTGCACAAAATTTGGGAGGGGATCCCTTGAAGAAGAAAATACAAAATTATATCTGTAAAATTAAGTTTAGAAGCGAGAATTTTCTTTAAAATTAGAAAGACTATTTGAACAAGTTAAAAATGTTTTAAAAACTGGCAAATCAATAAAAATCCAGAAAAATAATATAATTTTTGTTAATGAACTGCCTAACACACCTACATAATGTTTTTTTCTGCCCTTTTGGCTGCACACTCTTTGATGCCTCATAATAATTTTGTACTATCTTTTTATGATGCTAATTCTGGTTTCCTCTTCCAATTTTTCTCTAGCATGGTTGATAAAAAAAAATTCTATTGGTAGTTTAGAAAAGTTCCTTTCAACTTAAAATTGTGCTTGACAAAAAATAGATTATTTTAAGATTATTGGCAAATTTGAGGGAAAAAATTATATATGGGTTTAATATAATTGAAGTGTAAGACTTCAAAATAGTTCAGATTTTCTTATGTTGCTGTGTGCCGTTGAGTTGGAAGCAATTTGTAGCTGACCCTCCAGCAGGTCTTCGGAAGCAGTAAATATCGGGTGGAGATGGCCCATTCCTTGTTCATGGAGTAACTAACTTTATGCAATAATTAATCTTAAGTACCTCATACAATTTGAACCAGGCAGTGTTTCCTTGCTCTGTTCTGACAACTGCCTCCTCGTCCAAGTATAGGATTCCCCTTAGCAAAATCGAGTGTTCTGGGATTCCCATTCTTCTCAGAGTCAGCCACAGTTTGTTATGATCCACACAGTCAAATGCCTTTGCATAATCAATGAAACACAGATAAACAT
>NW_006399918.1:1382064-1392177 GCF_000299155.1 Elephantulus edwardii
AATATAGATCTCTTCCAGTCAGTTGGTCAAGTGGTTGTTCTCTAGATTTCTTGGCACAACTTGGTGAGCATATCCAGGGCAGCATCTGTTAGTTGAAATATGTTAATTGGTATACCATCTATTCCTGGAGTCTTATTTTTCGCTATTTCCTTCAAAGCAGCTTGAACATTTTCCTTTACCACCATAGGCTCTTGCTCATATGCTGTTTCATGAAATTCTTTAGTGTCTGCCAATTCTTTTTGGTACAGTGACTTGAGTAGTGGGGGGTGGTTGTGTTGGAGACAGTGAGACTGTCACAGGATAGAGCAGGGTTTAGGGCTATTGTACAAAGGGTCACTATGAATCACAGGCAACTTGACAGTACATAACAGAAACAACAACCTCATAAAAGACAATTCTCATTAGCCACACAACCATAATTATAGTTACCTTTTTAACAATACTTTTATAAAATTAACAAGAAGTTTTAAACCAGAAATAATATTTGTTAGTTTGTCATATTGCAGTGACTTGCCAGGTACCATGATGCTGGAAATGATACCACTCCCATTTCAAATGCAAGCAGACTTATGTATGATGAACAGATTTTAATAGAACTTTGACACTAAAATAGACTGGACGGGTACTTGTAATCTACTTCTGAAAACAACAACAACAATGAAAAATAACTGGCTAGTGAAAACCTTACGGATAGCAGGAAAACACTGTGTGATAGATTACCAGAAGACGAGCCTCAGAGGTTGGAAAACACTCAAAACAAATGATTAGGGAAGAGCTCACACACCTCATAGCAATTGTTGAGAACCAATGAGTTGGAACTAGCCCATAGCTGTCCCAGCTCATAGTTGACCCTCCAGCATGTTTTCAGAGGCTGTTAATCGCAGAGGGACTACCCATCTTTCTCCTGCAGAGCAGCTATTGGATTCAAACCATATGCCTCTGGGATTGCAGTACAGTTTCTTAGCATAAGGCCACCAGAGCTCCCTTAGCAGAGTTGGCCTTAATACTGAGGATGGAATAAAGTTTGCAAGATGACACAACATTGCTTGTTTGCTAAACGTGACGAGTATTTCACATTTACTTACTGATGGAAACCAAAACCTTCATCTTTCAATATGGATTATACCTCAATATAAACAAAATAAAAAACCTGCAGAAATGGGTCACAGCACACTAAATGGAGAAAATACTGAAGTTGTGAAGGAGTTCTTTTTACTTGGATCCACAATCAATGTCCAAGGGAGTGGCAGTCAGAAATCAAGCAGTGGGTTGTATTAGGCAATTCTATTGCAAAAGATCTCTTGAGAGCATGAGAAATACACTTGAAGACTAACGTTTTTGGTAATTTTAAATGCCTTACATGCAAGCAAAACCTAGACAATGAATAAAGAAAATTGAAGAACTAATGCATTTGAATGATGTTGGCAAAAGAAAAGAAAACAAACAAACAAACAAACAAAAAACACCAAAACTGCACTCACTATGGCCTGCCTGAAGAAAAAGCTAATTGGTCTTGAAAAGATTACAGCCAGAATGCTCTTTAAAATGAGCATGGTAATAGTATATCTCACATATTTTGGATATGTTATCAGGAGGGGCCCAGTTCCTGGAGAAGAATATCATGTTTGATAAAGAGGAGATCCTTAACCCTCAAGATGGACTGACATAATGGCTATGATAATGGACTCCAACATAGCAACAGATGTGAGGCAGGGACAGAGCTGGGCGCTGTTTTATTCTACTATTGTTCATGGCATCACTGAGTCAGAACCAACTCGAAAGCAGCTAACAACAGCATTAACTGAATCAATAAACAATCCGAGAGCCTATTTGAACTCTATTTCTTCCTGCTAATGAAATATTATTCTGGGAGTAATATGATTTTTGTGGTATAATTAACTCTTCAAAATTCCATGGACTGCCAAAAGAACAAACAGATATGTCTTAGAGAAGGTGCAGCCAGAGTGCTCCTTGGAGGCAAAGATGAAGCAGCTTCATCTCACATACTTTGGGCATGTCTCTAGGAGAGGTTATTCTTTGTAGAGGGACGAAAAGTGGAGGGTTGGCAAAGGAGAGGAAGACCCTCAACCAAGTGGATTGATAAAGACACTGCTTCAATGGGAGTGTGTCAGGGAGTGTGAGGATGGCACAGGGTAGGTCAGTTGTTTATATTGTCGCTATGGGTCGTCCTTGACTCAACAGCATCTAACATCAGAATAATATCTAATAATATTAAAAAATACATGAGACTAATTATTGTATGTTTACATTTGCATGCACTATATTATTCAGAATATTCCTGATGAGAAAGTGCTTCTGTTTTGGCAAAACATCTCTGAAAACCAAATCCACCATTTGGAATTTTTACGTGTCTGGTAATGATAAGAATTTTCCTCTGGCTCCATGCATTGCAAACATCATTTCTCCTTCCAAACCCATGATGTCGCATATCCAGGCACTAGAGAACATGTCCTTATCACCATGTCCTCTGTTCTTGCACCTACATGTCAAATGTTGCCTGAGTCAGCTATAGGACTATTCCTTAAAGTCATTCCTATACCAAGACAGCAGCAACTATACGTGCAAGCAAATGTGACACATACAACATATCCTTTAATCCAAACAAAATATATTCTCAGTTGCTTAACTTGATCCTCTACAACCTGATAAGAAGGGCTGTGGAATGGTTGGGAAATCATAATAAAGGAGCTCTAAAGCAACTTACTCCAACAGAATTCTCAGGGTTTCAGAGCTCTAGAGGTGTAGTGTGTTACATGCTGTGCTGCTTTACAAAAGATCAGCAGTTTGAATCTATCAACTGTGAAGTGGGAAACTAATAGGCAGTCTCTGCCCTTAAAGATTTATGACCTCAGAGGCCCAAGGGAGAGACACTATGAGTTGGAATCACTAGTCAACAGTGGGTTTTGTTAGCTTTTGGTTTTGAGTAAATAAGATTTAGTAACTTCGAGGTCTTCAATACCTATGGCTGTAGACTCTTAAAACTACGTATAATGTCAGGGCCCCTAGCAGGTCTCTCTAGCACACCCCACAAAGTGATGCTTCCTCATCTGTAATTCACTGTTAGAAATATATACATTTTGGACAAAGCGTTGCCCCAATCCTAGGCCTAGTCCTTCCAGAAAATACTTTTGAGATAAAGGGGGTGCATGTGTGGTGTGTTATGTGGGAACAAGTTAGAATTGATTCATAACTGATGCTCCAGGGTTTTCAGAGGCTGTAAATCACAAGGGAAGACATTACTCATCTTTCTCTTGAGAAGCATTTGATGGATTTGAACTGTCTACCATTGGGTTGAGAGTGCAACTCCTTACTACTCACTAAGTTGCCAGAGTTACCTTTACCTGTGTGTACTTATGGATATATGGAGTCACTCACAACTGCAGTGTGAACTCAGGGGAGAATTAGAGGAACAGCAGAATCCTCAGACTGTGGAACAAAGATTTAAAGAGAGACCTTATCACAAAAGACAAACTTGCCGAGAAAATGGATGTTGCTGATTCTACAGCCAGATTTGAGGCAGCAAGTTGATTATGTGGGAAGGCAGAGCTGTTGGAGAACTCCTACAGTTTCCCAGCATCATCTTTCAGTCACTTTTCAATTCTGGGCATTAACAGAATAGATGGGGGTAATGAATAATATGAACAGCAAAACTATCAAGAAAAGAAAGCACTTTGCTTGGTAAATGAATTTTATTCAGTGTTTTAAGTCACATGCTGATGACTTAACTCAGGAAGAACCGAAACATACTTGATTATTTAAAACTTCCTTTGGCTTATTTTCCCCAATGTCACCTGTCCCCACCCAGGCTCACAGAAGGAGACTGTGTGACCCAGACCCCATCTCGGGTGTTTCTTTGGATGCTTGTTTGTGAGAGGGAGAATCTCAGTTCACCTTGGTTTCTCTTCCCCTTTAGCTTTCAAACAGAGGTGGTGATAGAATCACCCAAGGAAAACCAGAAGCAGAGGAGAGGAAAGGGCAGAGCCAGTGTTGTGAGGATTGCTGGTTGCTAGTAACTGTTTATCTCTGTTGCTGGCTTCTCTGTAGCTCTGAGCATTTTTTACCATATAAATGAGGGAGGGGAGGAGAAGGCCCCTGGAACAGACAGGGCCTGGGGCTCCTCCTTTCATAGCAGCAGTTCTCTGATGAGTTTCCTCAGAAAGCTCGACTTTGATAACCCCTGTGCTTGAACAAGTCACACTGGAGCCCACTGTGAAGACGCAGGATATCAGCTGTTGTGCGCAGCGTCTTTGAGAAGAAACTGCACGCTCAGGGATATTGGACAGAAAGCAGGCTGAAGAACGCATAACCTAAGGTCTCCAATAATAGAATACAGATATGGTAGTTGGACGTACTGGAGGAGACTTTTGTGTTCAAATCTGCAGGCTCAGAGACTTTGGATTAGCTACTTTGTCTCAGTTTCTCTACACAGAAAGAAAAATGGTAATACTTGGTTTTCAGTTGTGAGGTTTGAAAGTAATGCCTTTAGCAGGCCTGTCAGAATACTAGACACGTGTATGCCCAACAGGGAGCAGGTTCACAGGAGGGTCAGATAGGGCAGACAACGATTTAACAAACTTTCTTCCATGCAGTGGATCCTGAGCATACCTGGAGGGGAGCACAAAGATATGTGAGAAAGATGCTTACAGTTTGAGAAGACAAGATCTGTAGTAAAGTCAATTGCCATTGATTTGACTCCTACCCATGGGGACCCCGTATATGTCAAAGTGGAACTGTGCACCACAAAGTTCTCAATGGCTAGTTTTTTCAGAAGGAGGCTGCCTGCTTTCTTTTCCCAGATGCTGCTGGATGGACTCAAACCACCAGTTCTCTGAGTGGCGGCCAAGTGTACCACCCAAGAACTCCAACACATGTGCACACATGGCTATAATAGCAAACAGGTGGCCCTTCATGTTATTCCAAAGCAAAGGAATGGAGAATAATGGAAAGCCAGTGGCAGTGGAAAAGGGGCACCCAAAGACAAAACATCTGGTTGGACTTGTCAGAGGAAAAGCTACATCAGAGCGAGGACTCAAAGGAGAAAATTTAATCTGAAAAACTGTCATAGGAAAGGACACCAAGTTAAGAGAAAAGCCAAGAGGTAAACATTTTGGGGACTATTTGGGCACTAACTGTGTCATACCAGCAATCTGCTCAATGGCACAGGACCACCAGTCCTTCACTCTGCTATACATAAGATTGTTGTGAGTTGGAGACAACTTAATGGCAATTAACAATAACATGTGGACAAACACCACTAGATTAGAGATCAGGGTAGTGGGAGTGGCATCCTCATCCTAAACAACACGCATCCAGAAACTCTATGAACTTTGACTAATGTCGGTAGTTGTAGAGGGTCTCCAGGCCTTTTTATCATAGGGTCACTATGAGCCATGCTCGACTCAAAGGCAATCAACAACAACAATATGTGGTATCTGAGTAAAGATGAAGTCAGTAAAGTTGGCCAGAAAATGCAAGGTAAGGTAAGGTCTTAAAGGGAACAGACAGTCTCACAAGTACTGAAAGGCTGGCTTTCAGTGTTTATGGCTCACCAGAAAGCACAGAGACTCTACAAGTTTCGGGGTGCACAGTTTTGGAGTGACAGCTCCACTCCATGGATTATCGAAGTACCCCATGATCAGGAGGCCCATTTGGCCATAATGTTTCCTCAGAAGAACAAGGAATATGGCCACAAATGAATAGGGGAATGAGGGAGGGCAGGCGGGCACGGAGAAGTACTAGTGAGTTACACCGTTATAAATACACTTTAGGGCCGTGTGACTTGGTCATAAATCGCTGCACTGTGCTCAGGTGATGTCACCCGACGCTCAGCTGTATTTATAGCTTTGTTCACTGTTCCCTGGGAATTTTTTTTTCACATTTGAGGTAATATGTGTCTCCCCACACACACTCATGCTTGAACAAGAAAAGATAAACTTCCCTGCTGTTTCTGCTCTTCTTCCAGTTCTCTCTGGAGCAGGATTTCCTGGGACTTATCAAATGCCTCCACAGAGGAGCAGTCCCTCCTGCAGTCTAATTGCTGCCCCTCTGGCTCTGCACTCTGTACAGCAGAGCCAAGCCCCTCCTTACTCAATGAAATCCCTTTTAGAACTCAGAATTGGGAGCAGTTCTCTCCTTTTCTCAGTCCTAAGAGCCTACTGTGTGCCAGGCACCACAGTTACAGCAGTGAACAATAATGGCCCAGGCTCTGCTCAAACAGGACTTACAACCCAGCAGGGAATGCAGATACTGGGGATCTAATGACA
Organism: Elephantulus edwardii; assembly: GCF_000299155.1. Taxonomy (NCBI): domain Eukaryota; kingdom Metazoa; phylum Chordata; class Mammalia; order Macroscelidea; family Macroscelididae; genus Elephantulus; species Elephantulus edwardii. The sequence continues at coordinate 1,388,349 of NW_006399918.1, forward strand.
AGTGTGATTAATGTTACCAATGGGAACAGAGGATGCTTGGGGCAATAATAGGTGATCTAAACTCTTTGGAGGAATTAGAGATGGCTTCCAGGGAGAAATGACATTTAGTATAAGGTCTGAGGGGTGAGTAGGACTTAGTCAAAGAGGTTGAGCCTGAGGTGGAAAACAACACTCCAAGTGAAGCAACAAAATGTGTCAAGGCCCAACAATGAGAGATATGTGGCCAATACTAAGAACCAGTGAAGCCTAAAGGAGCTGGCATAGAAGGGACAGATCGATGAGTCTGGGAGGCAAGGCCACCCCAGGTAGACTCTGGTAGCTAAGGCGGGATTCTGTCTGGTCCTAAAGGTGATGGAAGCTGTACGTACATTTTAAGCAGAGACATGATATGGGCAAATGTGAGCTTTAGCAGGTTCACCAGCCTACGGAGACGAGAAGTGATGGGGAAGAACATGCACAGGTGTAGAAAGGTCCTCGCTGTGGCCAAGACAGGAAAGAATGACAGTGTAGAGTAGGGTGGTGGCAGCAGAGAAGGAAATCACACTCAACGGGAACCGAGGACTGAGTGAATGTAAGTGGGGAAGAGGAGTAGAGACTCCTGGGTGTGTCTGTCATGACAGCAGCACAGAAAGTGGTGCCATAGTTGTAAGTGAGGTACTGAAAGAGTGGCTAGGTTTCTTGAGGAAGACATGGTAATTGTTTCCTTTATATGTATTTTTGCTTTTTTGGAGAAGCTCAATATTAGCTGTGAAAAACAGGCCAAGTGATGATTGTGAACAGATCATCAACTTCTCTTTTGCAAATTCAAGTTAAAGTAAATGAATACAAATCCACAAGAACCAAAATTTGTCATTGAGTCTAACTTTGTTGTTATTGTTAAGTGCTGTCGAGTCATAGGTGACTCATAGCAACCCTAAGAATGAAAGTCCTCAACACTTGCATGACTTTCATCCTTTCTCCAGGTTCATAGGGTTTGTGGAGGCAAGCTATTTATGGAAGTGGATGCCACTCCTGCTTCCAAGCTTGTTTTAATCGGAGAGTTCCACCAAACACTGTCCACCCTGGGTAACCGTTATCGCATTTGACACATCAGTGTCACAGTGTTCAGCTTCACAGACACAACAAGTGACCTCTGTACAAGTGGACAGACCAGGGCTATATGACCTAGAAGAATGTTTGACCAAAAACAATTAAAAACAGGCCTGAGGGCCGTGGATTAGAGTTACCCACCTTTGTATTGGTAGCATCTCTTTCTGTCCACTAGGCCAACTAGTCTCTCTCTCTATGTTGTTAAGTGCTGTCGAGTTGTAGGCAACTCATAGCGACCCTATGAATAAAAGTCCCCAACACTTGAGTAATTTTCATCCTTTCTCCAGGTTCATAGAGTCTATAGCCTACCTGAGTTTAAAAAACTCCTCGAGAACAGGTTTGAAGGGAGCTCTGGTGGCCTAGTGGCAGGAAGCTGCACTGCAATCCCAAAGACACAAAGTTTGAATCCACCAGATGCTCTGCTGGAGGAGGGGCTATCTCCCGTGCCAGTTGGATCCAGTTCGACATCTCACACACACATACACACTCAAAAAAAACCAAACAAACAAGAACAGGCTTGAGGCCTTGAACACTAATGAACAAAGACCAGATGAGCTGCAGGAGAATATCAAGAATATCATCTATGAAGAACACAAAAGATCATAACAAAGATAGAGGAGGGGAAAAAAGACCGAGAGGGATAGCAGATGAGACTGAATATTTCACTAGAATGCTGAGAAGACAAAGCAAAGGGAGAAAAAAACAGGACATTAAGGAACTAAGAGAGAATATTTGACAGGGCAGTTCATAAAGACAAAACAAAGTATTATGATAAAATGTTCAAAGAGCTGGAGTCCAAAAATCAAGAGGGACAAACTCACTTAGTATTTCTTAAGCTGAAGGAACTGAAGAACAAATTCAAGCCTCAAGTTGAGATACTTTACAATGACCCAGGAAGTATCAAAAGAAGATTGAAAGATAGTCACCGTACCAAAAAGAATTGGTTGACACAGAAGAAATTAATGAAATAACGTATGATCAAGAGGCCATGGTGATGAAGGAAGAAGTTCAAGCTGCTCTGAATGAATTGGCAAAAAATAAGGGCCCAGGAATTGATAGAATACCAATTGATATATTTCAGCAAACAGATGCTGCCCTGAATGTGCTCACCTGGTTTGCCAAGAAATCTGGAGGACAACTACCTGGCCAACTGACTGAAAGAGATCCATATTTATAACCATTGGAAAAAATCCACAAACAAACGATGACAAAATGGTGACCCAACAGAAAGTGGAAATTATCAACAATGTGACTAATATCACATGCAAGCACAATTCTGCTGAAAATTATTTTAAAAAACGACTAGAAAAATACATCAACAGAGAACTAACAGAAACACAGTTAGGTTTTTAAAAGGCCATGGCATTAAAGAGATTATTGCTAATGTCAGAGGGATTTTGGTTGAAAGCAGAAAGTACCAGTCTATCTGTGTTTCATTTACTATACAAAAGCATTTGGCTGTGTGGATCACAACAAATTGTGGCTAAACTTGAAAAGAATGGTGATCCCATAACACCTGATTGTGTCAGGTGTAACTTACACCTGAAACAACAAGTAATCATCAGAACAGAGCAAGGAAACACTGCATGTTTCAAAATCAGGAAAGGAATGTGTCAAGGATGTGTCTTGTCTCCATACCTTTTGAATCTACATGTGGAACAGATCATTTGGGAGGTTGAGGAGGATTTATGAGGAGGATTGTGGCATTAAGATTGGCAGAAGACTCATCAATAGTCTGCATTATGCAGATGACACAATCTTGCTTGATAAAACTGAGGAGGAGAAACTGCTGGGAATATACCCCAAAGAGACCATAACTGCCACCCAAGCAAATATATGCACACCCGTGTTTATCGCGGCTTTATTCACAATAGCAAGGAGTTGGAAACAACCTAAGTGCCCATCAACAAATGAATGGATAGAGAAGCTGTGGTATATTCACACAATGGAATGCTACGCTGCATTGAAAAACAAGGAACTCATGCGATATTATTAAAAATGGATAACCCTGGAGGACATTATGCTGAGTGAAATATCTCAATCACACAGGGACATATACTGCATAGTGCCACTGTTATAAAACAGGACTGACATCAGGGTTGAGGGGAGACTGAGAAAGATGGGATAAATAACATATATACCGCACTGAAACAGATGAGGGAGAAAACTGTTTAAAAGGGATATGTGATTAGGTATTATGACAGGAGTCCAGAACGAAGGCTGCATAGTGGAGTGGACCTGCGGGAAGGGATTGTAAAACAATGAAATAATTTTTCTTTTACTTTTCAAAGAGAAGAGTGTACTGGGGTGGGGAGGCAGGGAGAAAAGTGCAACAATTAATGAATGGAAATCCAAAGTCTGTAAATTTTCATTAAAATTAATAACAATAAAAAATATTTTTGAAGTTTGCTGATTCAACCAAAATCCATTTGACATTAACAAAAAATGCCTAAAAGTTTGCTGTAGAAGGTCAAGGACTGCAGTTTTCAATATGGATTTAAACTCAACATCAAGAAGACAAAGATTCTCACCAATGGGCAAATTGGCAGCACTATGATAGATGAAATTTTGAAAATTGCACTGGAGCGCAGAGAAGCCAAAGCACAGGGAAGAATTCAAGACACTAAAGAGTTGAATAGAAGATTTCAAAAGGCAGCACGAGATGACAAAGCAAAATATTACAATGAAATGTGCAAGGAGTTGGAGTCAGAAAATCAAAAGGGCCAAACTCGCTCAGCAT
>NW_006399918.1:1393727-1402091 GCF_000299155.1 Elephantulus edwardii
GTGCGATTGGCACAGGACAGAGTGGAGTTTAGGGCTGTTGTACATAGGGTCGCTATGAGTCGCAAGCAACTCGATGGCACATAACAACAAAACAACAACCTGATAGATGAAGAAGAGATTGGGATTGTTAACAATTTCAGATTGTTAACAATATCAACACTCTTGGCACCAGCAGTCACGAAATCCAAGGACAAATTGTATTAGGAAAATCTGCTGTCAGAGACCTATCCACGGTGCTGAAGAGCAACAATGTCAGTCTAGAGACTAAGGTATTTCTGCTTCAAGGCATTGTCTTTGCAATTACTTGCTATGCATCAGCGAGCTGGACAATGAACAATGATGGCAGAGGAAGAATTGATGCCTTTGAGTTGTGGTGCTAGAGAACAGTATTGAACATACCATTGACTGCCAAGAAAATTTACAGGTTCATCCTGGAAAGGGTAAAACCAATTTATTTTTTAGGGACAAGGATTTTGACGCTCCATCTGACATACTTGGGCATTTTACCAGGAAGGAACAGTCCTTGGGGAAGGACATCATGCTTGGAAGGGTGGATGGATGATGCAAAAGACGAAGACCTAGGATAAGATGAATTGACACAGTAATTGAGGTAATGGGGTTAGGTGTGTCAGAAACAGTGAGATTGGATGAGGATAGGGCAGGGTTCAGAGCTATTGTACATAGGAGTGCTACGAGTCACAGGCGATGTGACAGTACATAACAACAACAGATTTGTTTTTCCTTGGTTCTGTTCCCAAAGCCTACCTAGGACTATTCATGGGAGGACCTACGGACAAAGCTAACAGAAGATTTAAGACTCAGTGCTAAAGGCAGGTAGAAAAGGGAAAGTTGTCATTGCCTGAAAGAGGGTGATTAGGTGCCAGAGCCATATTGCTGGCTGTGTCTTAGAGGCTGATACAGAGGCAGTGGAGGGACATTAAACCAACATTCTCCATCTGTCCATTTAGGAAATGCCACCAGAGCCAACAGCCAAACCCAAGCTGGCAGACACTGCTAGGCCTGTTCCCTGGCACAGAAGCTGAGAAGCCCGGGTGAGCAGGGAGAAGTGTTACTGGCCTGGGGTATGGCTGCCACATGGAATACGTGCTATCATGACATGTGTATGGAAGAGGAATTGGAAAAGGGATTCTCCATCCTGGAGCTTGAAAGAAACCATGCCTGGCACTGGGACCCTAAAGTTTCAAGAAATAGCTCTCAAGCAGGGGCCATTTCTAGGATCCACCAGCTAAAAATTTACAGCCTCTGAAAACTCAAGAGAGGGTCAGCTGTGAGTTAGTTCCAGCTCGACAGTACATAACGACAGCAGCAACCTACGCGTTGGTGCCCCAGCAACATTTTCAGAGCACCACATTGAAGACAGAATGCTGCAATACCATCAGGTATTAGAGCTAGCAGGACACCAAGGCTCAGAGAAGGAAACGGTCTTATCTAAGACCATACTTCAAACGTTGCCTGAAAATCCTAATTCTCATAGGTGCTCTCAAGACAAGTTCAAGACCCCTGCTCTACACTCATAGGAAACATGGGCATTTTTCTGCCTCCACACTTCCCAACTCTTCTGTAGTTACCTTACAGTCTTTCCCACTAGACTCTTTGCCACCAGGGGTGGGTTTTAGTCATCTTTGTATCCCAGTTTCTTAGCCTAGTACCAGGCATAGAACAAGCTTTTTAACATATGTTTTATGGGCTGGATAAATAGACAAAGAGATTAATGGACCAATTAATCCTAACCAAAACCCTTATTAAGTCTACTTTTGTGGTTATTAGAGTTGGAAGTATTGTATTTTGCGTTAAATAGTTGTTCTTACAACCAAGGTTGTAGAAGTCTAATCCTTATATTTTCACTCATCTGAAGTTTATTTTTACCTCACCGTTAAGCTTTCAATGTCCCTTACTGTGATGGTTATGGTTGTATGCCAGGTTGACTTCCCTATGACTCTCTGGTTTGGCAATTGTGAGGTGGTCTTTGCCCTAATGAGGTTATATGTTGTATAATCATTCCTTTGATAGTACTTGCTATGAACAGCCAATTGACAGGGGCTGGGGGCTGGGGCAGGGGATGGCGCTTCATCAGAGATGTGGCTTATTTTAACTATATAAGAAAGTCTAGTCCAGAATAAGAGCTGCATTGTAAAGTGGTCTGGGATGGGGGTGGGGGTCTGTATAACAATGAAAGAACTTTTTTCTCAAAGAAGAAAGCGATCTGGGGGGATGGGGAGGGCAGGTAGGAAAGTGTGCATCAGTGAACGGTTAGAAACCCAAGTTCTTTATGAACTTTCATTAAAATCTCAATTAAAAAGAAACAAAAAGCAGGCTTACTTTTTCTTGATCTCAATCCGGCATCTGGCTCTTTGACTTTTTGGTTCTTTGGTTTGAGCCAGGTTTCTTGCCTGCCAAGTTTAGATTCACCAACCTCTGCAACTATCTGCCAACTTCTTACAAGCACGTGAGTAATTTCCTTTAGATAAATCTCTCTCGGTCTCTGTCTCTCCATATGCATGTGTGTGTATAAATATATCTAAATATGTTTAACATGTATACATCTTTTTTATACACACACATATGGAGAAATAGAGATTGAGAGAGATTTATGCAAAGGAAATGACTCAAGTCTTTGTAAAAGCTGGTATAGAAGCTGATCCAGGCCATGGTCTTCTTAGTTGCTTGCTATGCATCTGAAAGCTAGACAATGACTAAGGATGACAGAAGAAGAATTGAAGCCCTTGAATTTTGGTGCTAGAGGAGAGTCTTAAACATACCATCGCCTGCCAAGGAAACAAACAGGTCTGACCTGGAGAGAGTGAAACCAGGCTGCTCCTTGGAGTAAGGATTTTGAAACTGGATCTCATATACTTTGGTCATGTTGCTAGAAGGGACCCATCCATGGAAAAGATATCATTCTTGGAAGGGTGGAAGGACAGCACAGGAGAGGAAGACCCTCGAAGAGATAGATTGACACTGACTATGGCAATGGTGGCAAATGCATCAGAGACAGTTACATTGGCTCAAGACAGGGTAAGGTTCAGAGTTATTGTTCACAGGATCATAGTTCTTGTTCATTAAGTCATAGTTAGCTCAACAGCATATGACAACAACATTTCCAGATTTATTAGATTTGCTTCTTTAGAGAATCTAGCCTATGTTACCTTATCACAACTTCAGTCCATAACCTCACTGTCAACTTGATCATTTCTAGCTTGAATGCCAACATAAGTCATATATTTATCAAAAGTTGAAAAGCAAGTTACAGCAGAGCCAAGACCAGACCCCAGGCACCTCGATGGCTAAGCTTTTCTCTACTATCTTGTTAACTCCTATTTTCCCCACCTCTGCATCCCCATCAAGATATAGCACAACCCTGGTACCAACTGGATCCAATCACAGGTGAGTTTAGATCTATGGAGAAGCAATGGGGAATCTCAGAGGTCAAAACGACTGTGGCTACTAGGGAACAAGGTCATGATAGCAGGAGTTGGTAGTCACCATTTCTTCTGCCTTTCGTCACTGTGACTTTCACCGAGCTTCCGACAATGCTATTTTGAGACAGAGCATCCAAAGATTTACCACCTCTGTGATCCAAAGAAGCCACTATGAAGAGGGCCCAGGGAAGAATTTGCCCTTTTCAGTGGAAAACAAGTGGCTGTTGCTAATTCTAATGATCATATATTTTGAGTCTGGATGTACTGGACCTTTCTTTATAGCAAGACACCAACTGCTTAAAAAATAAGGATGCTTGGATTCCATGAAACAGAAGAGGAGCATTTTAAGAAGTCCAACCTCTCTGAAGAATGGATCAAACTCTCTGTTGAACACATCGTGTACTGTTTATGTTTGTAAATAAACTTAACTACATAAATTAAAAAAAAACAAACAAACCCAAAACAGCAAACCATGCCTTTGCGGGTAAGATTCAAGGACACTAAAACTAAGGGCCAAAGGAAAAACTGAAAATTCTCCTTTCTTCCTAATCCCCTTTCTACACAGTTGCTTCTTTCCCTGGTTTTTGCATCCTGGAGGAGATAAAACCCACATGATGTCTTTATGCTGTTTGAGCAAAGGAGCACCTTTGGTGATAAAAGTGTTTAGAAGGCAGGCCTGCAAATCTAACTTTGAAAACTCAGCCACTGCACGTCCTGTGGAGCACAGCTCTACACCGACACACGGGAGTGTCACGTGTCAGAATCAACTCCAAGCAACTCCAAGCCAGGGGTTGGGTTATTTTGTTCTCACTGTTTCTTGAGGTGAGAGGCGGGAGAGCAGGAATTAATGAGACAGGAGGGAAAACCCTGTCCTTAGTGCTGGGAGATCTGTGGTCTGGTCCTAGCTCTACTGTACCTTGCTTTCAAACTTTTGATAAATCATTTCTCTGTCTTGAAGGAGAATTGACTTCATGTTGCCTTGAGGCCACATGCAGTTCTAAAACTTGACATTTGCATCTCTAGGTCACATTACTTTCTCCATTTTTCCTAATTAAGTCTATTCCCAAGTCTTCCCTCCCCCATTCACACACCTCCCTGCTGATAACCTCAGTGCCCCTGAGCCCCAAATCCTCCCCTCTCTTTTTTTTTCTGAGCAGATCTTCTCATCTGGGCTGCTCATTTGAAGCAAGAATCTTCCAATCCCTTTGAGCTCAGGCAATGAAATCCTCATTAAGCGTAATAAGAGATAACTGGTTCATTTAGCACAAATTGTCTCCCCATGTTGGAGCTAGAATATGAAGCATTGAAAAGGGAAGGGCTGAGAATGGGTGGTATGGAATGGATCGCAGTTCTTCCCAGGCAATAGGGGTCCATGAAGCAGGGGAGCCTGTGTTTGCCAAGGTTATCTTTTCCAGGATCCTGCCTCTAGCCAGTTTCAACTCATCTAGACTATCTCTTTCTAAACCCTGTGCACACTTTTTCTTGTTAGATAGTCCTTCTTAGTGTCTGACCTTTAGTCTTTTGGTTGTAATTGCAGCACCTAGCCCTGAGAGAGCCTCTGACATCCAATCTCCAAGCTCTAGCCTTCATCTTTCTGATTCACCCCTCCCCTCTGCCGAAGGCTAAGGTTGGCCACCCAGTGACTCCATTGCTGCCTCATGTGTCCAGCTTCTGTGACTTCTCGTTCAGCCTCGTAGCTCAATGCATCATGGAGCTGAGTACTCTTCAAATGTCTCTGTTATTCTGCACAGAGGCAGAAATGGATGGACAAATACACTTCTGACTGCTTGAGACCACTGGCCCTTCTTGACAAGGTATTGACCACAGTAGGCAGAGCTGAGTCAAGGAACCACCAGTTTCCAAGCCCAGACTTCCTCTCCCTGCTCCTTTGCAGAGCCAGGGGCTCTTTACAGAAGCACCAGGCCTGGCGACCCAGGCTCAGGACCCCAGAGAGTGGCCCTGTCACTCAAACAAGAGCTAGCTTTCTTCCAGCTTCCAACACACAGTGAAAACTGGACTCCATTGTTGTTGCCATTAAGACTGCCTTAGTCATTATTTCATGTATTATAGAGGTATCTTCAATATAAATGAAGGAAAAGGAAAACAAGAAAAAAGAAAACCAGGGGAGCTCTGGTGGCCTAGTGGCAAGGAGCTGCAACTACAATCCCAGAGGCGCACGGTTCGAATCCACCACCAGATACTCTGCCAGGGAAGGAGGGACAATCTCCTCCTGTACCAGTCAGATCTGATTTGATGGTACACACACACAAAAATAAAAAAAAAAAAAAAACAAGAAAAAAGAAAACCAACCAACCCACCAAAACCAACTGATAGAACAGAAAGCTCAGTGGCTAATATCTGAAAGAACTTATGTTAAGCCACCTGGGCTATAAGACACTAAAATAGGGAAAAGATGAAGAAGTATCCCTTTGTGGGAAAGGGGCACCCTGTCTCACGGCTCTGGGCTCCAGTCCCTGTATCAGCGTGGGAGGAACAAGGTGATCTCCAGGGGTCTCTCACCCAGGGGACTCAGGTCTCTTACATTGTCCAGATTATTTTCTAGACTAAAAATCAGGTGCTTGGCCTTTCTCTTCTGCATCTCTGGTAAGCAGCAGGGACACAATCCGTCTCCCTCCCTAGGGGGAAAGGGGACAATTTATAGAATTGTTCTGCTGTTCTTAGCCCTCATTGAGACAAAGAATTCATTTCCGTCTCTCAGGGTGACTTCTCCTGCTGATGGTCATAAATTGCCTTCCTGCTCACTCCCTGACCTCTTGATCTTTTTGCTTTTGTGCTCAAAAAATTATTAATATTTCTCTTAAATCCATATATAACCTTTGGCTGTTTCTCTCTCTCCCTCTTTTTTTTTTTAGGTGAAGTAACATCCCTAGGGATTACTACCACCTCCTCCACACCCACATGCTGTCTAGGCTGGGCTCCCTGTGCAGGATGAAACGAATACGGCCGAATCAAGAATGAAAAGGCCTCAGTTTTCCAAAACGGAAAATAATTAGGGTTGATATTTACTGAGAATCCGTAGGTGGTACAAAGAGTTGATGAGGCAGGCTGCTAAATGAAAGGTTGATGACTTGAATCTACCTAGAGGCAACTGGGAAGAGAGACCTGGCAACCTATTCCCAAAACATTCATCATTGAAATACTTTGGAGCACACAGAGTTCGACTCCAACACACAGAGATGATTCGTCATCTAAGATGATTCAGCAGCAGCTGGTACTTGTATGTTCCCTGTGTGCCTAGGAATGTTTTAAGAACTGCATGGACGTTAATTCACGTAATCCTCACAACATCCACCAAATAAGTCTGATTGTATGCCATGTTTTCAAATAATGAAAGCAAGGATTCCACTTACCTGTTGTCATCTATTTGTTTCCAATTCACAGCAGCCCTGCAGGATAGAGTCAAAAGTCAAAGTCATTGCCATGTAGTCAAAACAGTCTCATAGATGACCCTTCAGTGGTTAGAAGTCACATGGGAGGACGTTACCCATCTTTCTCCCTAGAAGCAGTTGGTAGAAACTGCTAGCCTTGAACTGTTAGGCTTTGGGTTGACCGTGTAGCTCCTTACCCAGAACGCCCCTCCTAGAGCTCCCTGCATGTGCCCCAAGGCTGTAAATCTTTATGGAAACAGACTGTTACATTTTTCTCCCACGGAGCAGCTGGTAGGTTGAAATCAATCACCTTCTGGTTCGCAGCCGAGTGCCTTAAGCACAGCGCCACCACACCCCTGCTAAAGCGAGAACTGAGGAGGGGAAGTTACTGAGCTGCCATACTTACAGAGAAGTAAGGGGCAGATCGTGGACTCTAATCCCTTCTGCTCTACTGCCCTTGTGTTTGGCTTACATTATTCAAAGGAATGTTTTCAAGACTCGCTCTCAACCACTATACTGCCTTTCTGATAAGGTAGGGGCTCCCAGCTTCTTCCTTGCCCTTGGGGAGCTCCATACTTAGGGCACAAATGTTACCCTTCCCCCAAGGAACCCCAAGTTTGAAAATCAGTTCTGACTTGTGGCGAGTCTCTGAGTGACAGAGCAGACCTGTGCTGCACAGACTTCCCAAGGCATGGCTTTTCCATCAACCCCCAGGACTCACCAGGCCTTTTAGAGTACGGTGTTGTGTGTTGAGCTTCTAACCCAAAAGGTGACAGGTGAGTCCACCAGTGATTTGGTGGGAGAAAGGCAGACAATCTCATTCTATAAAGACTCCAGCCTCAGAAAGCCGCTGGAGGTCACTATGAGTTGAACTCAACTAGGCAATGGAGGGCTTGGGTTTGGTTTGATTTGTGGGTTTCCTCCAAGGTGTCTCTGCGTGGACTTGGACCTCTAACCTTGGTATCACCCACAGGGTCCCCCCCAAGTTTGATAGTGGAAACAAGTGTCCTTTCTGGCATGGGGTGATGTGTCTAGTCTAATGAGGAAGATTGTGTCCTGGACGGCATCCATTCTGGATGAGTACCGATCCATACAGGGTCCATACTGATACTGGAACTGAGCTCTAGGACAGCTTCCCTCTTTCCATCCGGATGGGAATCGTGTGATTAAATGTTAATAGACTCAAAAAGTTAATCCAGTTTGGCAGAATTGTGAACATTAGTGCTGGAGACGTGGGAGATGGAATGATGTTGGGGCTCTTAACTGAGGTTCCCCCAGAACGAGGACAAGGTAATGGTGATAAGAAGAAAGTGGGTAATCTTACAGTGTGGGGGCCTACTGAGAACAATGCTAGGAGGCAGGAGTTTGCTTAGCTTGATGGGTCCAACCCTAAGGGCCAGGTGAAAATCACTTACAGAGATATTTTTGCAGTTCTTTTTTTTTCTATATTTTATTAATTTTCATAAACATTTACAGAGATTTTGGGTTTCCATTCATTCATTGTTGCACTATTCTCTCTACCCTCCTCCCAGTTT
>NW_006399918.1:1403771-1466474 GCF_000299155.1 Elephantulus edwardii
TATGTGTCTGTCATTGTACCAGTACCATGCTGTCTTTACCACTATGGCAGTGTAGTAGGATTTGAAATCAGGGAGTGAGATACCTCCTACAGTTCTTCTATGCCTGAGTTTCACCTCAGAACAATTAAGCAATGCTTTGGGTGGGGCCAAGACATTAATGTCCTTCAAAAGTCCTCCAAGAGAACCTAATGTGTAACTGGGGACCACTAGTGTGTTAGGGGCCTTAATCTCAGGGATCTGGCGTTAGTGAATGGGATTAGATGGAGGGGATTCTGGAGAAGTGAGTTTGTTATTAATTGAGCCAGTGAGGATTTGAGATTAAAGGGAAGGGAAGTTAAAGGGACAGAGGAGACAGCTGTGTTAGGGACAATTACTGCTTTAGCTGATAAGAGTGAACTGGAGAAGCCTGGCTTCTCTGATACTGAGGTTTAGAGGTGAAATGGGAGGCTGGTTTCCTGAATCCTGCCCAGACAGGAAAACATGGACACAGAGAAGGAGGCAGTAATCTCAAAGGACAACACAAAGAAGCAAACTTTGACAGTAATATAAATGAAATATTAGTTAGTCATAAAAAGAAATGGAATCCCGACACATGTTGAGTCTTGAAAACATTCTTTTGAATAAAGTAAGCCAGACACGAAAGGACAAATATTGTCCAATCCCATTTATATTAGATAGCTTTAATAGGCAGATTCATAGCAACAATGCAGAGACAAGTGGTTACCAGGGGCTAGGAGGGGGGCGGGGAGGTGAGAGTTCCTGCTGAAGGGCTCGTAGGTTTCTATTTTGGATGATGACATGTTTTCAAGAAGGAATAGTGAATGTTGGCACAAGGCTACTGAGTTCTGTACTTCAAATGGTTAAGATGGCAAACTTTTATCTACTTCACTACAAGAAACTTAAGTAAGAGATAAGACGGGAGGAGCTTTGACAGCCTAGTCTCTCTTGACACTGGAAATCATAGCCACAGTTGAGGATGAGGAGTTAGAAAACTGGCAAGGACCCCTAAGCTAGCAGTCTCATTTTCTTTTGCATCTGGACTTTTTCTTCTCAATACTTTCTTAAGTCGCTGTCAACATAATGTGCTGCTCCATGCACCACAGAAAAGGAGCCAAGGCTGGCTGGCAGATCCGCCAAGCACATTCTCGCCCCCGGGCCTTTGCATTTACTCTGTGAGGCACATTCTTCCTTCAAATGTCTGCAGAGCTGACTCTCTAGCTTCCTCGAGGTCTCTGCTCAAATGTCACTTTAAATGATACCTGACTGTCTAGAAGAAGAATATCTATTCTACTCTCCCTTCACTGTCCATTCCTCTTACCCTGCTTTATTTCTCTCCCATTGTATTCATAGTATTTAATAAACCTGATGGAATTTTTTCCCCTTAGAACCTTGTATCTAGTTTGCTGCTGTTGTACAACCTGATGTACTTTTCAATTCTTCTGCTGTCTCTTCTTCCCTTTAGAACAAAATATCATGATACTATAAAGACAATCCTACTGTCTTTTATTGTTGTTTTCCCCAGGGTCTGGGGTTATGGGGGTAAGTGTGTCAGAGACAATAAGATTGGCACAGGATAGAGCAGGGTTTAGGGCTGTTGTACATATGGTTACTATGAGTTGCAGGCAATTTGATGGCACCTAACAGCAACAACAAAAACATTCCAGGGTCTAGAATTATGTCTGAAACACTGTTGTTGTTAAGTGCCATCAATTCAACTACAAGTCATAGTGACTGTGTGAACTATGGGTCTGAGCCCTGTCCTGTACCATTCTGACCATCTCTGATATACTAGCATGGTTACACAGTTAGAATCACTGTATCACTTCATCTCCTTTCCTTCACTGACTCTCCACATTTCCAAGGATGATGTATGTCCTTTTCTAACGTCTGTCCCCTCCTAACAATATGCCTAAAATATACGAGACAAAATTTCACTAAATAGATATCTAGGGATGCGTATTTCATGAATGGATAAATTAAAGGCCCTTATGTGGCTGCATGTTGTCTTGCGTCTCTGCCTGTGCTTACTGACTCGTTGGGAGGGATTGTGTTCTTGCTTCTCATAGTTGTTATGATTCTATTTGTAAATGATAATAGCTTGTGCACATATGTGAGTGTGCATTTGTACTTCTGATTACAAATCTGTGGGTTTTTCAGCTTGTGTTAGTGTGTCATTTAGCCGTGTGTGACCGAGTTGAGTGGGCAATTCAGCCTGCTCTAAGAATTCGTGAAAGAAAGAAGAGTTGTGGCCGCCTTTTACCAGCAGAGGGAAGCAGAGAGCCATCCCGTTTTCCTTGGCGCTGAGATGGAGAAATCTTGGCGGGGAGGGAGTGTTAGGGACTCAAGGGACCCAGAATCTGGGAGGAAATAACTGGAGGCCTCTCTAGAGGGGTGAAGTGCTGTAGAGTTGTGAAATTTCTGTGACTTTTGCTATTTCTTCTCAACTATCGTTAGGGCCTCAAGATGTCCAGGCCTCCTGAATAACCTGGTGAGCCTAAGTGTCTGGTTTGAGGGGTTGGTAAAGGAACTAACTAATTGGCAAACTAGGTTCTTAAGAAAGAGGAAATTCCTCTTGAACATGCTTTTTACTCTTTCTGGGAATTCTTTCCCTTACCAAGGTCTCATTCTTTGATGGGCTTAATCTCCAACTCCTACACATTTAGAGATCTTCTGGTGGTTGCCCTATCTCCTGGCTTCCTTCTATGGGACCTTGGTCCTTCCAAGCCATGGTCAAAGTGGTTTCTGAATGGGTAGATGCTCAAAGCAAACAAAAGATGGGGCTAACTGCACCTCTTTCTGGCCCACAAAGGACCCCCACATTAGCGGGTCCCACTGTGTACAGGTTCAAGAGGCAGCTCTGAGACCATTTCTCCAGCTTTTTTTTTTTCATTTCTCCAGCTTTGAGTTTTGTAGGTGCATGGAGGAATGCATTGCTCCCCCTATCCCTTCACTCTACAGTCATTAGTCAACTAATAACTCCCAATTAGGCAAAACCAAGGGTTCGATCCCAGGTGTTAAATTCTTTTAAGCTGTTTCTTAGACCACTACCTGCTTCCCCCACGCCCCAAAATAGACTGCGTCCAAACTCGCACACTCCAACAGTCTTCCCTACCTCTACGAGAAGCTCTTCCTCAGCACCCCAAAAACCATCAGTCCCAATCCACCACCTAGTTCTGTAACCCTGAACTAAGATTGAAAAAGATATGTATTTGAAAGAGGATGAGTGGCCAGGGGGTTCAGCCATCCCTGTCCCAACCCTAGCACTTGCTATGTTACTGTGTTATTTACCCCCTTTGCCCCCCTTAACCCCCCCTTTGCTCCTTTGCCCTCCTTTTATCTCTTCTGCTGCTGCTGCTAAGAAAGAGTGTGTGTGTGTGTGTGTGTGTGTGTGTGTGTGTGTGTGTGTTGGAGCGCGTTGGGGGAGCAGGGGGAGGGGTTGTGGAGGGAGGCGCCGTCGGAGGGAGAGTAGACGTCAGGAAGAGGGAGGGGGGTGGGAAGGAAGGATAGAGGAAAGGAAGAGAAGGGAAGAGAAAGGGAGAGCAGAACAGAACAGCACAGTGATCGAAAGAGTCAGAGAAGCTAGAGAAGAGAGATTATAAGGAGCGAGAGAAAGAGGAGAGGACTGGAAGGCAAGAAAGATACGGAGGGAAGGTGGAAGTGAGTGTGTGTGTGTGTGTGTGTGTGCGCGCGCGCGTGCCTGCAGGGCGGGCGGACGGGGGGCGGGCTCCGGGCTCCCCTCTCCCCAGCCCGCTGCTCTCGCTCCCTCTCCAACTCGGGGCCCAGGCGCCAGGGGCGCACAGCGGGCGGACAGCATGCTGAGCCTCCTTGTCTGGATCCTCACTCTCTCGGATACTTTCTCTCAAGGTAAGCCCCCCTCTCGCCGGCGCACACTCGCAGGCACCCTGGGCAGTGAGGCTGCGCCCCAAAGCGGGAGGGTTTTGCCCCAAAACGGGAGCACGGGGGTGCGGGCGCCAGTGGCCAGCCCCAGGGGGCGAGGCGCCATGAGGAGGGGGCCGGTCCTGGCGCGTAGAGCCCTGGCGGAGGAGACTCGGAGTCACGGGGGCTGGGGCAGAATGAGTTTTGTGTTGATTTGCCCAAGTTGTTTCCTCTGCTTGCGCGGGAGAACTGTGAATTGGGGCTACGAGGGTCGGGGGTGGACATCAAAAAGGGATCTCTACGCTCAAAGTCCTTTAGGGAGCCTCGGGCAGCCTTACTTACTCTCATTCTCCCAGGCCGAGCGCCCGGGTCCCGGCTGAGATAAAGGCTGAAAAGAGAGTGAGATTCAGGCTGGAAGCGGGGTAAGAGGGTGGTGCTTGGAAAGCTGGGAAGGTAGACTCTCTGAGATGTTACGGAGGGAATCCCCCACAACCCCAGCCTAGCCCCCAGGGGACCACAGTCCGAGCTATAGTGCGCCCCACGCTGCCCCTTCTGGAGGGAGGAAGAAGAGGTGCCTCCGGGCCGCCAAAAGGGATTCGGAATCCTGGCTCGCGGGGTCTCTGTCTGGGGAGTGGAGTTTTAAAGAAAGATAGCACCACCTCAGCTTGAATTACGCAAGGCGTGCCTTGATAGGGAAGAAGGGGGGACGGTTAACACCCCACATGGGGTCAGGAAAGTGTTGCTATCTGGGGCTTGTTTGGAACAGGCAGAGGAAGGCTGGGAGGTGAAGGAGAGACTGGAGAGATCTGAAGATGTTAGTGTATCCTGGAGCTGGGCTCCAGGAGGAGGAAGGCAGGGGGCTGAACAACCCACGGCCAAGGTGGGGGGAGGGCAGGGGGCTGAGCAACCCACGGTCAAGGCGCCAATCAGGGCCAGGGTCTGTGGGAGTGGGTCCTTGTCGCCTGAGTCTGACTCTATGGAAGATTTACTCTCCACCCTCCACTCCAACTCTCCCCATTCCCCCTCCCCAAAATGGAGCTGACACACAGAAATTGACACACCATAAAACAGTCAGACACTGAGACAGACTACTCACCTTCTGAGACACAGACATACCCACCAACATCGCCCACACCGAGACAGACGCATATACACAAAGACACTGACACGTCTGAGGAAGATACTCCGATTCCTCCCCATCACACACATGCACCCAAACACATCCGAACTCCTCTGCACAGGACATGTATGCATGCAGACATCTGCAAGGACGTGGAGAAATCCTTCTACAGATACCAAGCCTGCAGCAAACAAAGAAACTTGAACAGACATTCATACAGGCAGATACCTATGGAGATGTACAGGCTACAAAATGGAGGAGGTGGTCGCTTTTGGGGAGGGGGCACGCAGGGGAGCAGGAAGCCAGCTTCCATAGAAGAGTCTCAAGCATCACTGGCATGCTCAGTTTCCTTCCTGGCCTTTTGGAGTGAGATGTTTGGGGGTGAGATGTTAGCTGGCCCTCTTCCTCTTTTTCCCCTGCTCTTAGCCCAGATGACTAAATTGCAGTAGAGTGCAGGTCTTGATCCACCTTTTTCCCCTGGGGGCACTTACCACCCGCCCCCCCATACTCCCCCTTTAGACTTGGGAAGGGCACATATCTGTTGAATGAGCCCAGAGTGTGAGATGGTGCTGGGGGAGAAGGAGGAGGCCTGGTCCTGGGGTTGGCAGGCCAGGCCAGCCACTTGGCAGAAAGTTGGGAAGATGACTTAAGTTCTGACTTTGTTCAGCCAGGCTGCTGGAGAAGGGAGTAGGGGAGGCCCCCGGGTGGTGAGGGAAGGGCCCCTGGGTCAGTACAGCTATGTGTTGAGGGGCAAGCTTGTGTCTGCCGTGTTCCTGCAGCCCTCACATGTCAGCAACATGGATACAAACGGGCCTCAAGGAACAAAAGCTGCAGTTAGCCAACAGGAGAGACATGTGGATTGAATCGGTAACAGAAATGGTTGGGAAGAGAGGAGCGTGCTGTGTGCTCTGCTCCCTTTGGAAAGGAGGAGATCTAGGGTTCCCCCGAGCTCCCAGCTTCCAGCTGGGAGGAAAACACCACCTGAGGAAAGTGTGCAAAAGTATTTGAGGTGGGGGAGGGAGTGCCCCAACCTAGAGAGAGAAGGGATGTGAGAATCACCAATGAGTGTTTCTGGGAAACTGATTTAGAAACTGGGGGTGGGAGGGCAGGAACAGGGGTCTGAGGAGACTGGGACATGGGTGTGAGGCTGCGGAACCCTTCTTAGCCAACATCCTTAGAAAGAATTTCAGGTCTGGGACCTAAGCAGGAAGAGTGGAAATGGGGGGTGAGGTGAGGGGACTGAGGGAAGGTGGGTGCCTGGGAAAGGGGAGGCTGTGCAAGGGGAAGGCCCTAGACTAGAGAGGAGAGGGCTAGGGAAGATTCAGCCTAGGCTGGGAAATAAAAATCGCATTTTAAAGAATTTCAATGGGCTTCATCAATCTTCATTTTTCACTAAATAATTTTCTGTATCTTATCTAAATGAAAACCATTATCCTTCCCCCCGTTTCCATCATGCGCCGGCTCCTCAGACTGATTGCACTGAAAATTGAAATATTTATTCATTTTCTGGGAGATTTTCTCGCTCCCCAGTCTCAGGGAGGAGAAATTGAAAAAGAAAGATTATAGCTAATCAGAGCAATGTGGGATGACAGGCCGGCTAGGGGGCGGGAGCTGCCTTCTGAGGGGGGTGGAAAAGTGTAGAAAACAGATCTGTCCCTCTAACCCCCAGAATTCCCCCAGCATCCCCATCACTGTTTTTGAAAGGGGTGAGGAGTAAAGAGAAGAGGCCCCAGGGCCTCCTAAAATTCTAGTGTTCAACTCCCCGAGTACAGCTTCATTCTGGCAGAGAACAGTGGAGACTGGAAGAGGAGTTGGGAATTGGCTGTCCTCTTTCTGTGCTACACCCCCTGCCACCCCCCCATATTCCATTTCTGCCTGCCCAGCCCAGCTCAGAGCAGGGCCTTGAGGTTGGGGGGTTTGACGGTGGGGGGGGTGGGCAGTGGGAAGAGGCCACAGGAGACATGGCAGAAATCAGAATGCCAGATCTTGCCGGGAGTCCAGCTTCGGTCTTCTGCTTATTGAGGTCCCAAAGAGCATCCCTTTGGGATTGCAGCACAGTTCCTGACCACTTGGCCACCAGAGCTCCCTGCCCTAAACCCAGTCAGGAGGAAGAGGCGGCCTCTGAGCCTCTCAGCTTCTACTGCTTTGCAGTGGCCAGAGCTGGTTGCCCTGACTTCACCAGCGGTTCTCAGGTAGCCTGGAGGTGAGCAAGGCCAGCCTGTAGTCCCCTGCTGTTACTCCCTTCACATGAGAACTGTGTACTCTGATGGAAGTGTCTCTAGCTCTTTGTGTACACTCAGGCCAAGTCTTGGCTTGTTTTCTATCTAACAAATCCTGGCATAGTGCTGTGTGTACACTTGTTGATTCCTTCCAAGTCCTGTTGACCCCGCGTATAACATCTGAGGATGCTCTGGCCCATCACTGATGTCATCGTGTGTGTGTGTGTGTGTGTGTGTGTGTGTGTGTGTGTGTTTCTTTGCTTCCAGCCTAGGAGACTAACCTTCCTGCGCTCTCCTAGATACTCTTCTGATAATCCACAAGGTTTTCATTGGCTAGTTTTTGGGAGCAGGCTTTTCTCTCTAATCTTAGTCTTAAAGCTCCAATGAAACCCATCCACAAGGAGCAACCCTGCTTGTATTTGAAATACGGGAAGCATAGCTTCCAGAATCATAACCAGGAGCACGAACTACCACAGTAAGATGAACTGACAGACAGGTGGTAAGTGCTCCTTAATATCTCATTGATAGATTGATTTGATGAGAGGGTTATAGTGCTGGAAGAAGGTCTTATTAAACGATGATTAAATCACAAACTCTCATGCAACTCTCTGCTTAATTTCTGCTGGTTGGTACTCTTGTGAACATGATCAAGCTGTGCCCCTTCCCTGTGCCTCAGTGGTGCTCATCTGTAATGTGAGGGTGGTAATGACACCTCATAGGGTTGCTATGGTAATGATATGCATTGATACAAGTAAAATGATGTGTGGAAAAGTTTCTGGTACTAAGAATAGTGGTCTAGATACTTGCTGTTTGGACTTGGATGGAGCCCTGGTGGTGTCGTAGGCTAAGTGTTGTGGATGTTAACTGAAAGATTGGCAGTTCAAGCCCACCAGCAGCTGTGAAGGAGAAAAAAGGGAAGAATTATAGTCTCAGAAACCTAAGGGAAAGTAGTAGTAAATTGCTGCCCAATTGATGGCAGGAGGTTTGGGTCTTGGTTTTGTTTTTTATTTGTGTAGACATGTGGCAGGACATAGATGTATAGATTTTACCTGAGGTCTACATCTCATTTCTAGCTGCTTTCTTTGATAATTTTCAACCCCTAGCCCTACCTGTTCAAAGTTTGGTCTTGGGCTTCTGCCCCACCTGTTTGTATTATCTCTCATAGGCAGACAGGTTGTGGTAAATTCAGAAAACAAAACTGACTAGTCTTTCATTTGTTGGAGAACTTACTTAGGAAGGATCTGGGGAAAGGACCTGGGGAGAGATCAAAGTGGAAGAGATTGGTATTTGAGTGAAAAGCAACTAGAGGTCTTATGTGAAATGAGGAGAGACATCAGCCCTGAGGTGGTAGCATTTCAGAGCCGGCAGATAATACAGATCATTTATTTATTGAGCCCTTGTGCTAACTACTTTACATTCATTGTCCAATTTAATCTGGGCAACAACACCTTATCTTTGGCTCTTATCCTCATTTTCATGATGAGAAACTGAGGCTCAGACAGGTAAAATATCTTGTTGGTAGGCATAGTAATCAGATGATACCAAAGCCTGCCCTCTTTCCCCTTGCCAGAGATCCCACATGCTGTCTGAGACTGAGACTGATCTGACTGGGACAGGGTTTTTACTGGTTAGAAATAAATAAAGATTAAGAAGAAGAAGGGGTGAGTTTCTCTTTTTAAAAAAAAAAATTTATATTGGTTTGTTTACACATTTCATGTACATTGTGTTTCACGCTAGTCTTCATTCACATTGTGTTTCATACAATCATTCCCATTCATTATGTTTTATAAATTAACCAGCATTGCACTAAGCCCACCACTCTGTTTGATCAGGTCCCCTCCAGATCTTTCCCATTACCTTTACCCCTCACTCTGGCCCCCAAATTGTGCAACCCTGTGATTTTGCCCCTACCCATCCTTACCCTTCTGCTCCCACCCCTTCTGGGGCGAGTTTCCCTTAAAGGTAAAAATCATGCACAAATTTAAAACAATTCTTTATTCGTATTTTGTGTTCTTTTTTAAAATTTTGGTTGTTAAATGGTTTTTATTTCAGTATAGAGTGGTCTGATAAATGATGGTTTTAAGTACTTGTTGAATGAAAAGGCTAGCAATCTTGTATTGGTTTTGATATTAAGCACAACCTTATAGGTCCATGAATGCTTGGGAACCACTTCTGTGTGTGCTAGGCTGATGACTGGAAAGGCCCGAGTCATAGAATTCGAGTGTGGTGTGCTGAGTGGGGGTTGGAGAGTACCCACACATAGAGGTCTCTTAAATGCATTCCTTCAAGCTTCCAAACCAGCCCTGTCCTTGAAAGACATGAGTATGGGATCTTGCATAGTTTGTTCCAGCCTGCCTCCTTGAGCCTCCATCCACCATCACGTCCTGTACAACAGCAACCTTAACCTCAGTGTGTGCAAAGTGATCACAGGAAGCTGGCTTCCAAACCAAAGTTTCAAAATGATCTCTTAATGAATCCCTTTTGACAGCCCAATGAAGTTAATAGTATCTCCATCTTCTAGATGAGGAAACCAAAGCTGAGAGTTTAAACAGCTTGCTTGAGGCCATATATGCAGTGTTAGATCCCAGATTTAGACTCTCCTTTCACTTCAAAGCCCCTCTGTGCCAGGCAACCTTAACTGCACACTCATATCTGTGCATCATACTTTCTTCAGAATTGACATCTGTAGAAGAGAAAGGAGGTGAACCTGGGTCTTCTTCTTTCTCTTGGTACGCACAGTGGTGCTTCTCTGCCACTTCTGCCCACTGGGGCCTCGAGTCTACAACTGCCTGCCACTGTGCTTTGTTTGGATGACCATGCAGGAGACAAAACTTAAATACCAGGATTGTTGTTATGTGCCATCGAGTTGAGTATGACTCATAGCGACCCTATGAACAAAAGGTCTGAACCCCGCTCTATCCTGTGCCATCCCCATACTTCCTGACACACAAGAACCCATTGCAGCAGTCACTGTGTCAATCTCCCTGGTTGAGGCCTTCCTCTCCTTCCCTCACTCTCCATCCTTCCCAACATCATGTCCTTCTTCAAGGAACAGCCCCTCCTAACAACATGTCCCGAGTATGTCAGGATACATACAGTCCAATGTTGTATTCAGTAAAGGTGGGAATTATACATACTGTCCCTTATCAGAAGGCTGTAATGCCTGAACTTTATTCCCTCTCATTCTTGGAGTCGTTTAAACTTGCATTCATATGGCACTTCCCAGTCTGAGCAATTCTTTCATATGTACCATCCCATCTGATAGAGATAAATGATCATTCTATGATGCAAACAGTGTAGTTATTATTACTCTACTTAATAGATGAGAAAGCAAAGACTTAGAGAAGTTAAAAGACTTACTTGGGAATGGACTGGACTGGAGGAAAGAAGGAAGGAACAAATTGCTTAACAGCTCATAGCTCTGGGTCCATAGTGTGTAATGTGTGCGAATGGCAATCAAATGGTCAGCTGTTCGAATCCACCATCTTCTCTAGGGAAGAACTAAGTGTCTCTGCCTCTTGTAAACATTTACACCTTAGAAACCCAGTGGAGAGTCACTCTGAATGGGAATCAAGCCCCTCCACTCTAAGGCAGTACTTTTTGGGGTGGGTTTCCAGTTTAGGGTCTGGAAAGTTCTCTGCATTCCTCTAGCGATGGGAAAGCTGTGCTGCTTCCCAGCCGGATTCCAGCTCCTGCTGAGTTTATTCCCAAGGGCTCTGGACCAGTTTTACTTGACAGTCTCCTGGAGGAGACTTAGACCTGAGAGGCTGAGGATGTGGGGGTGGTAGGACAGCTCAGGAGAGGAAGGGGTGGAGGTTGTCATGCCTCTAAATGTGAAGCCTAGAGAGGCTGCTCTTGAGTCAAGGGTCAGAAGAATGGACTTTTTCACAGTAAAGGAGAGGGTAATTCACTTTTATGGCAATCCTACATCCTCGAGAGGGTGAAATCAGGCTGCTCTTTGGAGGCAAAGATTCTGAAGCTTCGTCTGACCTACTTTGGACATGTTGCAAAGAGGGACCAGTCCTTGGAGAGGGACATCATGCTTGGGAGGGTGGAGGGACAGTGCAAGAGAGGAAGACCCTTGATGAGATGGATTACTTCAGTGACCAGTGTAATGGGGGTAGGTGTGTCAGAGACAGTAATATTGGCACAAGATATTAGAAAGTTAACAATTGGTTGATGCAGTTGTTATTATACCCATTTTACAGATGGACAGAGGGAGGCCCATGAAAATTAGTCAGCTTGCTCAAGTTTATATGATTCTTGCAGTGTAGCCTTTGAAGAGTTGTACTACTAATCCAGTGATATTTGTCTGGTGGTTCAAAACCCACAAGTAGCTTCATGGGAGAAAGAGGGGCAATGACATTTTATTTACAGCGTTGGAAACCTGCCAGTGTTAGCTATGAGTTAGTTCAGACTGTCTAAAAATGACTTTGAGTTTTGAAGTACCAGAGGCAGGATTAGAACCAATATAAGGATTAGAATTAAAACAAGGATGCTAGTATGTAGGTTGAGGCTAGTTCTCAGAATGAAACTCCCCACAGCCCATGCCCAGCTCCTCAGCTGTTTCTCCTGCTCACATAAACATATATTCACACACGTCTCCTTATGCCATTTGCTTATGCACCTATTTCTCACCCTCATACACACATGGACAGATGCTTCTCAGTCTATCCATCCACCAGAGCACCAGTGTGTACCAGTGTCACGTTTGTGTCTTATTATCCTCCCCGCCCATGATAGCAGCCATTCTACATCTTAGGAAGCGTGATGTTTGTCAGGTCTTATATGCTTTGCATCGCCTCTGGCACACACTCACACAGTCAGAACCTGTGAGGTCCCTGTACTGTGACTCTGGTTGTTCTCCATCCTGCAGCCCCAGTTCCTTGGCCCTTACCTCTTCCCACCTCTAATTCACAGACAATGAGACCCTGATTAAGGTCATTGAGCACCAGGATGAAAAGGAAAGCCAGCCGTCCAAACTCCCAGCCACAACCAAAGATTGACTTTTCCTTTCTTCCTTCCATCTCACTCCTTCTTCCTCCATTACTGAGCTTCCAATCTCTTGCTCCTTCTACCTTTACTTTCTTCAGCAACTTTTATTAACCTCTCTTGTCTCCAGGGGTTGGTCTCATCCCTCTCTGCCCTCCTTGAGCCCATTTAACAAAATTGGGATGGGACTGAAATAAATGGACCTTGCAACCAGTCATCCTCCTCAGGATTAAGAGTCTTAAATCCAGGAGTGGAAATCTTTAGCACTGCCTAGCAAATTCTATGAGTTTGCTAGAAGATAATGCTGCTGCTGCTTCATTCCTCCTGGGGCCTGGCTCTGGGGAAGATCATCGGAGAATCTCTTCAGAGGGCAATGGGGCCTGGTTTTAAGGCAGAAAACGGGCAGTGAGTACATGAACCTCCCTAGAGAAGTTGTCCAAGGAGGCTGGGTTAGGAATCAGAGATTCTTCTGTGCTAGGTCGTTTGATGCTTTTTCTTCCCCTGGGGAATTAGAAGTATATCTTCATTGGAAAGATTTAGTTCATTCATTCAACAGAAATGTACTGTGTGCTTTCTATATACCAGGCACTGGGATACTGTTACAGCAGTGTAACAAAAGAAAGAAAATACAGTCCCTGCCCCTAAAAGTCTCACTATATGATTTCAGAGCAAATTAGTTAACTGCAGTAGCCCACAGTTTCCTCTTCCATAACATGGAGAATCACATTCCTAAAAGTCAGCAAATACACATGACTGTATCTACAAAACCCGATGCTAGGCATTCTGGGGGATTAAGAAGAAGAGAGCATCCTTCTAAAAAACTTTAACTGCCCCACAACAGTGTCAGAGCTGGAGAATTCAGAAGAGGGGAATGAGCTGTGGGCAGAAGTGTCCAGGAAAGGCCCCGCAGAGGAAGTGGGCCCAAGGATGGACAGGATGTGGATGTGGCAGGAAGAGAGCGAGCATCACCAGATGATCTAACTTTCCCTGCCAAGGCGCCCAATGCAGGGACGCTGAGGCTGGGCGAAGTGGAGGAATGAAGTTGCAAAGAAGCAGACTTGTCAGTACCAGGCCTGGCAGGCTTTGAAATGTCAGATCGAGGACGTAGCTAGGAAGTGAGTGTTTTGTTTTTAAGCAGGCAAAGTATATGTTGAATTAGGCACGTTCTTTCTCTTATTCGTCACCAAACCCTCCTCTTAAACTCCTCATTTGCTGGAGCTGTTCTGGAAATTTTCAACCTTTTCAATTAATTTTTTTTTTTTAATAGATGAAACAGACCGACATCTAGGGCTTGACTAGGCAGAAATGAGCAGAAAACCTGAGAGAAATATCAGCTCAGCCTTGGGGAGTCTCAGATCTGTGACCTGAGTTGGAAGGCTTTGGGAGGGTGAGGAAAGCTTTTTCTCTGAAAATCCTTAGCTGGATGATAAAGATGCCTGGAGGCAGAGCTCAGTGGGAAAACCCAACAGGGGGCCCGGCAGCCTTGTGGATGCTTTGTCATCTGTCCCCTTTAAGTCGGGCTGTGCTTACATGGTCCAGTTATGGGAAGCTGTCTGGTTCTACCAGAGGGTCAGTGTGGATTTAGTCTTTTTAAGGTCATGCTATTCAGTCCTAGTATTATAGCAGTTAAGTGCTCAGTTGCTAGGTGTAAGGTTGGTGGTTCAAGCCCACTGGTGATCTGCTTCCGTAAAAATTACAGCCTAGAGAATATGGGACTGCTGAGTAGAAAGTGACTTAATATACATCACAACAAAAGTCACCCTGGGATGTGCATGCATTTAGGGGTCAAGCTAAAAGATCTTAAAACCTTTGACTAGGAAGCCAGCTCTAGTTTTTCAAAGGAAACTTTCTACCTAGAAGCCTTCTGTCCTGTTCAACTGAGCAAGTGTTCTTTAAATGCCTGAGCTGTGCCTGGCCCTCCACTGGGCACCAGGGATAAAAAGGTAAGTGAGATTTAGCCCCTGTCCTTGAGGCACTCTCAGTCCGAGTGAGGGAGATGGATGTATAAACACATATTGACAATACAGTAAGATAAAGGATTCAGGAGAGAGGTATGTGAAAAATGCTGAAGCCTCAGTGTCCGAGTGGTGGGGGCTGAGGAGGAGGAGGGAAGTGGGGAGGGGGATGGGACGTCCACAGATGTGAGGCTCAGGGGCTGTGGCTGGAGCCTCTGGAATGCAGTGCTGTTCACAATCTCCAGGCTCTGGACAATCCCTGATTGTGCCCCCTGCTCCGGATGGAAGGAGCCCAGGAATCCGAAGGAGTTAGCCTCGGTCCCTCCCAAGGATTATGATTTCCAGGAAGAAAGACAGTTTGTATAAAGCATACTCGCCCCAAGTCTCCTAACCTCTATGTCCAGTTCCCCACTCCCCTGTCCTCATTCCCACCCACTGGAGCTGATTTCTAAATTAACTTCGTCCTTGTAATCAGTTTAGTTGAGGGGGTTTTTCCCCTCCTTCCTGAATTCTCCCAGGAACAGCCTGGGGCCCTGCTCGCTCCATTACCCAGCATTGTCAAGCCGTGAGGTGCTTTTAACTGCTTCTTCCCATTCGATTCACTTAACTGGGAGGTTATTAAAAGGAAAGGAGCAGAGATGGGCAGAGAGAGAATGGGAGAGGGAGAAGACATTTTCAAATGAGAAAAAATATACAGGGATAGGTATGCTGGCAGGGTGAAACCTATGAGAGAGAAGTTGAGGTTTTCTTTGTTTCAAATTTCTCATTATCCACACGGGAGTCCTGATGGCTCTTGACTGCTAACGGAAATGTTGGAGGTTTGAACCCATCTCTGTGAGGGGAAATCAAACCAAACCCTTTGCCCTGGAGTCGATTCTGACTCCTGACTCATGGTGATCTGTTTCTGTAATGATTACAGCCTAGGAAACCCGGGGACAGGTGCATTCTGTCAAAAAGGTCATTTAAGCCAGAATAAGCTCTAAGACTTAGAACCCAAGAGAAGCCATCCAGAAGGACTCTCTGCCTGCACCTAGAAGTCCTGGGTTTTAGGCTCAAGCCCAGGGCAATTGACTTGCTGCTGTATGCCTCAGTCTCCCTCAGAAACTCACCGTGGACAGACTGAGGAGGACTCCCAGAGCTCCCTCCCCTCCCTGCTTTGCCCTTCTCACCTGCACACAAACTCAGAGCTGGTTCTCCCAACCCTCCAGCATCAACCTCCTGGGTCAACAATTTCGTGAATGATGTTTGATCCTAGACTGACGGGCCTATCACCCAGCACACATCTGGGAAGTCTCCTCTCACCAGGCAGTGGATGAAGTGAGAATGCAAACTCATTTCAATGTCAGTTTGAGCTAAATATAATTAGAAAGGAAAATCTGACTTTGCAAAATTTTTTTTTTAAAAAAAAAAAAAGCTAATGCATTGCAAAGCCAAGTTGAAATGACTTCTGGATTATCTGCACCACTGCTGCTCTCCATTTATGCAGAAAATTGAGAGGAGAGCCTGGATGCATGCATCTAGGGATTTTGGTTTTTCATGTTGCCTTGCATTTTATCCGAGGACCATTGCGATAAGACTCTTTCAACATAACCTTTCCCCTAGAACTGGGCAACTTCTAGAGGACTCTAGGACCTCCTATCAGGACTAGGAAAGTCAGCCCCTTTCTAAAAAAGGTCATCATGATGAGGTCACTTAATTGGAGCCTCAGTCTTGTCATCTCTAAAATAGAACAATAAATTTCTTAAGTTTGTTTTGAATATTGAATTTAAAAAATCTGAATTAAGGAACAGTATCTGAAGCATAGTATAATGCTCAATAAATTATAGTTATTATCAATATTGCACACTGTCTGTTTTTAAGGCAGACCTGAGGGATGAGAGAGGCTCAGATAGAAGAGGGATGAATAATTACAGGCCAACCCTGATTCATGGCAACCCCGTGGATTACAGAGTAGAGCTCAGCTCTATATGATTTTCTAAATTTTGTTTTTTCTTTTATTTACTTTTATTATGGTATGGATGAAAGTTTGTTATTGTTGTTATGTGTTGTCAAGTTGCTTGCGACTCATAGCGACCCTAGATAATCCCTAAATCCTGCTCTATCCTGTGCCAAACTTATTGTCCCTGACATACCCACCTCTATGACTCCAATCACTGAATCAGTCCATCTCATCAAGGGTCTTCCTCTCTTACGTTGTCCCTCCACCCTCCAAACATGATGTCCCTCTCCAAGGACCGCTATCTCCTTAAAACATGTCCAAAGTATGTCAGACGAAGCTTCAGAATCCTTGCTTCCAAGGAGCAACTTGGTTTCATCCTCTCCAAGCCAAGACAAACCGGTTTGTTCTCCTAGCAGTCCATGGTACATTCAACAGTCTTCTCCAGCATCATAGCTCAAAGGCATCAGTTCTCTTTCTATCATTCCTATTCATTGTCTAGCTCTCTGGTACATAACAAGCAATTGCAAAGACTATGGCCTGGATCAGGTGCACCTTAGTCTCCAGACTGACATCATTGCTCTGGAGAGGTCCCTGACAGCTGACTTTCCCAGTGCCATTTGTCTCTTGACTTCCTGGCTGCTGATTGTGTTGATTGTGGAGACAAGTAAATGAAAACTGTTGGCAATCTCAATCTCCTTACCATCCATAATGATGCTGTCTGTTGGCCCAGTGGTGAGAATCTTTGTTTTCTTTATGTGAGCTTCAGTCCATATTGAAGGCTGCAGTCCTTGACCTACTACAGCAAGCCCTTCAGGTCCTCCTCAGTTTCAGCAAGCAGGTTGTGTCATCTGCATGAAGCAGATTGTTGATGAATCTTCTTCCAATGCTGATGCCACATTCGTCCTCACAGAACCCAGCCTCCTGGATAATATGTTCCACATATAGTTTGAAAAGGTATGGAGACAGAATACACCCCTTTCTGATTTTGGACCATGCAGTGTCTCCTTCGTCCGTTCTGACAACTGTCTCTTGGTTCAAGTATAGGTTTTGCATAAGTGCAATCAAATGTTCTGGGATTACAGTTTGATGCGATCCACACAGTCAAATGCCTTTGCATAGTCAATGAAACACAGACAGACATTCCTCTGGTACTCTCTGCTTTCAAACAAGATCTATCTAACATTAACTATAATATCCCTAATACCACAGCCTCTTCTAAACCCAGCCTGCACATTTGGCAGTTCTCTACTGATGTGTTGCTCCAGTCATTTTTGGATAATTTTCAGCAGAATCTTGTTGCATGTGTTATTGATGATATTGTTCGATAATTTCCAAACTCTGTCCGGTCACCTTTCTTTGGAATGGGAACAAATATCAATCTCTTACAGTCAGTTAGTTGGCCTGGTGGCTGTCCTCCAGATTTCTTGGTACAACTTAGTGAGCACATCCAGGGCAGCGTCTGTTTGTTGAAATATGTCAATGGAACAATTTAGTTTCCCATTTGACAGTTTTATGTATTTTATAATGTAGTTACAATTCAGACATAGGTTTTTATTAGCTGTAATCTTTACAAAAACAGATTGCCAGGGCTTTCTTCCTGGTGCCACTCAATGGGTTCAGCTAGTAGAAGAGAACAAACCCTTTTCACAATCCTGGGACTTCATATACAGATATGCCTCTGTTAACTGTTCCCAGGGAAGTAACCAGGGTGTGGGTGATCCTTGAATTTCTGATCTCTAGGATGTAATATAAGTTTCCCAGCATTTGGGCGTGCCGGACTGCTAAGACACTGTAGGGTCTGCGGGCCTGCAGCCCTCAGTTCAGTCTTTCATTGTTTTTGTTCAGACATTCCTCTAGGTTGTATAGCCCTGGTGTACAAGTTGCCATACAGAGGTCACTTGTGGTTGCTATGAGGCTGAACACTGTGACACTGATGTGCCAAATGTGCTGACAGAGTGTGGGATAGAACTCCCTGATTAAAACAAGCTTGGAAGGAGGAGTGGCATCCACTTCCATAATAGCTTGCCTCTGGAAACCCTATGAACCTGGAGAAAGGATGAAAGTCACACAAGCATAGAGTACTCTCCTTCATAGGGTCGCTATGAGTCACCTGCTAGTCACCTGTGACTCGATGGCACTGAACAACAACAACAACAGGATGTAATATGATAGTGTGTAAAGAACCGTGGTTTAATATTTAACATGTGTCCTAGCTCAGAAGACTGAATGGCTCTTAACCTTAGTGACTCTTAATCTGTTCATCTGTAAAGTAGGATAACGGCACCCACTTCTACTCAAAGTCATGGGGAAACTTGGCTTGTGAGCATGACCATTATTTTAAACCCTGTCTCTCTAGACGTTTTCAACCCAACCAATGTGTTAAACGCCATGCTTCTCAAAATCGAAGCATATTTAGGATATATCTCTCTATCAAAGGGTGTAAGGGGAACCAGAATATCCAAGGTTAGGGTGGAGAGTCGATATTTCAAATGCATTTCCTGATGGTGTTGATGCTGCTCCCCAGGTCCTAGGAGTACCCTTTGAGGTGTTAGGGGATGCTTTCCCCTTAGGGAAATAAATATCCAATGTTCTAATGGAAATCAAGAGAAAATGGAATTCGTTTAATTGAATTCACTTCCCAGCCAGTTTAGTTGTATAACAGAGCTGGATCATTGATTCAGGATCATTGATATGTTTGTTTTCAGGAAGGCGGCTGTGGGACAGGAGAGGTGCAGTGCTTACTGCATGCCCACCTTCAGCCCCAAGACTAACTCCAGTCCCCACCCCTTCGTCTCCAACCCCCAACTCCTTCCTCACCACCTCACAGACTTTCAGCCACCTCCCCCCACTCCTTAAGTCTCTATTCATGCCTACAGCTGCCAGCTGCAAAGTTGAAAAACAACCAGAGGATATGTTGGTGGAAACTTCTCTAAGCCTAATCCAGTGGTTTCTACTTGATTTTTTATTTTTATGAGAAAAATCCTTATAATTCAGCTCACAGTGGGAGATTTGGTGGAAAACATTTTGACAGAGTTGTAGCCAAGGCCTTGACCCTGTTGACTTTCGCTTGTGAATTGGGTCATGTGCAAATTATGAGATTTGGGAAGAAAGGTGGATCATAATAAGCTTGACAAGGGTCTAATTTTAGGGGGGCAGTGGGGACTCATGGCTGGGTAGGTCGGCTTTTTGTCCTCTTGAGGACGTATTGTTCCACCAATATGGTGAATCAACTCACTCCCCATCTTCCTCCATCTGTATACAGAGCCCCAGGTAGTACAAGATCTATAGATTTAGAGACAACAGAGCCTTCACCTTCAGGTCCCTGGGCTCCGAGGACTTGTTCCTTATATCTGGACAATATTGACCACAGGAGCTCCCAGAAACTTCTTCTCCATCCTCATCTTTCCCTAGACACACAGACAAATTAGAACCATACATTCTGAGGCAGAAGGATGCCGGACCAGTCCAGACGGGCTATGTGGAACTTAGAACCTGGGAGACAGGAATGAAAATAGAGTGATGCTTTTTTAAGAATCCCAACATATTTGAGCTCTCAGGATATCTTTTAGGTTGGTCTTTCTTGAATCAACTGATAGACACTAATGGTTGACCTGTTTCTAGAAAGAAAGGCATTTTACTAAACTTCTCATCTTACTCTCATATCTAATCATCCCTGGCAAGCAGGAAGTTCTTCTTTGTGTCTGGCCAGAACCCCTTCTGCTCCTATATAAAATCATCTAATTAGAAACTGCTGCTGAATTATTCTCCAGTATTCTCCATTCTCCGCCTGGATAAATTGACATTTCTCCCAATAGGTTCATTTTCTTACACTTCAAAGAAAAGGCCAGAGAGGTGCTAGAAAGGCTGCCTCCAAGGTGTCTGGGAGGGGAGGATCATGGGTCCCAGTTGAGCTATGGAAGGTTGTCCTTTTAGATTTGCTTTCCAGTAAACCACCAAGGCTGTCCTGCAGTGTCCCCCAGTCGGGGCCAGGATGGTGTTCACAGGAAGCTGGCTGAGTCACCCTGTCCTTACCTGTCCAGTTTCCCCTTCACAGCAGCTCAGAGCAGCTGGCACTCAGGGCTCTGGTGTCCTCATCCTTCCTACCTGATGGCCTAGGAGCCCCTCCTCCTCTCTCCACATCAGCTCGTTGGGGGACTGAGCACAGATGAGAGAGGCCCTAATTTCTGAACCCGAAGCCAGTACCTACAGACAAGCAAAGCATGAGGGGGAGGTGGTAGAAGTCGGGCCATCCACTTCTGAATTGTTCTTTGCTCTCTGGAGCAGCAATACTTTCCTTGTTGGCCTTGTGTGGGTAACCTGGGTGGATTCCCAGTGACATAAAGATGGACCGAGAAAAGAGGGTGTCTCTGATGGGGTGCCTGTCTTTGGGGATCTCCTAATCTGACAAAGGCATTATAGTTTTTCACTAGGATACTGGCCTCTATTAAATAAGGGTAGCCTAGCCTAGTAACTCTAAACTTGACCCTAATGGAAGAGACTTGGGTTTTGCCCTCAAATACCTAATTTTAATAAGAACATTTTTCTAATCTTCCCTAGGGTTCAAACATGTGAAAAGATTGTTTTCTAAAGAAGCAGTAGCTTGAAATCTCGTATGCATCTATAAAGGAGGATGGAAAGAAATAGTAGATCTGAGGGCATTAAGGAAGGCTCTTCGGATGGGACAGGGAGAAACAAGGAAACAACAACAGATGGGGCGGGAAGGGATGGGAGAGGGCAGAATGTAATGACAGGCAAGGAATAGGAGACCACCCATATATGAGGGTCCAAAAGTCAGAGAAAAAGTAGAAGTCAGGGGGATGGTCTTTCTACCTAAGGTGTGTAGCCTGCAACCTTGGGGACCTAGGAGCTGTGGTGTAATCTCACCAAGTTTTCACACCAGCCGCATGACATATATTCCACACCGCCACAGCCACCAAGTAGGCAAGGGCTGGTGTGAAATCAGCTCCCATTCCCTGAAGGACAGGACAGAATAAATCCTTCTGAGAAGGAGGAAGTGCTGATGTGTCTGGGAGGAGAGGATCAGGGGCGACATGTGCTTCTGGAGGAGATGGGCGAGGATGCTGTCTGCGAGCTGGCAGGTAGAGTCTGCCTATGGGGCATCCTGCATGTGCTCAGTGCTGGTGTACCCTTTCTCAAGGGTAGGATGAGAGGACAACCATGGCCCAGGGTCCTGGAAGCGCTGCCCAGTGGCCTGGCACAAGACAATCTGCGCAGCTGCTCTGGGCTGTTGGACCCCCAGTAGAGCCACATGCCCTAGTGCTCACAGCCGGATGCTGGTGTAAGGCTGATGCTGGTGTAAGGCGCGGGGCTCTTCTTCCTGCTGTCCTTCCCTGTCTGTCTGTCTGTCACTGGTCTGTCACTCGGCAGGAGTGAAATGCGCCCTGCTCCTGAAGCATTTGGTGCTTGATAATTTGTGGATTATAGCTAACTCTCGATAAAGATTCCCCTAATTGCTTGGCTCACCTCAGGTTCTATCATCAAAGCAAAGCCGTGAGGCCCCCCTCTCGCCCTCCTTTTCTTTTTATTATCTCTTAATTAATCACTCTGGCTTTCACACTTAGCAGATAATTACAGTCTCCTGGGCACGCAGCTCATTTTCATAACCTCCTGCTCCAAGCCTGCAGCTGAGGGGGGTGGAGAGGGGGAGGGGGAAGGGAAAGAGGGAGAGAGTGAGAAGTGCTGGAGAGGGTAGGGGGGCTGGGCAGTCAGTGGGTGAGATCAAAGGGGAGAAGAAAGGAACTTTGGGGTGGCAGCAACAGGGACATTTGGGGCCATGAGCAGAGCATGGGAACCAGAACACCCAGCCCTGCTGAGCAAATCCAAAGAGGCACCACGAGTGGACAGAGACCAGCCTGGTTCTCCTTGGGAAGCTGACACCAGGTCTACCCGCACTAGCCCAGTCTTTGCACCTGAGTGTCAATTTGCATAAATGCATAACATTTTAGGGGGTTTGGTCAGTTTTTCTGGCACTCATTGTCTTCAGCAGTGGGATTTAGGAGATACTGGTGGCCAGAAAGCTCAGTAAAGAACAAGAGGTGGCCCCAATGTCATTTGCTTGTCATTCGCTTGCCATATGGAGGGAGAGGAGGTGAGCTGGAGTGAGGAGGAAAAGAAAGGCAGGACCTGCCTGGAATTAGTGCCCAGGTGCTGGCCAGGCAACTCTTCTGTTTGGGAGGATACACAAGGGAACGCTGGTAGCCCAATCTCCACTGGTAACTCGAAAGTCTAGTTTCTTTCTCAGATGGCTTGAATTCACCCACTGCTTTGAGAGAAAAAGATGGGCAATTTTGTCCCTCTGGTCCTTTTAGTCTTAGAAATCTGCTGAAGAGTCAGCTACGAGTTGGTACTGACTAGATGGCAATAAGGAGGAGGGGTTTTTTTGAGGACACATAAAAGTCTGATGGTGCTAGGTTCAAGCTTTCAGCTCCTAATAGATTGGCAGTTTGAACCCATCTGCTCCTTCTGTTTCCATAAAGATTGGAAACCCTCCTGGGGCAGTTCTATTCTATTCTAAAGGTTACTACAAGTTGAAATTGACTTGATGGAAATAGATTGTATTTGTTTGTTTGTTTGTTTCATCTACACCCCTGTGTCTAAGAAGGTTAACATTTAGGCACCGAGACAGCCCTTGACAACTACTTTAACCATACTTCCAGTACACTCATCCCATTTCAGAGATTAGGGCTAGCACAAGGTGACTAAGTCATAGGAGAATAATTTGCACAAACCACATCAAAACTAAATCCAGGGCTGTCTGGTGGATTCCAACACTTGAGTCCTTACCACGGAATGAGCCTGTCCCCCATAAGGAACAGAGCACAGACTATGAAGTAACGAAGGTAGTGAGAGAACACAATTGCTGCTGGGTTCAAACACTCTGAACGTGCTAGACATTTGGCTCTGGTCTCACAGGGTTTGGGGCTTTCCCCAGGTTTCCAATCCGGACACAAGCAGAAAAGCAGAAGTCCAGATAAGGGATTTGAGAGGCTTGAGAGATAGAAAAGTTTACCCAGCAAGTTCAATGCAGAACTGGATTGGACCCCAAAATCTCCAGCATGTGTCCAAGTGTCTCTTATTACTGTCTTTCAGAATGATCGAGTCTGGGCTGCAGGTGATGGGGAATTCGGAAAGGTCATTTCTCCTTCTCACCATACAGATTTTTTGCTTGTTATATGTACTTGATCTTTGTGGTTGTTGGTTGTTGTTGAGCTGATTCTGAGTGACCCCATGTGTGAAGAGAAGAACTGCTCCACAGCGTTTTCATAATAGGCCATCAAGCCTGTCTTCCGAGATGCTTCCGGATGAATTCAAATTGCCAATCTTTCAGCTCGTAGTCAAATGCTTAACTGCTTATGCTAGCACAATCTTTAGGATGAAAGGACTTAGATTCTACCTTTTTGCCCCTCACATTAGCTGACTTCAAGACCTTGGACTCGAAGACCTTTCAGAGTCTCAGTTTTGTCATCGGTAAATAAGAATCCTGAAAGATTGAAGAAAATATATGTACAGCACAGTCTCGGGTACCTGATAGGTACTTAAGCAAGTAAAACTCTCAATCAGATGAATTGACACAACAGCCAAAGAAATGGACTCAAAAGTAGTAACAGCCATGGTGATGGTTCAGGACTAGACAATGCTTCAGTTGTTATACAACAACAATAAGCTGTTACTACGACTTTAGAAGAAAGATGGGCAGTCTCCTCCCATGCGGTTTACGCATAGGAGAGTAAACTACGAGTTGATTCCAACTTGACAGTCCCCAACAACTAAATACTATTGCTAGTAATGCCATTTTTCCATGGCCCTATATGAAAGCACCTAGCCTATGCCTAGGGAAAACTACATATAGCAAGTTAATTTTTTTAAAAAAGCTAATAAGAGAAGGAAGGGCTTTTTGTTCTCCTTCCTCAATAAAGCAGGACACATAGATTTACCCTCTGCTCCTTCTGGGTAGAAACTGAGTATTATTGAGCAAACCCTGGCAGCCCAGGCCACCTTGTCCCAGTGCAAATTTTCTTTTCACGAAAAAAAAAAAGTTGTCTGTTCAGCTTGAGTCTGTCTCCAGCTCAGAGTTTATTGGCATCCAGCTGCCTTTCCTTTTCTGACCTACCGGCCTCTGACTGCCCTCTGTGTTTGTCATTAAACCAGTGTGGCAAAGGGTTAAAGGAGTGAAGTCTCACAAAGCTTGCAACTTCTCCCTTTGTTTGTAACCACCTGTTGTTGTTGAGTATAGACTAGTCAGAACCGACTCTTAGCTGACCTTCCAGCCGGTTTTCAGAGGCAGTAAATTGCACAGGAGGAGACTGCCTATCGTTTCCCTCCAGAGCAATTGGTGGATACGAACTGCATACCTTTGGACTGGCAACACAGTTCTTACCCTTAGACATTACAAAGGGAGCACTCTTGGCTTAGTGGTAAGGAGTCATACTGCCAACCCAAAGGCACAGTTTTCTAATCCACCAGCTGCTCTGTGAGAGAAAACTGGGCAATCTTCTTCCGTGCGATATACTGCTTATGAAAACCCACTGGAGGGTCAGTCAGTTCCAACTTGGCGGTACACAGCAACAGACATTACATTTGCCAAATAACCAAGCAGCAAGTGGCTCCTGAGTTGAGTCCAAGTCATGGAAACCCCATATGTACCAGAGTAACTGTTCCATTAGAATTTCATTGATTGTGATCTTCAGAAGAGGGCTTCCAGGGTTTTCTTGCAAGGCACCTCTGAGTGGATTCAAACTTCCAACCTTTTTGTTAATGCCACCCATAGATGGACATTACTGAGCTAATGTTATTAGGTACCATTGCATTTTGGTCCTATTGTTAGATGTTTTTGAATCTGTTCCAGCTCATCAAGATGTCAAGTCTTGGACTAGGACCGTGTCTGGTCCTGTCCCATCCTTGCAATTCCTGGTTTCAGCCCATTGTTGTTCCACTACGTCAGTCCATGTCCCTGAGAGTCTCTCTTTTTCATGACCCACTACTTTACCAGGTATGATGTCTTTCTCTAGCAATAAGCATCTCTGATAAAATGTCCAAAGTAAGCAAGACAAAGTCTTTGCCATCCTTGCTTGCAAGGGGCATATTTGCTATACTTCCTCCAAAACAGATCTATTTGTCCTTCTGACAATGTGTTGCCAACACTACAATTCCATTGCATGAATACTTTACATTAAGAACATCTCTGTTTAGAATGCAGGTATGGAAAGAGCCCAAGAGGACTCTAGATGTGGATTTTAACAACATTTGTACTGCTAATGGAATGACCTTCCACCATAACCTGGGCCTATTATCATAAAATGAGAAGGTTTAAACTTCCAGTTTCTTTCTAAAATACCCAGCTATTCCTCAACAAGGCCCTGAAGCTCTCTTTCTCAGTTTCCAAAACAGTACTTGAGGTAAAGATTTCAGAGGGGTACAGGAAGGGTACCCTCAAAGAGAAGCAGTATTTTCTCAGAAACCAGAGTAAATAAATAAATGTTCTAATCTGGTCAGAGTTTGGGGCCCCACCCCAGATACTGAGGAGGGTCTGCCAGTCCTCAGGGTAGCTTAGCCTGTTCTGGTAAAGTGGGAGGCAGGGGGAGGGCGAGGCAACGGGATGAGTGCTTTGTGTGTGCATGTTGATAAGAGCTTCTCCCTGAAGAAACATGCTCTGGCTTTGCCCTGAACTTTAGCTTTAGTCTATGAAAAGGTTTTTCAGAGTCTTGTGGGAACATAAACATTTGGCAGATTTCTTTCCCTGAAAGCTATTTCTTTGCCTTTCTTTTTCTGGGAACTTTCGCCAGCAAGATCAAGGCCCCTCCACCCTTCCCTCTTCCCACCTCTTTGCCTGAACCACCCAACTCTCTCTATCCTCCCTGCCCCTTCCCCCTATGTCCCCCTCCAAACAAAAACCCCAAAGTTAACTGGTGTGTACTGGGAATCATCTCAGGAGCAAACTGGGCCAGAAGGAGTGAAGCAAACAGATAGCTCTCCCAAGAGGAGAAATTACAAGAAAGAAGGGGGGGAGGGCAGCGGGAAGCAAACGGCATCAGTGGTGAAAAGTGAATTCCAGACATTTAAAATTCTTTTGGTTTTAATCATCTCAGAGTCCAACCAGAGCTGTGGGGGGAAGGGAAAAATGAAAACCAGGGCCTTTGACTGTGAGAGAGAATGGGACTCTCAGCTTGTCTCTTATGACCTAAAGTCTTCCAGATACAGGTACCAGCTCCTCTCTTTGGCCCCCGCCCCTGCCCACACAGCTGAACCCTCTGAGAAACCTTTCCCACTAACCCTCCCTTTTTATCTCATTTTACAGGCTCAGTTTACACTCAGTTTTAAAGCACTGACCTTTCCGTTTTCCAGCCAGATTGCATGTTCCCCAAGGTCCTGGACTATGTTTTGTTAAAAAGAAAACAAAACATAACAAAACTATAACAAACAACAAACCCCATCCTCTTTCCTCAGTCATGCTTGCGGCCCCTCAATGAGAGCTGGGGCCCTCAGAGACGTCTCTGTGCCTTACTTCCCACCCCCTCTGCTAATTAATGAAAGCCTGTAAAGTGTCTGAGGGAGCCTGGGTGACACAGGGGTTTGTCTAGGTTGACTGTTCAAACCCACCATGATCCCATGGGCAAGAGTCCTATTGAACTGCTTCCATAGGGTCCAGCCCGAGAAATCCTAAGGAGCACTTCTGCT
This sequence comes from Elephantulus edwardii, assembly GCF_000299155.1. Classification (NCBI taxonomy): domain Eukaryota; kingdom Metazoa; phylum Chordata; class Mammalia; order Macroscelidea; family Macroscelididae; genus Elephantulus; species Elephantulus edwardii. The sequence goes on from NW_006399918.1 coordinate 1,430,568, forward strand.
CTGAGGCATATGGGGTTTTAGGTCTTGGATTCTGCTATGTGTAGTGGGTTTGGTGTTGATTTTGGTTTTGAGGCACCTGAAGAGATGTTCTGTGCCTTGAAGAGGCTCCAGAAGGAGGAACCTGGGAAGGAAGCTGACAGGGAATTGGGTGGATACTTTGTGCTGTGTTTTTCCTTTGAACCTTTAGGATCTTCTAAGGAGCTGCTCTGGGAGGGGACAGCATTTTGCTGAGGCCTGGAGGCTGTGGGGAGTCTTCTGGCCTGTCCCTCAGGGGTGAGACTTTTCCCTCAGGAAAAGCAGCACACAGAGCCCATGGAAAGAGGAACAGCGGTCTCTCCCATTTTGACTCCCTGATGCTAAGATAGCATTTTTGACCACTGTGGGCTTTAAGATAAGGGGAGCTTGTCATGTCATGTCAGCTTGGGTAAGGTGGTAAGTTGAGAGCCTTGGAGCAAAGCACAGCCTGGCAGAGCCTGAGAGGGAGGAAACAGGAGGCAGGCAGGAAAGACAGATGCAGTGATGTCACTAACAGCCATGCCCACAAGCTCCTCTTTTCCCAGTCTGGGTCCCCTCCTCCTGTACTCAGCATTTTTCCTCTTTGGAGTCCCTTTTCCAATCTCTTCTCCCATCAACTTCGAGTTTTCTATTTTTCTTTCCCCATCTGGAGGCAGCTTTCTTCATTCTCATGAGCACCAGCTGTAACTCTCTTTTTCTTCCCCCTTCTCTCACACTTTGTTTTTTGAGCCTTCTGACTTTGTTGTTTCTGAAAAGCTCCTCCCACTAACCTTCCTCAAGAAGATTACAAAAAGTTAGAGCTCTGGGATATATTTGTGTTTATCTTAGACTGCATGTCTGTGACTTGAATTTTAATCTTGACCATGTCACTACGCTTGCTACTTCTTGGGAAAGTCATGTCTTCTCTCTGGGCCTTAGCTTACTCAGCTATAAAACTAAAAGCTCATTAGCTGATATCCAAGAACCTTAAAGTTCTCTCCAGCCTCTGGGAAAAAGAGCAAGGTCTACAGTTCAGACTGCCTGAGTTCAAATCCAGGCCTTACCACCTCCTACCCGTATGACCTTTTGCAAGTCACTCACCTCCACATGGGAAGATAGTGGCATCTACTTCATAGGATAACATTATATGAAATTATCTACATTGATTGTTTGGCCTAGGATCTGAACCATAAAAGTTGTGCTGTTAGTTATCAACTAAGTCTTATTCTAAAATTAACTCCTAACATTTCATAGTGTAGAGTAATGAAATACTGCAGAAGATTAAATACTACAGCCTTCAATATGGATTATATCTCAACACCAAGAAAACAAAAATCCTCCTCACCACTGGATCAATAGGCAAATACCATGGAGTGAAGACTGACATTGTCAACAATTTCTCCTTATTTGGACAACATCCTTGGTACCAGCAGTCAATAAATCAAAAGATGTGTTGCATTGGGGAAATCTGCTGTCAAGGATCTCCCCAAAATACTAAAGCTCAATGATGTTATTTTAAAGACTACGGTGCATCTGACCCAAGCCATGATCCTTTCAGTTACTTGCTATGCATCTAAAAATTGGGCAGTGACTAAGGATCACAGAAGAATAATTGATGCCTTTCAGTTGTGGTATTGGAAACGGGTATCCCAACCAGATAGCCCATGACCACCAAAAGAATAAGCAGTCATGTCTTGGAAAAGGTGCAGCCAGGGTGCTTGCTCCTTGTAGGCACAGATGGTGAAGCTTCATCTCATCTTCATGGAACATGTTGTAAGAACAGACCAATCTTGGGGGAAAAGTATCATGCATAGGAAAGTAGAGGGTCAGAGAAAGAAAGAAAGACTGTCAACAAGATAAGAATGACCCAATGCCTTTGACAATGGGCTCAAGTATATCAGAGATGTTGAAGACAGCACAGGGTAGTGCAGTTGAGATCCATTGGTCATAGGGTCTATGGTCATAGTCAACTCAACATTGCTTAACAACAATAACAGCACTTCAATGGTGCGGAGTAATAAAAAGAGCCTGAAGTTTGTATTCTGAAAACATGAGTTCAGATGCCAGCTGCTTTTCTGGTGTTCTGTGTGAACTTCCACAAATCTTGTTTCCCTAATTGTATCAGACTTTCAGAACTCCTTCTATCTACTCGTTGGAAATTTTGGATATAAGCTAATGTAAACTCTTTTTCTAATCTTGCCTCTATTTCCCGTGCCTGTGATGGTGACTAGCAGAGGCATTCTGTAAACATGTATTAAAATTAATGTCAGTATACAGTACAAATCTATGAATAAAGCCAGCATAGTCATGGGGGACATCAAGGTCAACAGGCACAACATAATCCACAAAGGCAATAATAATCCTACTCTGGTGACTAGAAACTGGGATCTTAGAAGCTTGTGAGCAGTGAACTAAGGTACCGCTTTTGGTCTCTTCTATAAGTCCAAGGGAGCTCTGGTGGCCTAGTGGCAAGAAGCTGCGCTACAATCCTGAAGGTGTGTGGTTCAAATCCACCAGATGCTCTGCTGCAGGAGGAGGGGCAATCCCCTCCTGTGCCAGTCAAATCCGATTCGACTGTACATAACAAGGAAAAAAAAAAGACTATTAGTCCAAAAGAGCTATTAAGACTACATAAGTCTATTCATCCATATGAATTTCAGTCTCCAGGACTCTGAAACCAGAAGAACTAGATAGTACATAGCTATCACTGTTGACCTCTGTGAAAGGGATCGCAGTAGGAGGCTCCTGACAGAGAGAGAAAATTATGGAACAAAACTCAAAATTAGAAAAATACCACCAGTTTCACTGGTCTCATAGAGACTGGTAGAACCCCTAAAAATATGTCCTTTAGTCACTCTTTAAGTGTGAACTAAAATCACCCCCCCCCCCAAGGTTCAACTTCAGGTAAACAATAGAAGGTTTATAAGGTTAAGTAATACAGGGAAAAACTCACTCCTTGACGATCAACCATACAAGGTCAATAGGGCAACATTTGCACAGATATAAAACTCAGAATGCTGGAGGGGATAGAAAGAAGAATGGACAGAAACCAGAAACAAAGAGAGATGTAGGAAGAGTGCCATTAAGTGTAAGGAATTGTAATAAATGTCACGAAACAATGTGCATGAATGGTTGAATAGGAAACCAATTTGCTTTGTAAGCTTTCACTCAAATCATAATGAAAAGGTTTTGTTTTTTTGAAGATACAGAAATTGAGGTCCAGAATGGGGAAATGACTGCTCCAGATGGTTACAACTAACCCAGACTTTCTCAGTCGTGGCACTTTGACATTTTAGGGAAGATAAATGCCATTTTTGTGGAGAGTAGAGGGGCTTTCCTGTGCACTGTAAGATGTCTAGCAGCATTCTTCGTCTCTGCCCACTAAATGCCAGGAGCACGCCCACCTTGAATGGGAAAATGAAAAATGTCTCTGAACATTCCCAGTGCCCTTGGGGGAGCTGAATCACCCCTAGTTGAGAAACACTGAGCTAACCAGAGTAAAGGCCAGAATAGAAACCAGATCTCCCATTCCCAAACTATAGATTTTCCTAAATTCCATATTATTGTTCACTTATCCCATTACCCAGTTATTCAATAGGTGTATAGCTTATGGGTTATATGACCTCTGTCCCATAAAATAAAAACACAAAAGTTTATGTTATTGAGCAAGAAGCAGAATATTTTATCTTCTAGCCCATTTCAGAAATGATAAAAGTTTCCACATAAACTATGGCTAGCTAGCTAAGTGAGGGCTCCAAACAAACAAATCCCACTGCCATTGTGTTGACTTCCACTCATTGTGACCCTGTTGAACAGAGTAGAACTGCCCCAGAGGGGCTTCCAAAGCCTAATCTTCCCATGAAAGCAAAATATCTTTCTAGGTTGGAGTGACTGGCAGGTTGAAATTGCTGATCTTTTGATTAGCAATTCAATGCTATGTGACCATCTGGTCACAAGAGCTCCAATTTCAAGGGTTGGCCTAGGGAAAGAGAAGTCAGGCTGCCAAAAATAAAGGCACCTGGATGGCCAGAGTGGGTGGTGGAGGACCTGACTTCCTCTAAAAGCATATAAAGTTGTGATGAAGATTTCTGGAAGACCCATCACATTCCATACCCCACATACTAAACAGGCAAAGCAAATTCTTTGTGATGTTAGCCAGGAGGACTGTTCTGGGGCTTAGACGCTTGTTGCTCCCATCTCTTCTCACTCGACCCTTCCCTCGTGTCAGCAGTAACTGCTAAATTACCTCCTCAGAAGGCCTTTGGCATCTTCTAGTTTGAAAATCACAGATTTACTCCAACCCCCGGAAGTTGCAAATGAGAACCAAGACTCAAGATAAGTGACTCACGGCCTCAAAGCAGTGACAAGGGCTGAAATGCCCACCTTAACCCTTTACCCTCTCTCTCAAACAGCGCGCACACCTCTCACCACTTTGGGAAACCATCGCTTTGTCCTTCCCTGCTCCCTCCCTGACTACACAGAACACTTTGTAATACTTTCTGGAGGTGGAGAGGGGTGTGATAAGGAATCCACTGCCCATTAATCTCTGGAATAATCAAGGCCCAGACTGGAAGGTGTTAGTCCAGAGAGACTACTGGGCTACACCCTCCAGTCTTCTGGGGTGCCAGCAGATACCCCTCCCCAGACATGCCCTTTTCCTGCAACCTCTGCCCCGTCCTCCTCAGGGGCCTACTCTTGCTGTCATGGCAACCAAGGGATTAAGACCTGTTTGGAAACCCAAAGATACAGGAGAGGATTTAGAGAGGAGGCAGGTGAAAGGAAGAAATGAGAGAATGAGATGATGATAAAGAAACAGGGTTGGGGCTGCGTGGGATGGAGGACAGCAAGGGAAGGGAAGAAAGAGGGGAATAAGAGTGAAATCTCATCTCTAGTAAGAGAGAAAAAAGAGGGAGGAGGAGGGAAGAGAGAAAGAGAAACCTCAACTTTTATTTAAAATCAGAGAGCAGTTGTACGCCTGGAGTCGTTGTCATGGCAACTGCAAAGAAAAGGAGATAGAGAGCTTGTGAAGCCGTGAAAACCCAATAGGGGTAAATGTTTAAAGCCAGGAACAAAAACCATTCAGAGATAATTAAGTAACCGGCTGCAGGTTCTATACTCCTGTCCATTGTCAAGGGACTTGGCCCGAGATTTCAGCTTGTGTCCACTTCTCCCCTTCTCCCATCTTGTGCTCCTGCTCTCACTCATCAGGAACATTTCAAAGAAGCGTCTAGTGAGCACCAGCCCTCCTCCAGCCACCCTTCCTTTGGAGGGGGCTGCCCCTCTCACTCCAGTCCCAGCTCCTTAGACCAAAGCCAGGCCAGTTTTCTCTCCTTCACTATTAAGAAAATTGGAGTCTTTGGAGGGGAGAGGCGGGAAGGAAGGCTTTTGTCAAATAAATGGAAGAACTTCAGAACACTGAATTATTAGGTGAATCCTTCATTTGTTGCCTTTCCTCCTTTGAGTGATCTAAAGCAAGAAGTGTGGCAAATGCCACAGAGATGCTGACCCCTGAGTTGGCTGTTGCCCTGTGAGTTGTTCTACCATCAAGTCAGAATCAACACATAGCTGATCTTCCAGCAGATTTTCAGAGACAGTAAATCACATGGTAGGAGATTGTCCATCTTTCTCCAGTGGAGCAGCTGGTGGATTCAAACAGCCTGCCTTCAGGTTGGCAGTGGAGTTCCTTACCACGAGGCCACCAGAGCTCCCTGCCCTATGGGTGGATCTCTGGAATGCTGGGACACCCAGGTTCTTCCTCCAGAAGGTGAGGTCCATTCTTGTTTGTGAGCTCCTTAACTAACTGTGCTTAGTGCTACTCCTCATTTCTCTTTGAATGCTCTTTAAGGATTTTTCCAGGAGGCTGCATCTGCCTAAACATCAAGATGGTCAAAAGTTCAGCTGATATTTTGGGAATTAGGTCTACTCTGTCAAAAAGAAAAGTCTTTTTTTTTTCTTTCTTAGGTGATTTTCAGTCTCCTCACTCATTAGCAGCCCCGTAGCCTTCCAGACATTACAACAACTGACTGGCCCTTCACCTTGTCTCCACAGGGAAATATTATCTTGGGGGTTCTGCTTCTTCATACCTTTAGATGCCACCCGAGAAATCATGAATATCAGACAGGGCTGTGATGTTCTTTCCTCCTTCTTATCTCCAGTTGTTTCTCTGAACTGGGGGTCAGAATAGCTAAATTGGAAGTTCCCTGTTTCCAATATGTCCCCTCTGTCCTGCTTTATCACCTACCTCCAGTCCATGCCTCTCAAGACTCTAAAATTTATCCTTTGACTAAGTTAAAACTCCCAGGGACTTGGGAACCGAGACTGAATGGCTTTGGTCCCTTGAAGAGTTGATTTTCCTGAGCTGAGCATTTTGGCACTGCACCACTGGCCTGCACTGAGGAATGTTCTAGGGGAGCAACACTGTGAAACTCTTTATTGTATTTATGGTAGGGATGTTGTCCAGCACATGGTTCTCTATGTCACAGTGTCCTTTTATGAGGCCCCACAGGCCGTATTTCTGTAGCTGTACTTTTTCCTGAGCAACTAGCTAGCTTTCGTTCTTTGGACATTGTAACTTGTGGTACTGATTTTGTTTGGTTTTCGTCATTGCACTGGCCACTTGGAAGCATAAGGCTAGCTTTGCAATTCGCCCCTAATGAAGTATTAAGGATCTTATGGCATTGTTGTTGTCATGTGCCATCAAATCAGCTACCCTGTGTACAACAGATCTGACTATTGTTGTATCCAGTGCCACTCTCATGACCTCTGATACACTTGAGCCCATTGTTGCAGTCACTGTGCCAATCTGTCTTGTTGAGGGTCACCACTGCTTTCTCTGACCCTCCACCTTTCCCAGCATGATGTCTTTTTCCAAAGACTGGCCCCTCTTGACAACATGACCAAAGAATGTGAGATACAGAGTTTCATCATCCTTGCCTTTAAGAAGTGACTTTACTCAAACCTCACTCTTTCTCCTGACCTTTTTTCTCTTTCTCAGCTTCCCTCATCACCGCCTTGCTCATCCAGTGCCAGTCTTCCCTCTTAATTTACCTAATCTACCTTTTATGTCATTGAGCATGTGTATTTTTGCATGTTGCCCCAAATCTTGAATAGGGCAAATATGTTAATTTGTTAAGATCTATAAAACATAGTGCATAATGCCTGGCAAAGAGTAGACAAGCCCTGAAAATATCAGCCACTATTTTAAAAGAACAAAACGTATAAGCTATGTTTCATCTCCCTGCTGTAAAGATGGACCAAAGGCTACAGAGAGCTTTTTTAGTACCCCTCGATAAAACAAAACCAAATCTACTGTCTTCAGATGGATTCTGGCTCCTTGCGAGCCTATAGGATGGAGTAGAATTGTCCATTTGGTTTCCAAGGCTGTAAATCTTTAGGAAAGCAGACTATCACCTCTTTTCCCCTACCCCCCAATTAGAGCCTTCTGTAAATATAGTTAACTTCCAATTGATCCAGTACAGGAGAAACCTCCATATGGATCGCATGCAGCCACTCGGTTTGTTTGCTTTTAAACTTCCAATGCATCATGGTGCTGATAATGATAATAATAATCAGATTTGCTTTGCATATTAGTGTTGACTTGGGCTGCTATTTAAATGAGTTTCTAATTCCCTGCTCACACCAAGCTTGACAACTGAAATATTCTGGGTGGCAAAGAAAGTCGGCCTGCCTGGGATTAAGAGTTTTCCATGGGTAATATCCAGAGTGAGGAACGTTTAAGACCAGTTCTGCCCATCTAGGCAAGGGAGGTAAGGAAGCCTGGGAGGACAATAGGGTAAGACAAGGATGAGTTTAAAAATGTGACCCCTCTACCTTGCTCCTCCACAACTGGGTTTTGTTTAGGTGTAGCTGGCTCTGAGTTCTTTGTTTCTTTTGTTATTTCCAACCAACTTTTCTTTGCTGCCCCCCCCACCCCGGGAGTGAAAATCTGACAGCTCTGATTCATTCTAATATTTAGTAAGCATTTCTTAGACATGTAAGGTATCAAGCTGCTAAACAGAAATTCAGCATTTAGAAACCACTACCTGTTTCACCAAAGAAAGATGGGCAATCTCTCCTGTAAAGTTCTGCAATGTTGGAAGCCTGATGGGGGTCTGGGCCCTGGGAATGTGAGTTCTCTGCACTGCCAGGTCTTTTTCTTGCTCCTAAATTGGAGAACTTGCTGAGCGGTGCTTAGCTACTACATAGGTTGACAGTTTGAGTCCATGCAGAGACACCTCAGAAGAAAGGCCTGACAAGCTGCTTCTGAAGGATCATTGTACACCCTAAAGAGCACATTTCAACTCAGAAACACATGCAGTCACCGTGAGTCAGAACTGACCACCGGTGACTTGGTTTTTAAGTTGGAGGTGAGGGAGGGAAGATCTCTCAGTGGCACAAACAGTTTACATGCGTCTCCACGGAGGAAAGGCTGAGCAGCCCGCTTCCATAAAAATTCTCATTTTCATTACACTAGAACCAACTTATAGTTGACTCCCTTCCCCATAACCCTTCTCTGCTCCATGGGTTTTCAGGAGTCCTTGGAAAGTGACATCATGCTTGGAAAGGTAGAAGTTTAGTGAAAAGAGAGGAAGGTCTCCAATGAGATGGACTAACACAGTGACCATAGCTGTGGACTCAAGTGTGATAGATGATGAGGACAGCACAGGACAGGACAGGGTTCAGATCTATTTTTCATAGGGTTGCTATGAATCGTACTTGACTCCACAGAACCTAATAACAACAACAGCGTAAATCACACAGAATAAGATTTCCCTTCTTTTTTGCTTGGAGCCACTGGTAGATATGAACTGATGGAGAGGCACTACCTTTGGGCTCACAGCTCAGCTTCCTCGGGACCACACCACCAGAGCTCCTCTAACAGAGTCATTATGAACAGCAACAAGTTTGGAGGAGTTTTGGTGTTATCATGAGGTTCTGGGTTGTACAAAGTTATCGAGCTCTCTTGATTGCCTTAGGGTGCAGTCTCAATTATTTTTCTTTAAGAGTTAGGAAAGCAGCTTTAGAGGACAGAAGCCATGTAATGAGCTTCTCTCTGAACCCTCTGCCATTTTTCTCTTTCCCACCCATTGCATTTCCACAAGGCGCCTCTTCTCATGCTCTCAAGGTCTTTCTCTCCAGCAGCCCTTCATTTTCTCTGTTGCTCTCTTTACTCTCTCCCTACCTTTCAAGGTCCTTCTTTCCTTTTCATATTTTCAAGGGCATCTTCTCATTTTTCCTTACTGAAACAATTTTTTTGAGAAAGAAAATAGCTCTTATTGGTTTCTTTCTTTCTTCTCTTCAATTTCCACCCCCCTGTTCCACAATTACTTACAAGGCAGGGAGTGGTGGTGGGGAGCGAAGCTCTTCCAACCTCTCTGTTCTTTTGCTTAGAAGACAAAAGATCCTTCAGAATTAGAGAGGAAAGGGGGAAAGGGGGGGAAGATTCCAGTTAAAATCTTTGTCAGGGTCAAAAACCTGACAGAAAAGCTTTGTTTGAAGGGAATGTGAAGGGGGTGGGGGAGGGAACTGGCAACTGGTAACTCTCAACCTCAAAAGGCAAATATCTTGAGAGTTGAAGGAAATCTAGAGATAGTGAAAATTCCCATTGAAGTACTGGAGTCACTTTGATTTCCCTTTTAACCAGAGTCTTCCCTTTTTGAAGCTTGTAGAATATGCTGAGAGGAAAAATTGTGAGATGGGGAGCCAGGGGGAGCAGGAAAGGATCATTTTAATTTCACTCTGGGTCAGAATTGTCAAGAGTTGGAATGACTATAAAGAAGGCCCGGGACTCACTGGCACTCTCAGGCCTTAATGCACTGTACGCTTAGACCCGGCCTTAATATTTACCTAGACAGGGACAGAGAAGCAAGTAAGCAGTGGAGGTGTGAGTCTGGATGGGAGGCCTGAGGGAATTGAGCTAGTGTGTTGTGATGGTAAAGGTGGAAGAAACTCAAGGAGAGACCTGTGGACAGGTGGGAGGCCACATGGTGGTGTTACCATGGAGGCAGGGAGGAGACAGATGGGTGCAGAACTAGGAACAGAGTGTGAGAGGAGGATAGCTGTTAATTCGACAGTGATACTGAGGTGAGGAACAGGTTTGCAGCTGGATGCTACTTCTCTAGGCTGTGGGATAGAAAGAATGAAGAAATATCTCTTTTACTGAGGAAGAGTGGAAAGCCAAAGGTAACAAGAGACACTACTAACAGTGTATTAAGACTCAGATGACTAGAATCAGAAAGAAAACACAAAGCTGGACACCTGGGTAGGAGGGGGCACTGGAATACAGAGGGACTCAGAGCCTAGGACCCGCTGTACCCCTGTGAAAATGCCTATCTTCTCAGGGGGCTGCACTAATAATGGTGGTGGATGAGCCAGCTTGAGAACTGTTTGTGACTTAGAGTTTAAATCCCAGGCTGATTTTGCCTCAGCACCTGGTATCCAGCCATCATCGATTGATGTGTGATGAGGGAATATGAACCGATTTTAATATTAGCCTGAACAAAACATAATTAGGAAGAGAAATTTGCTTCTGCTGTTGTGGCTGCTGCGGCAAAGAAGTTACATAAGGTTCATTTGGACGGCTTGGGAACATCTTCTCCAGCCTGCATGCCGGAATGGATGGACCCCCCAAAACAGGCCCGAGCTACCACCTTTGGCATCACAGAGACAGGCATGTGTTGGGGAGCTGATCTAAGATGCTCAAGAGGCAAACAGATACCACAAAAGGGTATAGTTCAAAAAAGTTAATACCTAGTACACATATAAACAAAGAGGAAGGGGGAAGATAGAGGGGCAGTCTAAAGAGGGAATGGAGAAAGAGCCAAGGCATAGCTTGACTCCTGTGTTGGTGAAAGGGAAAGGAAAAAAAAAACGTCTCTTGAATTATTCTGAGACAAGTGCAGGAGAGTAAGATGGTTTCAGAAAAGAATTTATTATTATTTATTGTTATTATCCTGAATTATTATCACTACTACAGTTTAAGTTGGACAGAAGGAGGCCTAGTGGCACGATGGTTAAGTGCTTGACCAAAGACCTGTGGATCTGATCTGGCATCGATCACAGCTTAGAAAACATGAGGGGTCAGTTTTACTCTGTCAAATGAGATTGCTATGAGTTGAAAAATCAACTCAAGTTGAAAACAACAACAACAAGATGGCCAGAGAAGAGGATATGGAATATTTTGGCAAAGCGTTTTTCCAGTGATTGGGAGAGAATTAAGGGAGGGGGTGGCAATGGGGACAACTTTTTTAGGATGACTGAACATTGAGGCCAGGCCCAGGTTGAGGTCCACATGGGGGTGTGGGGCATAAAGCAAAGTCTTCACTCCCAGCACTTAACTTGGGTGGAGGGAGGCAGGAGTGGAAACTCCAGGCCTAATTGCTAGGTCTCTCTCAGCTCTTCCAGGGAGCACAGGGCAGGAAATTCCTCAAATTCCAGGCTTGTAGGATCATTGCTGAGCGCAACCGCAGAGCCAGGGAAAGAGGCAGAGGGAGCTGCGGCCTCTCCATCTTTTTTTTTTCCTTTGCGATTTTAAAGTTGCGGCAAATTAGAAGTGCTTAGGGGGGCTGGTGGCTCAGAGAGGCCTCAAACGTGACATTCCCCTCTGTAAAGAAAGGCCCACGTCTGGGAATCCTGCAGAAATAAACCCTGGATTGGGTAAATTTAAGGTCAAAAATAGGCTGCTGTGGACTAGGACAGGAATTTTTCCCAGGGTGAGTTTTTTGTTATGTTGGGTTTTTGTTGTGTTTTGGTTTGTTGTGTTTTTTGTTTTTTAACCTCAGAGGAATAACTAGTGGCAAGAAATTTGCTTTTGGAGAACCTCTGCAAGAACTGTCTTGTTAAAGTAAATGGAAGTGAGCAGAAAACACATTGGAGAAGGTCTTCAAGTTTCCGGTTAATTCCTTTTGCTCTAAGGAGAAAGTCAAGAGACCGAGTCCCCTCCCTGCCTGAGTTCACCTCCCAGAGCTCTGTATGTGGAAGCAGGAGGAAAAGTGGGGGTTGCACCTCCCCTCTGCAGGACACACATCCTCATCTCCATATCTTTGGTCACCCCATCTCATCAGCCCCAGTCACCCCTTCCCCACCCTTTACCCTCTGAAAGCTGCATTTGATTTGAGACGCTACTCTCTTAAGGAAACCTCCTCTTTTATTTCCCACATAGAATAAACTGTTATTCTGTGAGTTTCCCAAGCAAATGACTTCTATTTTATCTTGGCACTAATATCTGCCTTGATTATAAACTAGTTTTCTGACAGAGTCAATTCCATGGTGACTCCCTGTGTGTAAGGGTAGAGTTGTGTCCCATAGGGTTTTTAGTAGCTTAATTTTTTTTAAAGGTTGGCAGTTCAAGACCATGCAAAGTCACTTTATTATTTTTAAAACTTTTCTTGTATTTTATTATTTTCTTGTGTATATACCATCAAAGCAGATCTGACTGGTACAGGAGGAAATTGTTGCTCCTTCTCCAGCAGAGCATCTGGTGGATTCGAACCATGCGCCTCTGGGATAGCAGTTCAGTTTCTTGCCACTAGACCACCAGAGCTCCCTTCAGTAGCTTAATATTTTACAAGTAGATTACCAGGTCTTTTCTCCTAAGATGCCTCTGAGTGAACTTGAACCACCAAGCTTTTTATTAGCAGTGAAATGTATTAACTGTTTTTGCCACACAAAGATATCCAATCATAATGGGTTGTTTATCTCTCCAATCTGCACTACACTATGTGTCTATTGGGGATAAAAAGTATGCCTTGTTAGTATATATAAACTTTCCTCATTCACCTCTTTCAGCACATAGCAGAGTGTCCAACACACACACACACACACACACACACACACACACACACTGCTTTTCAAGTAAATGGATTGTCTACTTGGTAGAGCCCTATGTTCTTATGATGTGCCATTGAGTTGCCTGCACCTCATAGCAACCCTATGTACAACAGCTCTGAACCCTGCCCTATCCTGAGCCAATCTCACTGACTCTGACTCATCTAGTCACATTGCCCCAGTTACCGTGCCAATTCATTTTATCGGGGTCCTCCTCTCCTGCACTATCACTCCACCCTTGCAAGCAAGTCCTTCTAAGAGGACTAGTCCTTTCTGTTCATGTGCGTAAAATATGTGAGATAGAGCTTCAAAATTCCTGCCTCTAAGGAGAAATTTGGTTTTACCCTAAGACAGACCTATTTGGTCTCCTAGGCCTCCATGCTGTTCTCTAGCACCGCAACTCAAAGGCATCAATTCTTCTGTCATCCTTAGTCATTGGCCAGCTCTCTGATGCATAGCAAGTAATTGGAAAGACCATGGCCTGGATCAGGCACACCTCAGTTGTCAGTCAAAGAATAATAAATACTTTATTCAAAGATTCTTCAAGCTCACTCATTTCTGCCCCTCACATTATCACTTAATTTGTGCCCAGGGAATGCAAACGCTTTTTCTTTCTAAAATATTCTCTTCCGTAGAGCATAATTCAAAACTCAAACTCACTGCTGTCAATTCAGAACTGACCCTCAGGCATTGCAGGAGAAATTGCTCATCTTTCTTCAGCTGGTGGATTTGAACCTCCAGAGAGGTTCGACCTATGGACTATGCCACCCGAGCTCCCTAGAACATAATTAAGTGCTGCTGAAAGTTCATTATAATGCTTTCCAAAGACAAAAGATAAATGACTTTTGCATTATCTGCACCACTACTCATCCTCAGTGGTGCAGATAACCAAGATGCAAGTGTTTTCATCATAATTGATGATAGGACTTCCTTAAAGGGCACTTGGGTTTATTGAGTCTGGGAGGAAGAAGCAGTGGCCTGTGTCCTCTGTCATTTTTTTTTCTCAGTCACTAACCATACTGAGGTTTGCCCAAAGTACTTAGGATTGGCAGACCCACCCTCAGCAGGAACCTAAAAATGGCCAGCGTGGGTTGGCATCAAGTTAGTATCTCAACCAAAACCTCAAAAATGCAATGCACAGTCAGAAATGCTGTAGCCCAGACTTCTTTCTAGGGCTGTTTCTTTCTTGGAATGAGATTATAAAATCCTCTGGGTTCTTCTTTAAACCTTTGTGTCCCTTTTATTATTAGAACAGTTTGGGTGGCCAGGATAGAACTGTGTCACTATGTTGAAATGCCAACCCTCTACCTAAAAGCATAGAATTTGGCGGACTGTGTGATGCCAATGTAACTCCTGAGTTTGGCTTCATTTAGTCAATTGCAACAGGATCATGGGGTTGTTGAAAGAGCTGTGGGTGAGGCATGACCCTCTCCTAAATGTCATTCCTCATTCTACTACTAATAAGCTGTGTAGCTTTGAAAGTGTTGCTTAACCTCTCTGGGCATCAGTGCCCCTTTAATGATAAAGTAGACCTAGGTAAAGCCAGACTGTGTTTCCAGAGTTTTTTGGTGTAAACTTGTAAATGAGATAAAAAAATTATATACACAATTATGGTACTTGACTGAATACTATTTATTTTCTGTAGCAAACAGAAAAAGTATGTATTTGTGTGAGAGAAAGAGAATAATTATTCTTGCTTTACTTTTAACGCTCCTTCATTCCTTCCCTGGCAAAGGCTGAGGGCTCCCGAGGTTCTGGGAGTGTGCCAGTTGTGGTGGGTTTTATGAAAAGTGTTTTCCTTAGCCACTACTGTTCAACATTAAGATTTCAGGAGTAAATTATGCCTATGTATATGCAACTATAGATAAATATAATGCAACCTGAGGCATTAAATCCTGAAGAGGCAGGAAATAATAATGGGAGTGGCTGTAGACAGTGCTAGTTTGGCCAGCCTTCCTTAAAAGGGTGAGTCAGGAGCGGGGGAGTCAGCCTGGATTGCTGGGGGTGAAATAAAGCCACTCCGTGTGTGTGGGTGGGTGCAGTCTTGGTGTGAGTCTTGGTGGGCAGATAGTGACGCCTCATGTACCTGGATTCTCAGCAGGCACCTGTTGTGGGCCCTGGAGAAGTAGGCCAACATGATAAGATTTGAAAGGTAGCATTAATGTTTCTAGGCACATCGAAGTAGGGATACAAGACCCAGGGAGGGTGCTGAAGAGGGCATTATCCTTTAAGTGAGACCATTAGAGTGTGTGGAGAGCATTGTGAACATTTAAAGGAAGGGAATAACAGACTTACAGCCATATTATGATTTCACTCGTATTAAACACTATGCTGAGATGTTGATGTTGGTTACTTGGGGTGGGGTGTGTGGGGTTGTGTATGTGTATGTGTATGTGTGTGGGGTGTGTATGCATTATAAGATTAGAAAATAGAGGACTGGAAAAGGTGATGTGGCTTTCACAATGCCACATACAGTTGATTCTGACTGTGTTGGAATTGTTGTTATTGTGTACCCTGAGTTGGAACCAATCCATAGCTGCCCTACAGTGGGTTTTCAGAAGCAGTTAATTGTAGGGGAGAGTATCTAACTTTCTTGCAGAGAGCTACTGGATTTGAATTGTGTATCTTTGGGCTGCCAGTGCCAAGTCCTTACCACTGGGCTACAATTAGAAGCCCTGATTTCTGACTCCCATCCTAGTGCTCTTTGCTACAGCTAAGTACCACCATATCCCTTGACTACAATTTGTCTATAGAACTTATATCAAGTGTCTTAGGGGGACTCCCTTGCACACAATGCAACCTTATTAAACTATAGATGTGCTGCCCCCTGCTGTCAAAAATCAGGATTAACTCTAGATTATTTGTTGGTAGCTGCTGTTGCGTCAGCGACAGAATGGATCACCTCCTGGCACGCACTTTCCTCACAACCGCTGCTGTGCTTGAGATCTTATGTACAGCCACTCTGTCAGTCCATGTCAAGGTGCTGTTGCCAGATGTCCTGAAGTGGACTCTGACTCATGGGGTCTCTTGTGTGGGGACTAGAACTTTTCGTCAAGGCATCCCTCCATCTTTTGGACTAACACTTCTGGATTCTCTTCTGAGGCGCCTCATAGCGGATTGGAACCACCCACCTTGTGTTTATTTAGTGGCCAAATGTTTAACCATTTGTCCCCCGACAACATGAGCTACATTGTCAGCTGGCAAAATCTCAGGCACCCAGATTTAAACTTCTCACACATCCTCTCAAAATGATAACACAATAATTTGATTGGTTGGGGAGTTAAAGGGGTCCCAGAACTCAGGCAAGTACTTTACCCACTAGTCCTCCTTGTTAACCTGACCACATCAATATCCCTTTTCACAGCATAAGGGCATTTGCAGACCTATTGCTGAAGTACCATGGCCTCCCATCCCTTTCTAGGCTGCTGCTTTCTCCCTTGGAATGTGTTTCAGCATGTGCCTGGTGTGGGCGCCGGATGGGAGAGGCTTTAGATTTGGCCTAAGAGAAGCAGAGAATAGCCAGGAGCAATCACTGAGCTGATGTTCTGGTCCACAGGTGTTTTCCTTAGGGTTTTGGTTTTTTTTGGGGTTGGTTTGTTTTTTTGGTTTTGGTTGTTTTTTTTTTGAGCCCTGTTGTGTCCATGGGTTCTGGGTATCATGGTTAATGTACTTGACTGCCAACCAGAAAGTTGGAAGTTCTAGTCTACTCAGAAATGCCTCAGAAGAAAGGTATTTTGGCTATCTGCTTCTCAGGGGAAACATATCAAAAGTCATTATGGAGCAGTGTCACTTTAACACTTCTGCTCTATCATACATGGGGTTGCTATGAGTCAGAATTGGCTCCAAGGCAATTGGTTTGTTTCTTGTTTGTGTTATTATTTTTGGTTGTGCATGTGGATAATTCCCTGCCTTCCTGGGTCTGCCTTGCAGCCATGAAATGGGCCAAGTTAACACAGAGTTCCTGGACCTAGAATGTTACCTTCTATCCTTTTTCCTTTAGAAAGGGCAAATAGTGAGTGTGGGCAGTCATGCCATTAACTGCCTTATGCCTTATTGTCCTTTTTTGAGTAGTGGGAGAGGGCCTGTCCCAGTGTAGAGGATGTGCTTTACCAATCCTTGTCCACAAATATCCTTCTTGACCTTCTTATTATTGGTGGCTAATGCTCCACAGAGTTAGATAGTCAATTGTATGTTTTCCTTTCAGTTAGTTTCAATTCAGCAAGCATTTATTGAGTGCCAGGCACTGTTAGGTGCTGAGGGAACACTGATGAATACAATGTGGTTACTTGCCTTCCAGGAGCTCACAGTTAAGTATATTTTCCATAAGACCAACCCCACCATCTTAGATATAGGAAGGAGACTGAAAAGAAGTATTTGGGGACAGAGACCAAGAGTAGGATTGAAATCCCATGACCACCAGTTCAGACAAGCAGTTCTCCCTTTTGAAACAGTGGAAGGTCATGAGGGGAGGAGTTAGGAGACAAGTTTTTCCAGGCAAATCATGTATTACTTAAGTCTCTTCAGCTTTAAAGTGAAGTCAATCCAGGAAGTCTCCCTGGAAGAAGTTCCATTTCAGCAATTGTTTATAAAATGAGAAGGAAAATTGAAGTTATTATACATCCCAAATGTTGTATCTTAGGGAGAAATTGTTTGGAGATGTAAAGCTAGGAAGGAGGGGTACAATGGAGACAGAAGGTTTTGAGCAGGTTTTGTGAACCAGTTGTATGGGAACTGATGGATTTGGGGTGAGTATGGAAAGGACTTTCCATCAGTTATAAAAGATTACACTTGAAAACATCACAGTTTATGAAGGAGAACTTGAAATAAAGAGCAGAAGAAAGAAATGGGATGTTTTTCCCAAAGGCTTGGATCCCCTGAGTCCTCAGCATCCTCCCTGACCTCAGAATTAAAGACGACTCCCCGCCAGCAGCATTTTTAGAAGGAAAAAGGGTGGTGTGGTAGAGCCAAGTAAAGATCTCAAAGGTCGGGGCATCTATTCCTAGGCTGAGGAAAACAGACCTAAAAGAAGTCCTGAACAATTTGTATGAAAACTCAAATAAGAACTTGCTATGTAAATTGCGGTTGCCAAAAATCTCAATAAAATATGGAGGGGGAGGATCTAGAAGGAAAAAAAAATTCTCTCTTCAGATTTTCCAACAATGTGTGTGGGCAGTTCAGGCATGCTTGTAGGTCCCTGTCACAAAGGTGGGCTATGCCCAGGGTCCTCCGACGTAAGTCTGCACCTTTGCATCTGCTTCCTCTGTGCAGAGAAGGCATCGCCCTTCTCCTGGGTTCTCACTCCACAAGCTGTCTCCTATCACTGGGTTTCACATATGGGACTTTCTGAAAGAGTGGATCTTTTTAAGTGCAGCATACCGCTTAACATGGGACTGGACAGAAATGACCTCCTGGAAGCTTCTCCCATCCCCTCCTCCTCGCCCTGAAAGGGAAGGAATATACATAAATTCTTCAAAATATATGTTTCTTTCAGTGTGGTGGAAACACCTGGAATGGGAGACTGGAAGAGGATGTCTTAGTTACTTTTTGCTGCAGTAACAGAAATAGCACAAATAGATGGTTTTAAAGAGCAAACATTCATTTTCCACAGTTCTGGAGGCTGTAAGTCTAAATGAGGGTCTCAGCCATGCCTATTCCTTCTGTGAACTTTTCTTGTCATTCCTGGTGTCTGTCAGCAGCATGAGCCATTCTTTGGCATCCTGTGGAGCTCTCTGGCATCTATGTTCCTCTTATGTGGCTTTGCTTCCAATTTTTAAGTGACTAGGTTTAGGATACACCCTAAATGGTAAGACCTTATTACAATAACAGAGGAAAAATTCCGCTTCCAAGCAGGATCACAGCTACAGCACAAGAAATTAAACATACACATGTATATATTTTATATAATATATATTTTTTTAATATGTTGTTATGTGCTGTCAAATTGGAATTGACTTATAGCTGACCTGTTGGTGAGTTTTCAGA
The DNA here is from genome assembly GCF_000299155.1 of Elephantulus edwardii. Lineage (NCBI taxonomy): Eukaryota > Metazoa > Chordata > Mammalia > Macroscelidea > Macroscelididae > Elephantulus > Elephantulus edwardii. The sequence continues at coordinate 1,449,369 of NW_006399918.1, forward strand.
GGCTATAAATTGCGCAGGAGGAGAGAAAGAGAGAGAGAGAGAGAGAGAGAGAGAGAGAGAGAGAGATTGATTCAACATCAAGAAAACAAAGATTCTCACCAGTGGGCCTATTGGCAGCTTCATTAAGGATGTGGAAGAGATTAAGACTGTTGATAACTTTAGCTTGCTTGGTTCCACACTCAATACTCTTGGCATCGGCAGTCAAAAAAATCAAAACGTAATTGCATTGGGGCAGTCGGTTGTCAGGGATCTCTTTAGAGTACTGAAGAGCAACAATGTCAGTCTGGAGACTAAGGTGTGCCTGGAGACTTAGTCAGTCTGGAAACTTAAGGCCATAATCTTCACGATTATTTGCTATGCATCTGAGAGCTGGACAATAACTAAGGATGATAGAAGAAGGAACGATGCCTTTGAGTTGTGCTGGAAAAGAGTGTTGAAACATACTGTGGACTGTCAGTAGAACAAACAGGTCTGTTCATGGAGAGGATGAAACCAGTTTGCTCCCTGGAGGCAAGAATTTTGAGGCTCCATCTCACATATTTTGGGAATGTGGCCAGAAGGGTCCAGTCCTTGGAGAGGGACATCATACTTGGAAAGGTAGAGGGAAAGTGCAGGAGAGGAAGACCCAGGATGAGATGACAGCACATAACAACAATAAATTTTATATATTCCATAATATGTAATGTATGTGTGTGTGTTTATATCTATATATTAAAGGGAGCTCTGTAGTGTGTTCAGTGGGGATTTATGCTGCTAACCCTGAGGGAGTGCCTCTCTAGTAGTTCAAATGCACCAGTAGCTCTTCAGGAGAAAGATAAGCAATCTCCTTCCATGCAGTTTACAAACTGTGAAAGCCCCTTGGAGGTTTAGCTATGAGTCAGTTCCAATTCCATGGCAATAAGTTATTGAATTTTAGATAGGTAGATAGATAAATAGACACACATATATATCTCCACACATACATACACATATATATATTTGTATTTATATATTTTGGAAGCACGAGTGGCATCCACTTTCTAAACATGCCTCTGGAAACTCTATGAACCTTGATAAATGACAATAGTTATAGAAAGACTTCAGGCCTTTCTTTCATAGGAGGCCTTTCTTTCATAGGGTCACTATTGAGTCATGCTCAACTTGACAGCAATCAACTATTTCTATCTATCTATCTATCTATCTATCTATCTATCTATCTATCTATCTATCATGTTGTATACTGTTGAATTGGACTTGGCTAATAGCTGATCCTCCAGTGGTTTTCAGACACAATTAATCATATGGAAGGAGACTGCCCATCTTTCTCTATTGGAGCAGCTGGTGGATTTGAACCAAGTTCCTTTGGGTTGACAATGCACCTCCTTACCACTGAGTCACCAGATACACACACACACACACACACACACACACACACACACACACATTCCCCAGCACAATTCATAACAGTATGATGAGGGGAAACAGAAAAAGGGGGAGAGAAAAATAAGGGACACAGACCAAGAAAGGGGAACTAGAAAATAAAGTGATCAGGAAATGAACGTAAAGCAAAAGAGCTAGAGATACCTCTGAAGGTGGAAGAAGGACCAGTTCAAGAGAAAGTGGTCAGAGAAAGGAAACAAAACGAGAAAGAGGGAGGTAACCTTAGGAAGAGTGGTCTGGGGTGGAAGGAAGAGGGAAAGGCAGAAGGAAAACTACCCTGGAAAGGAAGGGAGAAAACCCATAAAGGGAGCAAGGTGAAGAAGGAAGAGACACAGCCAGGAGTGGGACTGAAAGCAAGGAGGGAACAAGATGATGTGGAGAAGCCAGCAGGGTGAGAGGATGGGAGAGGGAAATGGGAGCAGAGGAGGGAGGAGAGGGCGAGCCGAAAAGGCAGAAGCCAGGGAGGGAGGCACGCATGGCTGGATTAATGAGCCACTCTCCTCTCCTACTCCCCAAGAGAAGCAGCTGCTAATTATGACTCCATCCTCCAGGGCAAGAGGAGGTCAGAAGGTCTGAAGAAATGCCCTCAACCAGCAAAGGGGGGCAGGCGGGGTGGGAGGGCCACTGAGATGGGGGCTGGGGTGCCAGTGCTGAGCTGGCAGCTTGGCAGATGGGGCCCCTTCCCTGGGCCAACCAGGCCTCTCCGACGGGTGGCTGGCACACTGCCAGCCTGGGGTGGTGTGGGTGGGAGCGGGCACACCTATTTTGCTTGGCACTCTGGCCTGCTCTCTTTTTGGATAAGTCATAAGCAAACCAAGAGCCTGGAGGGAAGGAGGGGCAGGAGCTACAGGCCTGAGAGTTACTTCTCTCAAGCACCACACACACACACACACACACACACACATACACTCTATGGTGCCCTTTTCACAGTCTGATCTTTCTGTCTGGCACCAAAGCTTTGTCTCTGAATCTCTCTCACTCACCGTCCAGTCAGAACCAACTCATGGCTGACCCTTCATTGGGTTTCAGAGGCTACAAATCTCAGGAGAGAAGACTGCCCAGCTTTTCCCCACAGAGCTGCTAGCGGATTCTGACCATCAAAGAGACACCACCTTTGTTTTGTAGAGGTACTTCCTACAGACTAGGCCACCAGAGACATTTTTTTTTTTCTTTTAAGAGAGAGAATGAGCTTACATAACATTTAGCTCCTAGAACTTCACGGATGTTGAACATTTTCCCTATTCCTCCTTTCTCCCATAAATCCATTGCCTTATGCAGCTTTTGACTCGTGGTCCCAGCTGGTGCTCCCCATTCCCAACATGTGTAGAATAATCTGCTCTCCACAGGGTTTTCAAAGCTGTGATTTTTTTGGAATCAGCTCAGCAGGCTTTTCTTCTGGGGTGCCTTTGCATGGTTCGAACCACCAAGCTTTTAGGTAGTAGTCAAATGCTTAGCCGGTGGTGCCATCCAGGGACTCTCTCATCCCTCATTCCCCTATGAAGACTTTGGGATTCTAGAGGCCACTTGAGGACCATGTGAGCCTGATCTTGTCTTGCAAAGACTGAATACTATCCAGATACCCTGGAGGACAGAGATAAGCACTGTCCCATGAGAGATTTCTATCAGGGGGAATGTGTGAGGATCGAGGATGATATACTTAGTGAAATAAGAGAATGTGAGACACTGTGGAACAGTAGAGAGCTCGGACTTGGGAGTCAGACACACTTGAGTTATAATCGCAGCTGTACCACTTATTAGGCTTTAGGAAAATTTCTTACTCAGTTTCCTAATGCACTAACCATGTGCCAGGTGTTCTTCTGGGAGATATGAACACCCTTGATCTTCACAATGATCCTAGGAGAGATTTTACTATCCCCATTTTACAGAAGAGGAATCTAAAGCACAAGGAAGTTAAGTAACTCATCTCACAGCTAATACGTGGCAGAGCAGCCAGGATTTGAGTCAGAGAAATGGGCCTGGATTTTATTCATCTAACCACCATGTTGCAAGACCTATCTCCAAAATGAGGAGGGTGTAATTGTCCACAGGGTTATGGGAAACATTCAATCTGCCGAAAATAGTTGGTACACAGTAGGCCCTCCTGACATTTTTGTTTCAGAGAAAGACAAAGAAAGAAAGGACTCAAGCCCACTGCCATTAATCAGTTCTGACTCATAGGATAGAGGACTGCCTCATAGGGTTTCCAACATTGTAATGGGCTTGAGTATGGCAGAATGAGGATGGTGCAGGATTCAGATCTGCTGTTCATAGGGTCACTAGGAGTCATACTCAACTCAAAGGCAACAACAAACAACAACAACAACTATCTTTGTGGAACCAGAATGCCACGTGTTTCTCCCAGTTAGCAGTTGGTAGACTTCTCAGTTAGCAGTTGGGTGCTTAATCACTGAGCCACCAGGGCTCCGTAGTGACAGGATAGAGGGAATATTCTGTGTCTACGTAAGCCCTGGAGAGGAAGAAAAAGACAAAGGTATTTATCATACATCTGGGTTAAAGGCATACATATATGAGGCCATGGCCAGAAATGTTCTGGGTTTCTAGGCAGTCAAGAGCCTCCTCTCCGGGTCCACAGAAGTCATCTGACTGGGTTCCTACAGAGCCACCAACCTTTTGCTTAGCAACCAAGCCCTTACCCATCTCACCATTTAGGGCTTTTCAGAGCAAGGCAGTAGGTACTAAGTTACCCCATGAGTAGCGTAGCCACGAAATTCAGAGTACAACTGCTTACTGGGTGCCCTGGGAAGGTTTCACCGCTGGGAAGAGTTCGTTTCAGTCTCTGGGATAGGGAAGTGGCATGCCCAGAGAAAGAATAATAATTCAGAGACCACTTCTCCTGGAATGTCGAATGCAGAAAAGGACTGACACTTGTGCCTTCCTGCATACCACCACCCTGGGCTTACTAATACTATTTGGCTTCACTCCAATACAAAGCCCACCTCACCTTTCCTGCTCATCTATTGCCAAGGCGCTGACTTAAGACGTACCCTTGCCTCTTATCTTGATGATGTCCTTCCTGGAATGTCCATTGTCTCTCCACTACCAACCCTTGACCTTCACTTTCACCTCCTGGAAAACCAGCCTTGGCATTTTTGTGGCAACTAAGCTGATTAGCTTTGCCTATCTGTTGGTTCCCTAGGTACTCAGGGCATATTTCCACGTGTTAGTTTCCACTGGTTGTTCTCTTACTTGAACAAACACCCTCGAATGTTGAGAGCATGTAGTTGTGTGGTTGCCACATCCAGGATGATTAAAGATTCTACTTAAGTGAAATTTAGGGAGGATTTTGAGTTCTTATTTCTCCAGCCACAAAGCTGGATTCAAACAAACAACATTTGCATAAATTCCCTGGAGTATTAATTCTATTTGCTGATGATGTGCCAGTCCCCGATGTCAGGCATAGGGAACTCTGGTGGCCTAGTGGTAAGGACTCGCACTGACAACTCAGTGTTACAAGGTTTGAATCCACCAGCTGCTCCATAGGAGATGAGCAGCCTCCTCTGAAAATCTGCTGGAGGGTCATCTATGGGTTGACCCTGCCTTGATGATACTCGGCAGCAACAACATACCAGGCATAGAGCACACAATGAACAAGACCGTTTCCGTAATGATGTGAAGCCCTTTACGGAGAAAGGAAGGCACAAGAATGCCTTTCTGATAATAGCCACAATTTGGCACTTTAGAGGTTTCTCTGGTTGTTGGGTTTAAAAAAAAATTTCTTCCTTCTTTCCCCTTAATAATGGATATATAGTGCTTTTCCATTTTCAAAGAATTGTATAGTCCATTTTGTTTAATTTTTCACTACCATACTGTGATGTAGGCATAGATAGCTACATTTTGTAGGTGGACAAACTGATACTGAGAGAGGTCCATTCTCTTGCTTTGGAGCTAGCTTTACCTGGCCACATAGGACTAAGAAGGACCAGGATTCAGACTCACTCTTTCTCCAGGTATTATTAGCACATAGTCTACTGCACAGCTCTGTCTGTTGGAATTACCCTGCCCAGAGGCCTCGTTTCCGTTTAAGTTGGAATAAATGACCTTTATCTTTGTGGTCATCTTCTCAAACCTTTATTAAGCACATAATTGTGTCTGGCTTGGTGTGGATGTAGCATAAAGAGATAGGGAGGGCCCAGCTCCTGCCCTCTGGGGGCCGCTGTCTAAGCCAGAGGCACTGACATGGATAAACCTGTACAGGACATGTAGGCAGCAGAATGAAAACAATAACCTAACGTGAATCGACAGCAAAGTATTTACAAGACTGTGCGAGGGGAAGTGAATTTTAGGGGTGGGACAGAATGAACAACTCCTGCCAAGCTGCTTGGGCAGATCTCCACAACTCCAGACCTCAATTCTCTCTCTCTGTGTGTGTGTGTGTGTGTGTGTGTGTGTGTGTGTGTGTGTGTGCTGTGTAATTTTATGCTGTTCTGCAGGCTGCATAGCAGGGTTGGTTGTAAGGCAAGTAGTTATGGGAGTCCTATATTTAGATAATGATGAGGAAACTTTTAGTCCTCCTCTGTGTAGTGAAGTATATTCTCGTCAAATGTACATCAAGTTTATCTCTTTCCACTGAGCTTTTATGAGATGGAATGAGCACCTGTAATATAAGAGAGAGAAGTACTAAATAGCAACTCTGAAATCAAAGACAGATACATTTCAATCCCAGACATGCTAATATTTTGTCACATTAGCGACACTGAGCAACTTAACCTGACGTCACTGAGCTTCATGGTCTCATGCAGCAGGGAACATTATCTCTACCTTGCAGTATTGTTGAGAGAATTAAGTGAGATTACATGTATAAAGCACTCTGTAACCTGAAGGCTTAATATAGGTTTTGTTAAATTCTTAATTTTGTGTTTTTAATAGGTAATACACATAGTCCAAAAACTCAAAAAAGTATAAAAGAGGTAAACAGTGAACATAAATCTCTCTCTTATCTTTGTCTTCCAGCTATTGTTTCTCTTCCCGGTACGTATTTTGGTCCTCACTAAATCTTTGAGCCTAGACAGGACAAGGTTTATGATCTTTGGTTTTCTGGTGTGGAAATTGTTTCCCTGAAGGATTAAGCAGTTTGCCTAAGGTCACCCCGCCACCAGCAGTCCTTACTGCATTGATTATGGCTCATGACGAATCCGTGTGTGCCAGGATAGAAATGGGGTCTACGTGGTTTTTAGTGGCTGATTTTTCCCTAGGTAGATTTCCAGGCCTTTCTTCTGGGTAGAAACTTCTGAGTAGCAGCTATGCACATTCATTGTTTGGACCACTCATAAGTCTAGGACCTAGCCTCTATTGCCTTCTACATAGCGCTCCAGTTTGTATTATTCCATGTTTCACACTCGAAGGTGTGGTCAAAAATGGACCTCGAGTGGCTGAATCTCATCCACAGGCTTGGAAAGTGCTCCTCCTGGTTGGTTAAAGCTGTCTATTCATGCATCCTGGGAACTCTGGTGGCCTAGTGGATAAGAAGTTGCATTGATAACACAAAGGCCAGAGGTTCAAGTCCACTAGCTGCTCTAAGGAAGTAAGATGAATAATCTCCTGTGCAATTTACCGCCTCTGAAAACCTGTGTTAGGATGAGCTGTGAGTCACTTCCCACCTGATGGCAATGACAGAGGAAGAGAGAGAGCGAGCCATGCACCCACTCTCAGGATTGGGCATCCAGAATCAAGGTCCCCAGATCTAGGTGCAAGCACTGCCTTCTGCTGTTGGTGTATTGAATATATCATCATCAAGTCACAGTTCTGTCTGCTTATTCCAGTCTAAAGTGAGCAACAGGCCCGTTATGAAGACATGTCTCATTAAGACATCTGTAAGATGGAGCCAGCAAACAGCCGGGTAGAGTGGAGCCTGCTGCCTGGAAATGCATTGCCTTCCCTTCCCCCATTCATTAATGATTATGGGAGGTTTTATTCTCCCCAACAAAAGTGTTAATTAGACATCATTCTGAACAGGGATATTACACAAATGAATTAAACTCAAACCAATCAACAAGCCAGCTCTGTGCTTCATGTCCCCTGAACGAGAAGGGAATTGAAGGCAGTAATGGAAAACAAACGGTAGGATGTCTTCCTTAATATAGTATAATAATTATGAAGGCTCCTTTTGGTTCTAGCAACACTTCTTCAAGACAGATACCTTTGTCTTTCCACCTCCTCTGCCATCTAATTCCTCTCCCTCTCATACACGCACATACACACACACATCCCCCATCCACACATATGCACACTCCTGTCCACGAGGCTTGGAGACTTGGGATTCTAATCTTGTTACTGAAACTTGGAAAGAGACAAGTCTGCACTACCCAGTGGTATTGCTTGGGTATCCTGGTCTTTATTCAGGAGGTAGGGTAGGGGTAGAAAAAGACTCTCTAATCAAAAGGCCTAAATTCTAATTTTCACCCTTTCATCAATCACTTCTTTTGTTTTTAAAGTGAGTCAGTTAAAACTTGTTAGAGTCGTAAGTTTCCGCATCAGAAAATAAGGTGCATGACACTTGACACCAACATGAGCAAACAGTTGTATTGTCAACTGCCATCCCGTCAGGCACTGACTCATGAAGACCCCATGCAGAAGAGGATCTGACCATGCGCTTCCTGTGGTTTTCATTGGCAGATTTTCAGCAGTAGATCTCCATAATGTTCCTCCCAGACTGTTCAACATCATAGGAACATGCAATCCTCATTAGCTCAGGCACCCTGCTTGGAAGGTGAAAATTCTACCACAAAGTGGCCACTCTATCAGACATGTCACCATTGCCCCCATGTGTGTCAGAATAGAATTGTACTACAAAGAATAGCTAACATTTCTTGTTAGCAGTAGATTGCCAGGCCTTTCTTTCTAGGTACTTAGAGTTAGCATATCGACCACTTGGACCACCTAGGAACTTAATATGGATCTGTTGAGTTTGAATGACTGGTTCACTTCTAGAAACAATTTGCAGCCTGGTAGTAGATTCTGGGTACTGGTAGCCCTCAATGGGCACAGTGGAACGAACCGGGGTGGGGGGAGCATTTTAGTCCTCATTTTTGAGAGCTCATTGGAGAGAGGTTATACAAGCTTAGGATTTTTTTTTAAAAAAATGCACATGAGAACAAGATTTGGCAGAAGTAGATATTAAACATTTAGTGTGTGATGGGAGCTGGGGGATTGGGGTCGGAAAGGGGAGGTGATGGAGCAGAATTGAGAAGTCAGGGGCAGGGATTATTTCTTGCTTTGGGAAAGAAGCTGCCTGCACTGATGCCCGGGGATGCAGGCAAGGTTGAGGTGCAGAATGGGTCAGCCTGGCGGAGGCAGGAAGTGCAAGCCTGCAAGCATAAGGGTGGTGTAACCAGCAGTGTCTGCACGCCCTGTGGATACCACTGGCTTCTCCTGCCGATTCAGTACCTTCCACATAAGAGATACTCAAATGACTGTGCAAAGTTGCAGTGGACTATTAGGGGATTAAGGGCCCCTTCACATTGTCTCAGGGATTAGAAGAAGCCAGAAGGTATTCAACAGCAGAGTTTAAGTTCTTTTCCTTAAAAATGGGATACAGAAGTTGAGAGTGGAAAAGAAGACCTAGTAAGTGTGACAAGACCTAAACGTTGAATATTTCCTCCTTGAATTACAGCCTTTAGTCTGAATTTCACTTCCACATAAAACAAAATCTTCACAGCTGAACCAATAAGCAAAATTATGATAAACAGAAAGAAGATTGGCATTGTGAACGCTTTCATTTTACTTGGGTCTTACAATCAATGGTTGTGAAAGCAGCTGTCAGGAATTTATACTACGTAGTACATTGAACATCTGCTGGAAAAGTTCTCTTTAAAGTAATGAAGAGTAAGGATGTAACTTTGAGGACTGAGGTGCACCTTACCCAAGCCCGGGTACAGTCCTTTCATATACATAGGAAAGTTGGACAATGAAAATGGAAGACTAAAGACAACTGATACCTTTGAATCATGGTATAAGTGAAGAACACTGATCTGGTGGTGCAGTCAGTAAGGAGCTGTTCGGCCAACCCAAGGGTGGCACTTCCCTGGCATTTCGAATCCAGCAGTGGCTCCATGAAAGAAAGATGGACAGTCTCCTCCTGTGCAGTTTATAGTCTTAAAAACCCACTTGAGGGTCAGCTGAGTCTGTTCTGATTTGACAGCAAGGAGTTTTTGAGCCAGAAGAACAAACAATTCTATCTTGAGTGAAGTTGACAGAATCTTCCTTAAAAGTGAGAATGGTGGCACTTTAAGGCAGTTCTGGTGGCCTAATGACAAGAAGCTGCACTGCTATCCCAAAGGCACACGGTTCAAATCTGCTAGATGCTCTGCTGGAGAAGGAGGGGCAATCTCCTCCTGTACCAGCGAGATCCACTTTGATGGTACACACTAAAAAAATAATAAAATGAAATTTAAATTTTTTTTTTAAGTGAGAATGGTGGCACTTTGCTTCACATACTTTGGTAAGGTTCTCAGAAGGGATCAGTCCCTGGAGAAGGACATCATGCTTGTTAAAGAAGTTGTTGAGTGCTATCGAATTAGAACCCAATGATAGCTGACCCTAGTGGGCTTTCAGAGGTAGTTAATTGCACTGGAAGAGATTGTTCATCCTTATTCCACTGGTAAAGAAGCAGCTCAAGGGGGGAAAAAAAGAAAAAGGAGGGAGACCCTAAATGAGTTAGGCTGACACAGTGGCTGTAACAGTGGGCTCAAACATAGCAATGGTTATGGACTGCACAGTGTTCCATTCTGTTACACTGGGTCTCTGTGAGGCAGAACTGACTTGACGGCACTTAACATCAGCAACAGCTTCAGATCACTCTGACTGACGAACTGGAAACCTCACTACCATCACCAAAGCTCCCATTCACCATGTAAATTAGTGGTCCTTGAATCAGTTCCAACTTGTGGCAACCTCAAATGTGTCAGAGTAGCCCTGTGCTCCACAGGGTTTCACATGGCTGATTGCTCAGAAACGCATCGCCTAGCCTTCCTTCTAGGAAATCTTTCTGTAGGTTTAGTCATCTGCACCACCCAGGACTCCCTTCACTCTGTGGTCATCTCTCAATTTCTTTGCAAATTATTTCTGGATAGGGGTGGAGGATACTGGCTCCATTTGAGAGGATCCTCAGCACTTACTTGCTCCTGTGACTCCACTTTACAGGAACTTCACAGCTTTCCACGGGTAGCTGAATTCCCTCAAACTGAATACCTCACAGTTCTAGGGCGGACGGTGAGCTTTGCAGTGCCACTCCTCCCCAGGACCTCCTGTCCCTTGCTGTGCAGCTCATTTAATTGCTCATGTCCACCACCACTCTCGATCAGGAAGGTGTTTGATTCTGTCTCAGTATCTAACTGCTGCAGAATGAGTCCACTTTCTCATTTAGCCCTTGGCAAATGGTCATTCGGCACCATGGCACTAATACTTCAGAAATAGGATGTGAAGATTCTTCATCCTTCTCTTTGATTTTAGGGGCCTCCGTGTCCCATAGATTTCCCTTTCCAAACCTCCATTCTAAGTCCTTGTTATTTCTCATATCTTTGAAATTAATGCTGTATAGTATCTTAAGCAATGTCAATATTTTTTGTTGTTTTATACTCTCAGGTCAATTCTAAAGCACAGCTAGCCTGTAGGGCAGAGTGGAATGACCGGTCCATAGGGTGTCCAAAGCCGTCATCTTTACGGAAGCAGACTGTCAAATTGTTTTCCCTTAATAAGACCAGTGGATTCAAACCTCTAATGTTTTGGTTAGCAACCAAATGCTTACCTACAGTATTACCAGGGCTTCTTTATTTCAGAATAGGAAGGTGGTTGTTATTAGATACCACAAGTCAAGTATGACTCAAAGTGACCCTATAAACAACAGCTCAGAACTCTGCCTTATCCTGTGCCATCCTCATCCTCTCTGACACACTCATACCCATTACTGCAGTCACTATGTCAATCCATCTTGTTGAGGGTCTTCCTCTCCTTTGCTGACTCTCCACCTTCCCAAGAATGATGTCCCCCCTTAATAGGAATAGCCTCTTTTAACAACATGCCCAAAGTATGTGAGATGAAGCTTTGTTATCTTTGCCTCCAAGGAATACTCTAGCTGTGTTTTCTCCAAGACATATCACTTCTTTTGACAATCCATGGGAAATCCAGTACTCTTCTTCAACAACACAGCTCAAAGGTATCAATCTTTCTTCTGACATCCTTACTCATTGCCAGCTCTCAGATGCATAGCAAGTGATTGAGAAGACCATGGCCTGGATCAGGCACAGCTTAGTCTTTAAACTGACTTCATTGCTCCTCAGTAATTTGGAGAAGTATCTGACTGTACACTTCCTAATGCAGTATGTCTTCTGATCTCCTCATACCTGGAGAGTTAATTGTGGATCCAAGAAAGATGAAGTCAATGACGATTTGATGTGGAGCCAAGTAAGATAAAGGAAATGACAATTCCAATCTTTTCTCCATCTACCATGATGTTGCCTATCTGTCCAGTGATGAGAATTTTTGTTCTCTTGATGTTGAGATGCAATCCCTATTAAAGGCTGTATTCTTTGATCTTCTTCTGCAAGAGCTTCAAGTTCCCCTCATTTTCAGCAAGGAAGGTTGTACAGGTCTTTGATGAGTCTCCCTCAGATCCTGATGCCACATTCTTCACAGAGTCCAACTCCTTGAATGATTTGCTCAGCACACAGTTTGAGAAGGGGTTACTGTCTAATCACACTTGTCCTTGAATTGTTGTTTGGCACCATGTTTACATGTACATTTAACCACAGGCACTTGTTATGTTTCTCTTTTGTTGTGATTCAGTGAAAAGACAGTATGTACTTTGAGTCAGAAGACATGGGTTCTAGTTTGCACTCTCGTCTTACTAACTCTTAAGACCTCAAGAACGTCATTGAACCTAGCAAAGATTCCATTTCTTAGGACTGATTGTTGTGCCTTAAAAAATGAATATGAAAGTGCTTTATGAAAAGCAGTTTATCAGATGTTGTTGTTATTTGCTGTTGGGACAGCTTCAGACTCATAGCAACCCCATGCATTATCAAAGGAAACACTGCTCCAGCGCCATCCCCATGCGGAGTTGTAGATAGGACCTTTGTAGTCCATTGGGTTTTCACTGGCTGAGTTTTGGAACTAGATCTCATGGCCAATCTTCCTAGTCTGTTTCAGTCTGGAAACTGCTGAGATCAATTTGACATCATAGCGGCCCACACAAAGCCTCCACTGGTGGTGACTGTGCGGGATGTACATTGGTCTCCTGCCCGGAGGGCGAGAATTTTACCATTGAACCATTAACGCCTCTCCTTCATCAAATACAAAGGATTATTATTTCTTGCTACTCCTGTATTAAGCCTGTTGTCAGCTACTCAATCAGGAAGGGCTGAGCAGCAAGAGGCTGTGTGTGAGTGATCCACAAATTAGGTAGCTAGGAGAGACGTATTTTTGGATATGTATTACTACCTAGTTATTATTACTAATTACACATTTGTTTCTTGTCCCACTAGAAAGAAAATGAGTATTAATTTTTCAGTGAGGAAATTGATGCATGCTGAAGAAAGTCAACATTTAATTTCTTTCTACCCTCCATTTTCTTCCTAAACAAAACAAACCCAGCCAATCAATATCGCACTGATTGTGTGTGTGTGTGTGTGTGTGCGCACGCGTGCATTTCTTTTTGCCTTTGTTTTGCTTCCCACTCCTGCTTTTTCTTCCACCTCTTTGAGTATACATCATATCTTGGATCCGGGAGCTGAAGAAGGAGTTGGTGGAAGGCAATTCCCTCTGCCTCCTGGGCTAGCTAGCTAGTCAGGAGCTTTCCTGGACTCTTTTAAGGGATCAGTTACTTACCATCCGTCAGGTTCTTTTTTTCTTTTGGAAGAAAACCTGTTTAGAACAGCTCCCTCGGGACTGGGGCCCTGGGCAGTGAGTATTGAGGAGAAGGGAGTCTAGATGCTGTGTCACTGGTGTACAGTTAGAGCTCACGGATGCTGGCAGCAAGGACTGCAGAGAGCTCTGCGTCCCCCACCCATCAGGAGGCTGTCGGGAGGGAGACAGGAAGACTTGGCCTGCACACTAGGAGAGCTGAACCAGAGGAAGGAGGGAAATCAAGGGGAAGAGAATGAATATATAATGAATGCCTCCTCGGCACTAGATCTCCTCTGTGAGATATTCTACTTAATGTTGACCCACTTAATTTCATTCTCCTGGAGCCCTGTTAAATAAGAATTGCTAGCCCCATTTTATGGATGAGGTGTTGAGACCCAGAGGAGTGAAGGCACATCTGGACTGTTATGCACACCTGCGCGACTCAGAGCATCCAGCTCTCTTTTTACCAGTCCAACAGGCATCTGGAGCCTGCTCAGAATCTCAGGGGACCACGCTAATGAAGACCACAGGTCATGTTCCGACTTGTTTTTGTTGTTACTATCTACGTTTGAGTGGAAACTGACCCACAGCTGACCCTCCAGTGTGTTTACAGAGGCAGTAAATCACACTGGACGGAAAAGCTCTTCTTTCTCTCCTGGAGCAATTGATGGATTTGAACTGTGTGCCTTTAAGCCGACAGCACCGCTCCTTACTGCTAAACCAAATGGGGTTAAACAAACAGAAAAACCAAACAAGCCTGTTGCCGTCTAGCTGGGTCTGATTTATGATGCCTCCAGGTATCACAGAGATCAGCTATGCTCTGTTGAGTTTCAAAGGCTGTGTCCTCTGGGGCAGAGAGGAGCAACAGACTTCAGAGGCATCTCTGAACAATCAGCCAAACAAAACTCACTGCCACAAAGTGGCGACTCATGGCAGTCCTCCATCTGGCTTCTGAATCCCTAAATATTTACTGGAGGAGACTGTCCATTTTTCTCCTGCAGAGTGGCTGGTGGGTTTGAACTACCGACCTTTCCATTGGCAGCACGACACATAAAGTACCACGCCACCAAAATTCCCTAGGGCTTCTCTAGACTGGTTCTAACCACTAACCTTTCAGTTAGTAGTGACTGCTTAACCATTTTGCACCACCAAGAAGTCCTTAGATGAAGACTCTGACTAAATATCCTGTAGTAGAATAAATAGGCATTCGCGTGATTTTTAGCCACAGTCTAAAAGCAGTCAAAAGTTCTGGTGGCCTAGGAGCAAGAAACTGCTCTGCAATCCCCAAAGCACATGGTTCGAGGCCACCAGTTTGACCCTCCATGTGAGAAGGATGGGCAATCTCCTCCTGTGCAATTAATCGCCTCTGAAAACCCACTGAAGGGCCAGTTTGGACTTGATAGTATATAACAACAATAACAACAGCGATATCCTCATAATATTGATGTCAATCATTTTGGAAGATCCTTTTTTGTCTTATATTTTACCACCTCAAAATCCTAGAAATCTACAGAGCCTGATAGAACTACTCAAAGCCAAATTGATAGGGCATTTCTGGGGGGTAGAGGTAGACACTGACAGTCACTCGTCTGTCCTTCACAAATGCAGAGGTCAGGATGTGGAGACATACTTCCCTAAATCAACAATCAAAGCCAAAAGATACTTGGCTACTGGGGATAGTCCAAGAGCGTTGTGGTTGGTTGGTTTGTTTTTATATACAAGGGACCTTGGGTTTGACATTGCAAAAAGCTTGGGGCATTGCTCACGTAAACTTTAGTGCAAATGGCGCCCCCTGGAGCACAGAACCATATGGAAGTTCAAACTTGATATTGACTCATTTATTTAGTCATTTTTATAATAGCTTTATTTTCTAGTTGTACTATGTTCGTGTGAACACTGTGGTGAACGTGTTGTCCTGAACATACACACGTGCCTGAGGTGCTTGGGCCACTAGTGGGCAGTTTAGGAGTCTTTGGGAATTATGCTAGGATTAAAAAAATGTGTGGCTTCTTTGCATACTAAAGCATGATAGGACCTGACTGATGCTCAGGTATCCTGAAGATATCGACCTATGCCTAGCTAATTTGTATTTACAAATGATAAAAGAACACAGCACAGGCTGCATGAAGGAGATAGCTTGATGTAGGAGCCGGTGTGGCATTGGCTGGCTCTCTGGAGCTGGTCTCCTCAACTCCAAAGTGAAAGACTGGGCTGGATAATAGCTAGGACCTCCTGATGCAGTTCATATACTTGGCATAAGACGAAGGTAGAAAGAGAGGGAATTTGGTGTTGAAGAAGCAAGAATGTAGGAGAGTAGAAGTGCAGGCAGGCAGACAGGCAGGCATGAGGATGCTGGAAGTTAAAGCTAGGATGACCAGCAAGCTGGGCTGAGGGCCTTTGATGTGCTTCGTCTACAATGTACCTACAATTTGGTGGGTCTACAGCAAACTGCAGTGAGCCTTGGACGTTGATGGCATCTAGGCCCTTGATAGGGAGCCCAAAGGCCTCATGGTAATGAATTGTGCTGTCAACCCACAGGCATGTAATTCGAATGCCAGCTGTTTTGTAGAATAAATATGGGTTATCAACTCCTGTGTGATTTGTTGTTGTTGTTATTGTTAGGTGCCGTTGAGTCAAATACAAGTCATGGCGACACTATAAACAACAGACCAGAGTCCTGACCTATCCTGTGCCATCCTCATCCTCTCTGACACACTTGAGTCCACTGCTTCACACATCGTGTCAGTCCATATCATTAAAGGGTCTTCTCTTTTGTTGGCCTTCCACTTTTCCAAGAATGATATGCTTTTCCAAGGAATAGTATCTCCTAACAATATGTCCAAAGTACAAGAGATGGAGCTTTGCACTCCTTGCCTGTAAAGGAGCACTCCGGCAGAATTTTTTCCAAAATGTTTTGGGGATATTCAGTACTCTGAGAACCCACTGGAGGGTCAGCAATGAGTTGATTCTGACTCCACAGTGCACCACCGCCACAACAACAACAGACCCTTGACAGTCTAAGCTCTTCCCAGAGGGCCTCTTGTCTTAGGCCTTCTCACAGTAGAAATACAAAGGGTATCTTACAACCCACAGTGCCAGGTAGCAGCAATTTCAAATTCCAGTGCTGCCCGTGATCAACTTTGGACCTTGGCCAGGTCACTTCTTCCTTTTGTTGTTGTTATTGTTGGGTGCTGTTGACTCCGCCTCATAGAAACTGCATGTGCAGAACAAAACCCTGCTTGATCATACCCCATCTTCTCAAAGTCTTTTAAGCATAAGCCCATTCTTGCAGTCAGTCTGCCAATTCATCTCATGGAGGGTCGTTCTGTTCTCTCTTTTGTTTGACCTTCCACCTTCCCAAGAATGATGCCTCTTTCCCAGGACTAGCCCCTCTTGATAAAATGCCCCAAATATGTGAGGGGAAGTTTCACCATCTTTGCTTCTTAGAGGTACTCTGCCTGCACTTTCCTCAAGGCAGGTTTTTTTGTGTCTTTGGCAGACCATGATGTAGCCAATATTCTTCATCAACACCACCGTTCAAAGGCATGAATCTTTCTTTGTTTTTTTTCCATATTCATTGTGTAACTTTCACATATTTATGAAGCTACGACAGCCGCCAGACCCCGCAGACCCCCCCATCTTCCCAGGTAATCGGAGACGCCAGAAGCACGTGACATCCTTTCCGGCCCTCGGGCCAAGAAAAACCTATCTACACAGCCATTCTACAGGATGCATCACCTTTGACCGATAAATATTGCGACTAAACTTCAGAGACACTGATCCCAACATAAGGAACTACCATCAGCTGATGTGTTTGAAATCACAGAA
>NW_006399918.1:1469459-1482729 GCF_000299155.1 Elephantulus edwardii
GCCCTCTATGAGGTGGATTGATTCAGTGACTGGGATAATTGGGATGGGAGTGTCAGAGACAGTGTGATTGGCACAGGACAGAGCGGAGTTTAGGGCTTTTGTACGTAGGGTCGCTATGAGTCGCAGGCGACTCGACGGCACATAACAACAACAACAACTGAAAACACTGTGATTTGGGTCAGGTGCACCTTAGTATATAAAGTGACATCGTTGTTCTTTAGCACTTTAAAGTGATTTTAACTTCCATTTCTCCATATGTTAAAAAGGTCCATCATATTTACTTCTCAGGGAGTTGTGAGCAATAAGTTCATCAGTGTCAATGTCTATAAAGAGGTTAGCAGTGTATCTGGTATATGGAAGTGTTTAGAAAGAAAAAAAAGATGTCATTAAGTCGATTCAACCCATTGTGACCCCATGTGTGTCAGAGTAGAACTGTGCTCCATAATAGATTGCCAGACCTTTCTTCTGAGGCAACTCTAGGTGGACTCCAACATACAGCATTTCACTTAAGAATCAAGTGTTTGAACCATTTGTACCATGCAGGAGGAAGCTCTGGTAGCCTGATGGTTAGGAGCTGTGCTGCCATTCCAAAGGCATGCAGTTCGAATCTACCAGCTCCTCTGTGGGAGGTAGAGAATGCAATTCTGACCTAATAGTACACAATAACAACTATGCAGGAAGTCCAAGTGTTTCACAAATTATTATTTTAATTGTTGTTACCTATCAAGGCCCTTCTCTCTTAACTAAACTCTCTTCACAACTGGGTCCCTCCAGGAAGCATTTTCTGATTAAGCTCACAGGACTTCAGCCACCTGTGTACATTGAACGTGGGCTCTTATGGCCTCACTGTACGGTTCGTGAGTAGCTGCTGGCTTTGTTGTCCTGAGCATCCTAGGAACATGGTCTCTAAGGCAGAGGCCTCACTCCTAATCTCCGTGATCTTTGCTTGGGGCCTTGAACAGATTTCTGTCCATGGGTACTTGGGCACTGAGCTGAGCCCTGGGATTTGACACTCCGTGACATACCCATTTCCTCCTCAAGAAAGAGTAAGGGTTAGGTATCTAAGTAAGATGAAAATAAACAAAAAATTGGAAAGTCAAAATCACCTAGAAACAACAGCGCAGATGTTTTTGTGTAGGGAGGTGGTCAGGGGAAGGATAGACTCTGCACTGCAGTTTGGCGCTTTCTCAAAAAGCTGAACATAGAAATTCCATATGACCCAGCTATTCAACTACTTGGAATGTACCCTGAGAATATGAGAACCAAGACACAAACTGAGATTTGCTCACCAGTGTTCATAGAAGTGTTATTCACCATTGCAAGAACATGGAAACAACCTGAATGTCCAACCACAAACGAATGGATTGAGAAATTATGGTACATTCACACAATGGAATACTATGCAGCACGCAGGAGCAATAACTTTGTAAATTATTACTTAACATGGGAGGGCCTGGAGAGCATTATGCTGAGTGAACTAATTCAGTTCCACAAGGATAAATATTGTATAAAACCATTATTGTAGAAGGAGTATAAGGATCTAGGAGTGGCGGGAGAGGCTGGAAGCAGAGGGAAGAGGACATGCAGGGGAAGGGGGGTTAATCATTGGGTTATACAGTTTGATGGGGGAGTGTTAGGGAATTTGAAAGAATTTGTTAAAATTTGTATTCGAATTAACTAATAATAATGAACTAATTAGTTTAAAAAGAAACTAATGGAAATAAATAAATAATTTTTTTTTTAGAAAGGAAAGAGTTCCAGGTTCTGTCTCAGCTGGACAAGTGGTAGGACCAGCATGCCACCTGCTCAGTGATTCTGGTTGATTTAGAGCCTGGCTTTGTGCCACAGATCTTCCTGGGAACTCTGTTTGGGCTGGTAGGGGTGGGAGGAGCCCAGCATTTCTACCTCAGGCAGGTGATATTCTTGAGCAATCGAGGTTTGTGTGGTGACCTCCTATCTCCCCACATGTGATCTGAGTTCTGTGTATCTGGCCATTGAGTCATGAATACGTTGCCGCACACTTTTTAAATTGACAACCGTGCTTAGAAACACATTTACCGTCGTTTGTAGCAACGTGTTAACTCAACAAATAATTACTGTTTGAGTCACTACTATATGCTAGAGAGGGAAGTGGTGGATCAGTGGTAGCATTTTCCTGTTTCATCCTGGAGACCCCAGTTTGATTCCTAGTCCTTGCACATCGTGCACAGTCACTATCTCTGTCAGTGGAAGTTTGCATATTACTATGGTGCTAGATAGGGAGCTCTGGTGGCCTAGTGGTAAGAAGCTGCACTGCAATCCCTAAGGCACACTGTTCAAATCCAGCAGCTGCTCTGCGGGAGAAAAATGGGCAGTCTCTTCAGATGTGATTAAGTGGCTCTGAAAACTTGCTGGAGGGTCAGCTGTGGGCCACTTCTGACTTTATGGCACACAACAACAACAACAGTGGTGCCAGGTAGGCCTTAGTGGAGGTTCTAGACTAAAATTGACTAAGAAGAAAGACCTAGGTATCTACTTTTGAAAATCAGCTAATGAAAACCCTATATCGATCACCACCATCTGATCCTTTTGTTAAGTCAGGGGCTGACTGGACAACAGCTAATATGCCAGGCATTGTTCTAAACCCTGATCCAGCAGCAATTGAGGTAGACCATGAGGTTCTGCTCTTGTGTATTTTGGGGACAGATTCGGCAGTGGGGAGAGAGGTAGAGGAGAGTGAGTAATCAAAACACAAACTATCAACTAGTATAAGTGCTATGTTCAAAATAAAATGAGATGAGATATGAAAGACTGACATCTTCTAGTTTCTCATCTTTAAAAACAATTCCTTCCTCTTTGAAGGAACGATTCTTGGCCTATAGTAGGGAAAACCAATTGTTCCTAGTCCTTAGAGATCTCATGAACTGAAGACTGATTGCAAATGGACCTCCCCAGGGCCTGAGGATAAGTAACATGTCCTGTTACTTGGAAGAAGCAGGGGATTTGCTCATTAAAATACAAGCACCATGAGAGACTGTTTTATTTGCTGCTATATCTTCCAAATCCACACTAAATGGTATAAAGTAAGTCCTCTGTATGTAATGATCAGCTGCAGAGAGCGGAGCTAGGATTAATAGGAGTGGGCATGAGAGAGCGACAGAGATCCATCAGCTATAAACCAAAATCTGATCTAACCAGTTGCCATGGAGTCAACTCTAACAACAATGCCATGTGTGCAGAGTAGAAAGCCCCTCACAGGGTTTTCAAGGCTGTGACCCTTGGGAGGCAAGTCACCAGGTCGCCCTTCTCTGGCACCTCCAAGTAGGCTAGAACCACCAACCTTTTGTTTACTAGGCAAGCACCTCACTGTTTGTGCCACCTATTGTTGTTGTTATGTGCCATTGAGTCGCTTGCGACTCATAGCGACCCTATGTACAAGAGCTCTAAATGCTGTTCTATCCTGTGCCAACCTCGCCATCTCAGACACTCATTCCCACCACCCTAGTCACAGAATCAATCCATCTCATCGAGGGTCTTCCTCTCCTGCGCCATCCCTCCGCTCTCCCAAACATGATGTCCCTCTTTGCAACATGTCCAAAGTATGTCAGATGAAGCTTCAGAATCTTTGCCTCCAAGGAACATTCCACTGCAACCTCTCCAGGACAAACCTGCTTGTTCTAGCAGTCCAAGGTATATTCAATACCTCCAGCACCACAGCTGAAAGGCATCAATTCTCTTTCTATCAACCCTATTCACTGTCCAACTCTCTGTTGCATAGCAAGTAACTGCAAAGACTACAGCCTAGATCAGGCGCACGTTAGTCTCCAGCCTGATGTCATTGTTCTTCAGTACTCTTGAGAGGTCCCTCACAGCTGACTTTCCCAGTGCAATTCGTCTCTTGATTTCCTGGCTGCTGTTACCAAGAGCGTAGACTTGGAACCAAGTAAACTAAAACTGTTAACTATCTCAATCTCTTCACCATCCATACTGATGCTGCCAATTGGCCCAGTGTGAGAATCTTTGTTTTCTTGATGTTGAGCCTCATTCCATACTGAAGGCTGCAAGCGCTTCAGGTCCTCCTCAGTTTCAGCAAGCAGAGTTGTGTCATCTGCATTCTAAACTATAAAGAAGGACTTTTCACAGCCAGAGCTGTCCAACAAATAGAAAGAGCTGTTTCCAAAGGCATAAGCTCTGCAGCCCACATGCTGGGTACGCTGGGCCGAGGCCTTGTCATTGAGGAGAAGGGGGGACAAGGTAACCTCCACTGCACCTTCCAACACTGGGGCTCTGCCATTGTGTCACCACCTCTCCCCAGGCCCGGTCTGCTTGGTCTTGCATCATAAATGCCTGGACTTTGCTGACAATGCCTGTGCCTTGCTTTCAATAGAACTGTCCATGAAGAGGAGCCCTGACTGCTCAGCAGTAAAACGGAAAAATCACTGGGAAATATACTTCTCTTCCCTGACCCTGCAGCTCTGCACACGCTTTATTTTATTTTATTTTTTTTCTGTATCAAATTGCCAACAGTAAAATTGCTGGATGCACGACATATGCTGTTTGCTTCCTTTATGGCCCCTCATTCCCACCAGTTGGCCAGTGGAGAAAACAATTAGCGGTGTTGGCCCGAGATGCAGACTGGAGGACATGAGAGCAGCAAAGGCCAGCAGGATGTGGGAGCCAGGCACGCTGGGGTGAGGAGGCCAGGATGAGTGTGTGCTCACATCTCTGCCACATGCCTAGACCTCCCCCCTCACTTTGTGCCCTACACCAATTTGTCATGCTGATTTTTTTTTCTTTACTCACTCAATGTTCCCGAGCCCACTGTCTTGGGGAGACCTCTCCTGCCTAAGCACGGTTGTCCCTCTTTCCTCCCCCCACCCCCAGGTCTCCTGTGGCCTCTGATGTAAATACAGCCTGGTCATGCACTGATTTTCTATTTCTGGGCTTTCTTTCAACATGGCCTAGATGTTGCTACCTGTGTTAGTGTGTCTGTCTCAGAGGGAGCTCCCAGAAGGCAGGGATGTGTCTGTCTTGTTCTTTATAGGGAGTTGTGCTGTCACCACTGGGTGCTGTTGTTATGTGTTTGGGTTTGTTTTGATGTGTTTGGCTTTTTGTTTTTTGGCAACCATGCCATCTCCTTGAGGTCTGTTGATTTGCTTATGAAGCAGAGCTCCAAAGAGTGGAGACAGTTGATGCACAAGGGGTTCTTCTGCTGAGAGTCTGAGACTGGGTCTCCCTGGGGTTTCTTTCCCTCTGGACAATTCCTCCATTATTGCTCATGCCTCAAGAGGTGATGTAACCCTCAGTTAGTTCATTCATTCATTCATTCACTCAACTGCATTTATTGTGGAACTTGTGTGTGCCAATTCCTGGGCTAGGTTTCAAGGACATAGCTCTAAGTACAAAGTATCCGATCCTCTAAGAGTATGCCTAATAGGGAAAACAGGTATGTGGTACAATAAATGTGTAAAGCATAACAGAGCTAAGAAGGTGAGGAGGTGCAGGAGAAAGAAGAGTGGTGTTCAGACAGACCCTGGTTCTGGATTCCAGTTTTTACTAGTTTTACCATTTGTTTGAGGCTATATTTACCAGTTAGACTAGACGGCACAAGATAACGACAATGAGGTTGCCAGCAAAGGAGCCCTGGTAGCATAGTGTATAGCATGGTAGCACCAGCTGCTAGCTAAAACACTATTGCTGTTAGTGGTTCTTGGCCATTGAGTGGAACTAACTCATAGCGGACCATCCAGGGGGGTTTCAGAGGCTGTAAATCACATGGCAGGATTAGATAGCTAGAGCAGCTGGTGGATACATAGTGCACGCCTTGGGGTTGACACTGCAGCTCCTTATCACAAGGCCACCAGAGCTCCAACTAAAAGGTGGTGGTGGTGGTGGTGGTGGTGGTGGTGGTCGCTGTTGTTGTTGTTGTTGTTATGTACCATCGAGTTGGAGCCAACTCACAGCCCACCTCCCAGCAGGCTTTCTGAGTCAGTCTGATTTCCTCACAGAAACGCTAGTGGATTCGAACCAGGTGCTTTTGGGATGGTAGAACTGCGCCTTACTACTAGGACACCAGACCCCTTACCTAACAGGAAGGTAGTTTAAATCCGCCAGCCACTCCATGGAAGACAGACAGACAGTCTCCTCCTTACAGCTCTGGAAACCTGATGGACAGCCACTGTGAGTCAGACTCACTGACAGCAGTGATGTGGTTTTATTTGAATTACCATCAAGTCACTTCTGGCTCATGGCAACCATGTGTTGCAGAGTGGAAGTGCTTTTCATAGGAGATCATCAGGTCTTTCTTCCAAGGTGCCAGGTGGGGATGGGAAGAAGGTTTGAACCACCAACCTTTTGCTTAGCAGTCAAGGACTTAACTGTGTGCACCAGGCAGGGACTCCTTGAGCCCATATTTAATGGCATAATCATGTCTATCTAAGATTGCTGCAAGGGAGAATTAAATTAGTTAAGACACTAGTCAGCACTCTATAAATATGAATTCTCTCCTCTACCTTATCTGGAAGAATATGAAAGAAGTGACTCACCTTGCCTGGGGAAATTAGGAAAGCTTCATAATGAAGCTGGGTTTCTAGCTTGACCTTAAAGCATGGAGAGAAGGGAAAGAATAGTCCAGAAAATGGGAATAGCATTCCTATAACTCCAGAGAGTATACTATGGAGTCAATTCTGATTCCGACACGTGATGACCCCATGCGTTTCACAGTGGAACTATGCTCCGCAGCGTTTTCAGTGGCTATAATCTTATGGAAGTAGATCTTCAGGCACTGCTGGATGGATTCAAGCCATCAACCTTTAGGGGAGTGGCCTAGCACAAACCATTTTCAGCACTGAAAGGCCCAGCTTATTCAGAGACATCAGGCTGAAGAGTGTGCTGTAAGGTGGGTAAGCAGGGGGTAAGGTAGCAAGGAAGTCAGGGACTTTAAGGGCCCAGCTAAAGAGTTTGAATTTTATTGTAAACAACAGGGTCATAATGGAGATTTTAAAGCAGTAAGTGCTGTGAATTCATTTTGTGTTTTAGGATAATAACCCTGGGAGGCAGTGTAGAAGGGGGAGTAGATCCGGAGAGAGACAGCAGGTGGGGAGGAGTAGAGCAGGAAGAGACTACAGGCAGCCATTCAACAAATGTTTATTGAACAGCTATTATGTGCCAGACACTCTACTGAGTGCTGGGGATACAAAGATGAATGAAATGGGACCCCTGGGGAAGACAGAGACACAATAAGCTGTGGCAAGAATTATGTTGGAAGGAAACAAGTTCTACAGAAGCTCGAAGGTGGGATTGCTAATAAAGGAGGCTGCACAAAAAGTGGCTTCATGTCTTCTCACAGGTTGTGCATGCATGGCGCAGCTCCCAAGGGTGGCATTCACAGGTGACTGTGTGAGATGGTGCTAACATTGTCCAGGAGAGAGAGGAAGTATTAAATTGGGAGAAAATATCTCAAATTGGAATTGGCACACTGGTTGAGGAGTGGGAGGGATCCGGTCCCCCTGGAAAACAGTCTGTTAGAAAGATTCTGAGGCTCTTGAGTTCATATGCTGTTATGATCCATAATGCCAGTGATTGGAAGCTGAGAGATCTCTGCATGGGGAGACTTGTCCAAGGCAGGGACCGGTAATTGGGGTCTCTCTGCTCCCAGAGCTTTTATACATCTCAGTATCTTAGAACTTAACCTGGAGGGAGTGATTTTCTCCCATTTCATTTACCTTTCATAGTCCTCTCTTTAAGGGGCTTTCATGGCATCATGGTAAATGCTTGACTGTTCACCAAAAGTTTAGTAGTTTGAACCCAGCCAACAACTCCAAGTGAAAAAGACTTGGCCAACTCATAAAATATTATTCAAAATGAGTGACCCTGGAGGACATTATGCTGAGTGAAATATCTCAGTCACAAAAGGACAAATACTGCATAGTGTCACTGTTCTAAAATAGGACTGACATTGGGGTCAGGGGAGACCGAGAAAGATGGGATAAATAATGTATACTGCATTGAAACAGATGAGGGAGAAAACTATTTGAAAGGGATATGTGATTAGGTATTTATTGTCATGACAGGAGTCCAGAACGAAGGCTGTATAGTGGAGTGGACCTGAGGGGAGGGATTATATAACAATGAAAGAATATTTTCTTTTTCTTTTCAAAGAGAAGAGTGAACTGGGCAGGGGGAGGTGTGGGCAGGGAGAAAAGTGCAACAATGAATGCATGGAAATCCAAAGTCTCTGTAAATTTTCATTAAAATTAATAATAACAATAATAATAATAATAATTTTTTAAAAAAGATGAAAAGAAAAATGACAGCTTGGGAAATCCTATGGGGCAGTTCTGTTCCATCACATGGAGATTCTATGAGTCAGAATCAACTCAGTGACAGCTATATATACAACATCTCCCTCTTTAGAGCCCTTTTGACAATCCTCATTTAGAAGAAGTTTGTCAGTTTTCACATTCATTGTCTGGGTGTGAGAGAGAGAGAGTGTGTGTGTGCGTGTGTGTGTGTGTGTGTGTGTGTGTGTGTCTTTCTTTGAGCAAGTACTCTCTTGTTTGAACACTAGGATAATGAAGGGGAAAAAAAACCTTTGCACACTTTGAATCCTGTGCTCATATCAGCTACAACTGGGGCAGTGGCTTGGCTTGGGTGGCATGGAAGAGAATAGATTGATGAGTTGGAACTGGAAGAAGTGTTAAGGAGTTGGTCTCCAGACATTTTTTCTGGAGATGGAAATAAGAATAACAAGGTAGCAACGTTCAAAGGGTCTTTCAGAAGCTCAGAGAACTTGCTGTACTTCCCGAGCTCAAGGTGTCTTACGGAGGCATGAAGTGAAAGTCAGGGAGAAAATGAGACCCCTCAAATATCAGAGTTCTGACAAGCCCCAAGCCCAGGACTGAAGGTCTCCACATACAGCTGGGTGGTGGAATAGCCCATGCCCAGACTGTGTGTGTTTTGTTGTTGTTATTGTTATGTGCTGTCGAGTCGTTTCCGACTCAAAGCGACCCTATGCACAACAGCCCTAAACCCTGCTCTATCCTGCGCCAACCGCACCGCCTCTGGCACACCCATCCCGATTACTCCAGTCACCGAATCAATCCATCTCATAGAGGGTCTTCCCCTCCTGCGCTGTCCCTCCACCCTCCCAAGCATGATGTCCCTCTCCAAGGACCCGTCCCTCCTGGCAACGTGTCCAAAGTATGTCAGCTGTAGCCCCAGAATCCTTGCCTCCAAGGAGTAGCTTGGTTTAATCCTCTCCAAGATGAATCTGTTTGTTTTCCTGGCAGTCCATGGTACATTCAGTACTCTTCTCCAGCACCACAGCTCAAAAGCATCCACTCTCCTTCTGTCCTCCCTAGTCATTGTCCAACTCTCTGATGCATAACAAGCGATTGCAAATACCATGGCCTGTATCAGGCGCACCTTAGTCTCCAGAGAGACACTGTTGCTCCTGAGTACCTTTGAGAGGTCCCTAACAGCAGACTTTCCCATCGCGATACGCTTTTTGATTTCCTGACTGCTGGTACCAAGAGTGTTGACTGTGGAGCCGAGCAAACTGAAGCTGTGAACAATCTCAATCTCTTCGTCATCCATCCTGACGCTGCTAATTGGTCCAGTGGCGAGAATCTTTGTCTTCTTGACATTGAGCCTTAGTCCATACTGAAGGCTGCAGTCCTTGACCCTTCGCAGCAAGTGCATGAGGTCCTCCTCAGTTTCAGCAAGCAGGGTTGTGTCATCTGCATAACGGAGATTGTTAAGTTGTTTAAAACAAAACAAGGTTCAGCTGAACATACAGGTAGAGACCCAACCTGGACATTCAGTGCATTGGGAGGGTAGCCTAATGCCCGCAAGACATGCTCTGTTTCAATAGACAGCAGTTCTAATATTCAGAAAGAATTTTTAACATGAGACCAGCAGTCTTGTCTTGTATTTCCATCCTTGGTGACTCTCTGTTACATAAGTCTCAGTTTCCATATGTGTACAATGTGATGATAGTTCCTCCCTTAGGGGAGTTCTGGTAACCTCGTGGGTAAAAAGGTATACTGCCAACCACAAGGCAGATGATTCCAATTCCCTGCTGCTCCTCTGGAAAAAGATAAGCCATCTCCTCCCATGTAATTTACAGCTTCTGAAAGAGTCTGTTCTGACTTGACATCTGACAGCACATGTCCTCTCTCATAGAAGAGTAGGTAAGACTATGAAAACACTTGGTAATTTGCAAAGCACTGCACTGCTATCATAATAACTAATTGTTTATTGAGTGATTACTCAGTGCCTGTACTCTTCTGTGTGCTTTCCATATGCATATTGCCTTGTTAAAGCTTTACAATGACCCAGGGTTGGTACAGTTAGCCCCCAGTTTTGTATATGACAGGAGAGATGCACCAAGGTTTTGCATCTTATCTGACTCTGGTTTGCGCTTTCATCTCCCTGCCATGCTGTCTCTCTTTGTGGCATATTATCTGTCATACAAGGGTTATTGTTTGTTGTGGGGGACACAGGGCATCGGTGGTTCAGCAGTAGAATTCTAAACTTCCATCCGGAAGGAAATCCAAGTTTGACTCCTGGTTGGTAAACTTCATGGGCAACCACTACTCATCTGCCAGTGGAGAGTCACGTGTTGCTGTGATGATGTGCAAGGAGCTTTGGTGGCCTAATGGAAAGATGTTGCACTGCAATCCCAAAAGTGTGTGGTTTGAGTCCACCAGCTGCTCAGCACATTCTCCTCTTGTGTGATTTTACTCCCTCTGAGAAACTGCTGGAGGGTCAGCTATAGGTTGGTTCTAACTTGAAGGTCCTCAACAACATGATGGTGAACAGGTATCTGCAGAACTCCTAGACTGAGATGACTGGGAAGAAAAACCTGGTGATCTACACCTAAATCAGCCAGTGGAAACCTTTGTACTTCACAAAGGTCCATTCTGCACCCAGTTATAGGGACAGTGCTGAACAAGGCAGCATTTGGTACCATTGTGCGTGAAGATGTAAGGAGACAGGAGGTTGACTAGATGACAACTAGCAACAGCAACAAAGAAATTCACAGTAGGGAAGAGAGAGTGAGCGAGCTGAGTGCAGAGTGGGACTTGAGATGACCATTGGGAAAAACTAAAATGGAAAGGACAGTAAATGGGAAACTTCTTTTAAAATAAGGTGAAACAACTGTAATGTGCATTGTCATTGGCTGGCATCTCATCCTTCTCTTATGGAAGGAGAGAAGCAAGAATAATGACTCCAGACCTTCTCGCTCCCTCATTCCTGCTCATAGTCACCTCCACCCTCTGCTTGGCCCCTTCAGTAAGCCTCCCTTCCCCCAACCGGTGGCCTCCACCCCAGCCAGGATCAGATCTGGCCTTTGTCTTTCTGCCTGGCTGCTCCCTTTCAGGGGATGAAGGTCTCTGTGTCTGGGAACACTGACAATTCAGGGCAGCTGGAGGGGCAGCCCTAGGAAGCCTAACCAGGACTCTATGAATAAATGCCAGAACTGCATCTCTGCGTGGTCTTCCCTAGCCTGGGTTCCGCTGCAGTAAGCTCCAGGGGTGGTGGCAAAGACTGCTGCATTCCTGGGTCCCTGCTATGAGGAAAGGGGAAACAGAGCAGAAAATGTGCCTTCTGGAGAGGCACTGGGGAGGCCTGATGGGCTGGATGGTGGCTGGGAGCTGTGAACTGTAGCATCAGGACCGAGAGCACCCTGCGTGCTCCCACCAACACTAGCCATGGGGGTGCCAAGAGGGGAGCCAGGCTACTGGCAGGAATGTCTGTTGAGGGGTGACCGTTTTGGCACAGCTGTGCAGTCCTGTGAAGGGAGGGAAGGTATCCACCACTAACTAGCTTAAGGTGAATTGAGAAGCAAGCGTGGTGTGGGTGACAAAAAGGCTAATGCAATTTAATGTCACTTCGGAGTCATAATTATTACTAATAGTCTCCATTTACATAATATTTACTAAGCCAAGCACTTTACATCCTTCAGGCAGTTGTCTATGGGGTACTGACTTTCCATGAATTACCTAGATGAAGAAACTGAGGCTCACAGGGGATCCTTCTTGTGTCCATGGCTACAGTACAGCACTGAGGTTTGGAGCATGGTTGTTGATGTCAAAAAGGTCCCGTGCTTAACCAACTGCTTTCATCCTACTTTTGCAAATGACTAGCTTTGTGACTTTAGGCACGTTACCTAACTTCTCATAGCCTCCTGTCTCCAACTCTAAAATTTCTAAGGACTTCAAGGTATATTTCCTCTCATTATGTGCTGTTGAGTCACAACTGACACACAGCCGACACTCCAGTGGGTTTGCAGAGGCTGTAAATAACAGGAGGAGACTTCACATCTTTTTCCTTCAGAGGAGTGAGTGAACCCTGTTAGATGTGAAACCTTTATGTTGGCCGTGCAACTCCTTACCGTTAGGTCACCAGAGCGCTCTCACAGTATTTCAGTGAGGATTTAACGAAGCAGTGCAGATAAAAAGCCAAGTTTGGTATTTTAAATATTCATTCATTCAGCAGAACTGGACGCCGGTTCTGTGCCAGAGACTGCTTTCATGCTAGCAATACAAAAACGAGCAAGGTGGACATGGTCCCTGCCTTTGTAAAACCAGCAATATCTGCAAGCGTGAATACCACATCCAGGAAGCATTATGTAAAAGCCAACTGTACAAATTGGCGGAACGAGAGGTGAACTGCTCCAGGCCAAGGTGGTTAATGCCTGACCCTACTGCTTTAGGGCTCGGTGTGAAATCCTCCACAACGTTGTCCTGGGAGCTCCACGCCGAGAAGACACTTCCGTCTTCTTATGCACACCCACTCTAATGGGAAGGGAACAAACGGAACATTCCTGAAGGAGACAACAGTAAAGCTTTTAGAAATTGTTGTTGTGTGCCATTGACTTGGACCCAGCTCACAGCTGACCCCTCAGTTAGTTTTTAGAGACAGTAAATCGGCTAGGAGGAGATTGCTGATCCTTCTCCCATGGGACAGCAGGTGGATTCTAACTGCATGCCTTTGGGATTATAGGTCAGCTTCTTATCAAAAGCCCACCAGAGCTTCTTTAGCTCTAGTGGCCTGGAGGTAAAGAGTTGCATTAGCAGCCCAAAGACAAGTGGTTCGAATCCATCAGCTGTTCCACAAGAGAAAGATGGGCAATGTCCTCCCACTGATTTATTGCCTCTGAAAACCTCCTGGATATTGAGTGATGAGTCAATTCCCAATCATCTGCACATAACAGCAACATAAACCTCTTTCCCCTTTTGTTGTTGTTGTTGTTGTTATGTGCCGTCGAGTCGCCTGCAACTCA
>NW_006399918.1:1490994-1496537 GCF_000299155.1 Elephantulus edwardii
CCTTGGAGAGGGACATCATGCTTGGGAGGGTGGAGGGACAGCGCAGGAGGGGAAGACCCTCTATGAGATGGATTGATTCGGTGACTGGGGTAATCATGATGGGTGTGTCGGAGGCAGTGAGGTTGGCGCAGGATAGAGCAGGGTTTAGGGCTGTTGTGCATAGGGTCACTATGAGTCGAAAAGGACTCGACGGCACATAACAACAACAACAAACAAGGATTAAAGGAAGGCTCTTGGGATAATAAATCTGAACTGAGTCTTGAAGGATGAAGAGGACTGAGGTAGAAGGTGGCTTGGCTTGTACAAAGATCTGACAGTGTGGGATTTCTAGACAATAAAGTGCACATTGGAGAGAACCAAAGCTGATGTAAACGGCAGCTAGGCTGGGCAATACCTAACCGAATTGGCACTTCACATGAAGTCAGTGGGGAGTCATTGAAGGCTTTTACACAGGATGGTAATATCATTAGATCTGTGTTTTAGGTAGATCTTTCTGGCAACTGTGTAGAGAATACATTTAAGGAGAATGAGCTAGAGCGAGAGGGAACCAATTAGGAGAATATTTCAATAGTCCAGGAGAGTGATGATGAAGGTGTTAACTCAAGCAAAGTACTAGGGGTGCAGAGGGAGGGAGGAAATTGAGACTTATAAAGAGTATACCTGGTGCAAAGGAAGAGGGAGGAAAGAGTCTAGGATGAGTCCCCAGTTTAAAGACCAAAGATATAAAGTTGAAGAGGCCCAGATCACAGCAGCCTCTGCCCACTCATGAGCCAAAAACAGCTTTTATGGGCTCAACTGATCTCCAGTGACGGCATGTACTTCCTAGAGGTCCCCAGGTGGGCAACAAGGACTTGGTACTTTCTCAGGTCTAACACCAGCAGGGGTTGGGAGAAAAAAGGCCGATGTCCATGTGTGTGTCTAGAGCACTACCCAAGCATTTCTATCTTCCAGAAACTATTCCACCACGACAGTAGGCAGTGGCTCTGCCCTCCACCTGCAGATGGCGAATCAATCCCAATTTCTTCCATCCCAGAGTCACGGAAAGAGTGAGGGAAATCAGACAGAGGACTTGGAGGTTAATAGAAGAAGTGCAGGAGAATAGTGCCCATTAAAACAAGGAGTCAGTTAATCTTCAGAAGCCATTCAGCACTGGGGGCTAGCATGTTAATGTGTTCTAGGGACTTCAGGAGCGATCAGCAGCTGAGGGGCTGGAGGGTGATACAGACACACTGGCTTAGAAATCCAGAGAGACCGGGGTTATGTTTCTGCCTTTGCAGTTGGCCAGCTCTGTGACCTCAGGGGATTCACTTCACCTCTCTGGACCTCAGGTTTTTCAACTGTGAAATAAGAGAATTGGATTCAATCATCTGTGGTTTTTTTAAACCTCTACCATTATATGACTTTTTTTTTTTTTTTTGCTTTAGGGTTGGTCACTTTGATCCTTCTCTGGTTTTACCATCTACCCTTTTCCAAAATCATATTGTTTCTGGATTCTTAAAAACTAGAGAGACAAAAAATTCCTTCTTTATGTCTATCGCCTGCTTTTGCTTGAATCTTATTGAGAAGAAAGGGTGTTTACCTATGCCCAGAACCAAGTCCCCCTCCTTAGCTTCTACTGTGGGCTGAAGAGTGTCCCCTCCTGCCCTGATGGTGGAGGTGGGCGGCCCCGGCCAGTGGAGGATAAGTACACAGGCAGCTCATCACAGCTGCAGAGTTTGCTCACATTCACGCTGGACACCTTCCCTGTCCTCTTGTTTCTGTGCCTATACTCTTGCTGTTTCCTCTTCCTGGAAGGAGTTTCCCTGCTTCACATGGCCTTTCCTGAAGCAAGAACAGAGAGACGGGGACTTTGACTCCCAGCTCCTCGTTCCACCTATTGCCACTGCAATCACAGAGGATTAGTTGATAGTATCATGGCCCTACAACAGATATTGATAGTTGACAGGGTTAACATGAATGAAGTACTAATAACAATGGCTAATGTTTTTAAAATATTAACTATGTATCTCATTTAATTCTCACAACTGTAAGATGACCAACAAAATATCTAATTCTTTCAACTGTAAGACTCCCCAAAACACCTACCAACACTAAAATAAATACTACTGTAGCTGACTCCTTATTATCTCCTCTCTGGAGGAACACAGTGAGTCAACTGGTCTCGAACTTTCTTCTCTCTGGCTTGCTTGCACCTTCACTGAAGTGAGTATAAGTAATTTCTTAAAATCAACCTTTCAATGCTTCCTCATCATTTTAAGCCCACACTCCTTAGAATGACCCTGGACAGCCACCAAGCCACTCATTGTTGACACCTTCCTACCTGCTGCCACACGTTACTTCTCCAGGATGTTCATGTCTTTCACCAGCTTCTGATTGATTACTCAGACTCAACCCAAACAGCCTTCCTTCTCAGCTTCCCCATCTTCCCGCCATTAAATCCTGTTTGATTCCTTCATTTTGTTCATACCCGTTTCATGTCTCTTTATTCACCGTCGTAGTTTTGCGTGCTTAGAATGACTGCCGGAGCTCCCTGCTTTACTCCTGGAGTTGCCGCCTTACTCCCACAGCCAGCGACAGAGTGCTCTTCCTAAGGCTTCCTTCACTTCTCTTAGCCACCATAATCCAAACTCTTGATCTATCATGTACAATTCTCTAAAATTTGGCCCCAGTCTACCTCCCCTTCCCCATCTCTGTTCTCTGTCTTGAATGAGAACCACTTGTAGTGTGGTCCACCAAAAGTTTTCATTTTCAATGGAAAATTCAACGTTTGTCCATTGCCTCAAGAATGCTCGTGCCTTGCCTCAATGTTCCCCTTGTCTGTTTGGTAAATATCCTCCCATTTGTCAGGTCTAACTCTAAAGCCTTTATGAAACCATGTTGGCTGCCAAGCCATCTTCCATTCTTAGCCAAACTGATCATTCTTTCACTGGACCTCATTATATCTTCTTCATATTTCATGTTGTGTTCATGTGTTAAAGTCTGCACTTACCTGTAGCTTCTTAAAAGCAGGACTCATGAAAGCCCTATGTCCTGTGCTTGTATCCAGAACAGTGCCTGAGTCAAGTGCATGAGTGAAGGGCATGGAAGACCTGACACAGTCCTATCCCAGTCTAACAAGAAACAATAAACATGTAAAATTACCACATACGTATCATTTACAAATGTGTTTCAAGGGATTCTCTCATTGACTCCTTAACAACCATGTCCTTTTCCAAATACCCAATGTCCCATCACCACTAGACTATCCCCTAGCTACACCATATACTTCCCTCCCTTTGTCTTCAGTATTCTTTGTGCCTGTTATTGTTGTTAGGTGCTGTCGAGTTGAGTATGACTCATAGCGACCCTTTGAACAACCGTTCTGAACCTTATCCCCTCCTGTGCCATCCTCATAATATCTGACATGCTCAAACCCACTGGCTGCAGTCGCTGTGTCAATCCATCTTCTGAAGGATCTTCCTCTCTTTCACCCACCCTCCATCTTTCCAAGCATGATGTTCCTCTCCAAGGAATAGACTCTCTGAACAACATGCCCAAAGTATGTGAAATGAAGTTTTGCCGTCTTTGTCTCCAAGGAGCACTCTGGCTATGTTTTCTCCAAGACATATCTGCTTGTTCTTTTAGCAGTCCATGGGATATTCAGCACTCTTCTCCAGTACCACAGCTCAAAGGCATCAGTTCTCCTGTCATTCATTGTCCAGCTCTCAGATGCATAGCAAGGGAACACTGCATAGTTTAAAATTAGGAAAGGTGTACATCAGGAGTGTGTCCTTTCTCCACACCTATTCAACCTGTAAACTGAACAAATCACTCGAGAAACTGG
This sequence comes from Elephantulus edwardii, assembly GCF_000299155.1. NCBI lineage: Eukaryota > Metazoa > Chordata > Mammalia > Macroscelidea > Macroscelididae > Elephantulus > Elephantulus edwardii. Next base: position 1,494,818 of record NW_006399918.1, read on the forward strand.
ACTCTGTGAAGAAAACTATGGTAAGCAGGATAAGAGAAAAATTCATCCACAGACTGTGTTATGCAGATGACACAGCCTTGCTTGCTAAAGGTGAGGGGAACTTGAAGAACTTACTGTAGAAGATCAAAAACTACAGCCACCAATAATAATTACATCTCAACGTCAAGAAAACAGAAAAATTCTCACCTGATAAACAGCATAATGATAGATGCAGAAAAGATTGACATTGTAAACCATTTCATCTTACTTGGATCCACAATCAGCAGTCAGATTAGGAGATGTCGGGCACTGGAAAAGTCTGCAGTCAGGAACCTCTCCATATCACTGTGGAACAATGATGTCCTGATGCCTCAAGTCCCTTTACTCTCACATCTGCCAATTCAAACCCAGCCATCCTTAAAGCCTTAACTTGGCGCCTTGCATAGGTTTTCTCGGATTCATCCTCTCTTCTTTCCCACCATTGGAAACAATAATTTTCCCCACCACCAAAGCTAATGATTGACTTGTGACTTATATTGCACTAGACCTTCTTTAGAATAAGGAGTCCCTGGGCGGAACAGTTAAAACACGAAATGGAAATGTTGGTGATTCCTTTGGAGGGATGCCTGGTAAACCACTCCTGAAAGATCGCAGGACAGTTCTACGATGTCATATCTGGTGTTGCCCTGAGCAGGACTCAAGGCAACTGATTTTATTTATTTTTTTATAAAAGCTTCAAGGGCAATGCCTTATTAATCCCTTACATTTATAGAACTCAGCATAAACTCTGCTGCATAGCTTCTGATTTGAATTAGATTTCATAAAATCACTTAGGTATGAAAATCCTTCTAGTTGTTGCTAAAAGAACCACAGTCCAGACAGAATTGTAGAAAGTGATGAGCATGATAACAGAAGGGAGGGTGATTGAGGGTGGAATCAGAGGGGAAACTGCTAAAATTTGACAAGAACTCTTGCACAGAAGTTATAAACGAGATATCTTGCCAATAAGTTGCCTGTGGATATCTTTGGAAACATCATTATTACTATTATTTAATTTTTTATTATCCCAAACAGCCTGCTGAGTCCTGAGTGATGCGTGGATGGCTCCTGCAAGCCAGTGCCAGCAACTTTTTCTGGTATTTTTCCCTAGAATAGTTCTCAGGGGGCCCCCTCTCCATCCTCAAAGAACTTACACCATCCCCAGAGTTGGAAGAAATTTTACAGATCTTCTGTCCAACCCTCTAGGCAGCCATGAGAGCCTCGAAGTGGATGCAGACTTGTCCACAGTCTCCCTGGTAGGAAGTGGCAGAGTTAGAGTGCAATGAAGTCTGTTCTTCTAAATTCTGGTTGATGTTATTCCCCCTCCCCCCCTGCTCTGTCTACTCTCTTGCCACCAGATTGCCATGCCAATTCCTCACCTTTCTTTCTCAGTTCTATTCAGTTGAGTATCTATTTGTTGAGTATCTGTTCCTGCAGAGTGACCTGCGCTGGAGTTATTGAAGCAACTGAGAGGAAGAAAATGACAATCCTCATCTTGACACATTTACTGCCTAAACTGTGGGTGGAGGTGAAGGTGTGATAGGGTAGCCCATATGGGACCTTACTTTTATAGAACACTTCACAAAGCGTTTTCACACTCATTTCTGTAGACTTTCTCGCTGACCCTTCTCTTGGGCGGTTGATTTTTCTCTGTTTTACCAGTGCAGGAATTGGGGCTCAAGAGAGGTTGAACTGAAGCCTC
>NW_006399918.1:1496637-1502306 GCF_000299155.1 Elephantulus edwardii
GACCAGCAAGTTAAAGGTCCTTTTAGAGATTCAATTTATTTAATACATTTTTAAAATGCTGGACTTCTTTTAAAAGTACTGAGGCTACAGCAATGAATAAAATGGAGGAGGAGAACCCCTATTCTGATGGGCCTTATAAAGGTATTGAACTCATAGCTGACTCTCCATTGGATTTTTACTGCTCTAAGTCACATGGGAGAAATTTTGTACCTTTCTACTGAGAAGCCGCTGGTGGGTTTGAACCATGAGAGAGGCCCAGCCTTTGGTTTAACAGCACAACTGCCTACGGACTACATCACCAGAGTGCTGTTATAAACACATTGAAAAAGTAAAACACATACGAAGTTGGATATTGGTAAGTGCTACAGAGAATTACGGGGTCAGTCCCAGGTAGTGCAGATAGTTAAGGGCTTGATTACTGATTGGAAGGTGGAAGGCTTGAACCCACTCTGAGGTGTCTGGGAAGACAAGCCTTGCCATTTGCTTCCAAAAGGTCGCAGCTATGAAAACCCTGTCGAGTGCTGTTCCACTCTGCACGTCTGAGTTTGCCAGAAGTTCGAATCAACTCAGTGACCACTGGTGACAACAATCAACAAGACAGAGAAACAAGAAAGGAGAACCTGGGATGTGATGGGCAGTGGTGCCACTTTAAATAGTCAGGGAAGAACTTGCTCAGAAGGTGATAACTGAGGACAAAGTACGTAGAGGCAGCAAGGGAAAAGAGCATTTCAGCAGAGGGCATAGCAAATACGTGGGAGACCTTACTCGGGAGTATGATTGGTTTTGAGGGAAAGTGACCCTTTTATCAATGGGGGTTAGCTTTCCTGATTAGAAGGCTTTTCCTCTTGAGATTTGAGAATGGTGGAAAGCAAGAAACCTGAGCACGAGGTCATAACATGCATAGCAGCTTTAATAGCATTAAGTGGGTGAAATGGCAGGGAAGGGAACCATGGGGGGCCAATGGAAAACCCTGACCACACAGGATTGGAGCTCGGGCAAGGGGGCAGCACTCTCACAGTCTGGGAGGGTCATCTGGATAGGAGCTCTCAGTGGCCGAAGACCAACCCTGCTTATATTAAAGTTCAGTTTGAGCCACCACCAGGTGTATCTTTCATGTCCTCAACAAAGCAGTTATTTTGGAAATATTTATCATGTAGGTGTTAGACATTCATCTCATCATCCCATCGGATACTTACCTGTCCTTTAGCCAACAAATCTGAGAGGCTAATTGTACTTATGACACATTTTATTCTTCTGGCCTTGTGCGAGGCCTCTTAGACTATAATGTTAAATAATTTCTACAGGTGAGCCATTTGATCTGCTTTGGTATCACAGTGGAAGGCAGATAATAATACAGAGAAGGGTGTGTGTGTGTGTGTGTGTGTGTCTGTGTCTGTGTATGTATGTGTGTGTGCAAATCATGAAGGGTAATGAGGGCCTCATAGGATTTTCAACTTTCACTCTGAATGATATGGAAAGTTATTGGGAAGGCAAAGGGACAAGATAGGGTTTGTTTTAACAGAATTGCTCTGACTGCTGGGTTTAAAAGTAGACTGTGTAAGGTAAGGGTAGATGCAGGGTAGATGCAGCCCCTGCTATATTTCAGGCACCAGGGGGTGGCAGCTTGGGCCACAGTAGCTCCAGTGGAAGCAAAGTGAGGTGGTCCATCTCTGAAATCCTTTTGAAGGTAGAACTAGTAGGGTTTAGTGATGGATTCGGTGCAGACTGAGAGACAACAAGGAACTGGGCCTGAGCTCTTGGAGCTGTGAAGTTGTCATTTACTCAGAGGAGCAGGTTTGGAGGTGGAACACGGGGACCAGGGGCTCAACTTTGGATATGTTAGGAATGAGATGCCAATTAGACAATCACGTGGAGATGTCAGATGAGTAGCTTGAAAAATGTGACTGGAGCTTGAGGGAGAGATCAGGGATGGGCTAGAATATCAATGTAGAGATGATTCTTAAAGCCACAGGACTGGAGGAGGTCCCCAGGGAAGTGAATGGAAAGAGATAAATGAACCAAGGGCAGAACTCGGGGGTATTCTTCTAATGGGAATTAGCAACGAAGAATGCAGAAAGGGCTGGAGAGCGGGAGGACAGCCTCAGGTCCCGAGAACGTGGTGTCCTGCAGTGGACACTAGTGGAGGCAGTGCTTCAGGGAGGCAGTGACCAACAAGCCAGGGATGCCATGTCAACTGAGAAAGCAAGAGGAGGGTGAAGCTGAAAGCTGATGTTGGATTTCACCACTTGAACACCACTGGTGACTTTGACAAAATAAGTTCTGCTATAGGTTCATAAGAGAGCAAGAGAGGAAGAGCTTTGTGTGTGCAACTACTCTTGGGTTCTTCTGTTAGACTGGAGAGCAGAGAAGTGGCGCTGTGGCTGGATATGAGACTGAAAGAGTTATTTTAAGAGGGAAGAAAATGCAGCATATTTGTATGAGGATGGGAACAAGATCCCGTGGAGCAGAAATAGCAGTTTAAGAAACAAGAGATGTTTGATCATGGAAAAAAAGGAAGATCAGGAGGAGGGGGTGCATGTCATAGCTCTCTTTACATGCTTAAAAAGACTGTCATATGGAAGAGAATTAGATTCATTTTATGTGACTCCAGAGAGAAAACCAAGACCAACAGTTAGCAGCTATAAGGTTGTTGTACAACGTAAATAAGAATTATGTGCATCCATTTATATACTCATTCAAGAAACAAAGCTGAATGCCTACTATGCAGCCAGCACTGGCCCAGACAACAAGAATAAAATCATGATTAAGACCCAGCCCTTCTGGCCAGCAGAGGAGAACTACATAGTCATAATATAGTGTGGAAAGTGCTGACAGGGGCCCCTAGCTCAGACTAAGGAATGAGGTGGGTAATGGGGTTCAGGGAAAGGTCACGCAGGGCTGGGGGGACATAAATGTTCACTGAGGATATTCTACCTCCTGATAACTGAGAACCTATTTGGCCTAAATAAATGAGGCTTAAAAAGGCACTTGAACCTCAGTTATCAGGTACATTTTCTGGATGACTAGGCCATGTAGATACAGCCTTAATAAAAATGATGTCTGATAGATAGGTGGTGCTTTATCATTTACAGAACACATTTAATCCTCCCAGCAGCCCTGCCAGCATCATTCTGTTAGCCCTGTTTTATAGTTGGGTTAACTGAGGCTCAGAGCAGTGAGCCTTGTCTGAGGTCACATAATTATTATAAAGATAAAGCCGAGGCCAGAATCAAGTTCATGAGACCCAAGACTGGCATGCTTGCCCTTCCCAGAACCACCAAGTGCTTGGCCACCGGGACTGTAATCTGCCCTCTCCTTGCTCTGACCCATTCACAAAACTGCTCTGGGGCAGGAGTTTGGCCTTTTGTAAAATATGTCATACCCTGTGCCTCTTTGATCTTTTTTGATGTTTCTCCAATCTGGTACCCCCTCGCCCACAGCCTTCCTCCCATTAAACCAGTTTCCTGTTCTCTGTCTATGACACTTTTCTCTGACTCTGACCCTCTTCTTCTTAGGCTTGTTCACATTTTTAAGAGTGACCTAAAACCATGGAATCCCCCGCCCCCCGTATTTCCTGAGCCAGTAGTCTTTGGGAGTCCTCTCTAGATGTCTAAAGCCCTAAATAAGAAGGATGGAAGAAGAAGATAGGGTCAGGATGATAATAATAAAACCTAACTAGAGTTTATAGTTCCTGTGTAAAACAGATGGTTAATATGCTTGGCAGCTCACTGAAAGGCTGCAGGTTTGAATCCATCTACAGGTAGCTTGTCCTAGCCAATCTCACTGTCTCCAACACACGTGTCAGTCCATCTCATCCAAGGTCTTCCTGTCCGCCCTTCAGAGCTACTGTACACAGGGTTGCTATGAGTTGCAGGCGACTCAACAGCACATAACAACAACAGAAGTACTCTGGAAGAATGGCCTGGCAATCTGCTAAAAAACCAACAACAAAAACTATTGAAAATCCCATGGAGGACTTCTCCATTCTGGCACCCATGTGTCCCCATGAGCCAGGATTGGCTCAACAGCAACTGATTTTCTCAACTAAACTTACAGCATAGTGTATGTGAAGAGATACAGTATAAACTCCATTTTATAAATGAAGAAACTGAGGCACAGAGGAGGAAAACAGGTTGCTTCACATGAATTAGCAGACCTGGCTACTGAGTCAACATGTGTGTTATTGCTGCATTCTGCTACTTCCCTTAAGAGGAAGAAAGAGAAGAGAAAAAGAGACTGGGAAAAGCTTTTAACCAGCATGATTTTTTTTTGAGAGTCCCATGTGCTGACACTCCAGGGAGAGAGAGAGAGATTCTTTCACTGCCCTCAGTGAACTCACAGCTCCAGAATTTGATCACAGAAGATCAAAGTGGAAAGAGGCCTTGGAGAAGCAGTCCAAATTAGGACACAGAGGTGAAGTGAAACCCCAGTGACAGAAAAACGAGCACACCCTTTGCACACATACAAAAATAGGATAAAACGTACAATCTGTGGTGCAACACAGGCCCTTGACAATCACAGTTGAGTACCTGTTACACTAAAATGCATGTGCTGGGTGCTGCCACAGAAGTGAAGTCAAGTCTTTGCCCTCCATATGGAGGGGAAATTGCGAGGGTAGGAAATAGTATGACATTAACTGAGAGAGTGCAAAGCATTTAACGCATTTGAGAAATAATGAGTCATCTAATTTGGTAGGAGAAAAGCTTTTCAAGAGAGATGTTAAAGATAAGGGAGAGATGTTAAGCACAAACGGAGTTCAGAGATACCAAGGGAAAGATAAAAGAGAAGCAGCCGCATAGGGGTTATCAGGAAAAGCTTCCTGGGAGAGGGGGTATTTGGAAGGAAGGGGGGAAAAATGGAACTGGACTAGCAAGTGAAGAGTCAGAATGAATAAAGTAGTTGTAGGAGCTCTGGCGGCCTATTGGCAAAAAGCTGTGCTGTAAAGCTGAAGGCTGTGGTTCAAGGCCAAAAGCCTCTCCATGGGAGGATGGGCAGTCTCCTCCTGTGTGATTAACTGCATTGAAAACTCGCCAGAGGGTGAGCTAGAGTTGGTTTTGACTCCACGGTACATACACAACAACAGCAGAGGGTGATATGGGAGATGGCACAGGAGAAGAGAATGAATTTTTGCCTTCAATTTGATTCTTCAAATGTAAATGGAGAGCCTAATAAGAACCAAGCATTTCTAATAATTATAAAGATAAGTTAGGAGTAGAGCCCCTACCCTCAGGAAGCTTACATTTAATGGAGTTAAAGGTACACAAGTACGGTGAGAGTTCAGGTAGGAAAATTTAACCAGGCTAAGGATTAAACCCATGCAGAATACTAAGCTCAAGGTTTTGGCTTGTTATTGTCATGTACCGTAGAGTCGGAACTGACCTATAGCTGACACGCTGGCAGATATCCAGAGGCAGTTAATCACATGGGAGGAAGTTGCCCGTCCTATCCTATGGAGCAGCTGATGGACATGAACCTGGAGCCTTTGGGATTGCAGTGCAGCTTCTTGCCACTAGGCCACCTGAAGCTGAGGAAAATTAAACCAAATCCACAGCAGCCAAAATATGACTTCGATTTCATACCACCTGAATTTCAGAATCATCTCAAGAACAGGTTTGAGGCCTTGAACACTAATGAGCGAAGACCAGATGAGTTGTGGGAGGATGTCAAAG